>NC_045441.1:29737589-29739778 GCF_002776525.5 Piliocolobus tephrosceles | reverse complement strand
GGAAGGAAGGAAGGAAGGAAGGAAGGAAGGAAGGAAGGAAGGAAGGAAGGAAAGGAAGGGCTCAAAGTTCTGGCTAAAGGAAAGATTACCCTGAATTTTGATAAGCACATTGTTCGCAGTAGCTCAAAGCGAGCTAGCTCCCTTCGTCTGATTGATTATAAACAACTACTTTCAAGTGGAGCTCACTGTCCTTGTTTAGTTAGGACACCATCTGGACAAAGTTTAGGGCAGGATGAGGTTTGGGGCCCAGGGTTCTAAGTATTGCAATCATACAGTGAGAAGTTCCCCTTCTTGGCTCTCCTAGCCTGCAATTACCTCCAGATCCTGCCTTTTTCTTATCCTAGGAGTATCTGTGGGCTTCTGTACTTTTAGGTCCAACATGAACTTCTTTTGCAAAAAAAAAAAAAGAAAAAAGAATATCAGGCTGGTTGATTTTCATCTGGGTTAGGTCTCACCTGGGTTCCACATTCCTGAATTGCCTCCAAATTTCTCTTTAGTGAATAGTGAGTATCCTTCCTGGGTGCTTTTGTGTGCTTATTCAGATCTTTCTTTATTTGTCTTCTATTTCTTTCTTAATTTCAAGGGAGACATTAAAGAAGACCTTAAATGTCTGCCATCAAATTATTATTTTGAACTGGAAGTCTACATTTCTGTCTTGGTTTTAATATTCTAGTTTTATTATCTTTAAATAGAAGAATTTTATACCATGAATCTAAAGAAAAAAAGAAAGAAAAGAGGGAAGGAAAGAAGGAAGGAAGGGATGGAGGAAAAAGTACTCAGACAACAAGGTTATCAAAACACCAAAGTGGCAAAGTTACAATGATTAACTGCTTCTAACTGAGAGTAGTTTGATAGCCATAAAACAGTGGTGGACACCTCATATGTGATATTAATTTTTTTTTTTTTTTTTTTGAGATGGAGTCTTGCTCTGTTGCCCAGGCTGGAGTGCAAAGGCAGGATCTCAGCTCACTGCAACTCCACTTCCTGGGTTCAAGTGATTCTCCTGCCTCAGCCTCCTAAGTAGCTGGGACTACAGGTGCCTGTCACCATGCCCAGCTACTTTTTTGTATTTTTAGTAGAGATGGGGTTGTTTTGCAGGCTGGTCTCGAACTCCTGACCTCAGGCAATCTGCCTGCTTCGGCCTCCCAAAGTGCTGGGATTACAGGCGTGAGCCACTATGCCTGGCCGATGTTAAAACATTTTGAAGGGACAGTTACAGTAAAAAGAAATGTACTATTGCATGTCTAATTTCACCATTTAAGAGGAAATCTTAAATCCACCAAATTCACCCTCTGGGTTTACAATACACCAAAGTCAGTCCTGACCTTGAAGTAACCTTATGTGGAAATCTTTCTGGAAAACATGGACTAGCTTTCATCTAAGAGTTCTCATAGCATGACAACTTGCGAAAGTGTTGCGGACCAAGTCAGTCCCTCCAGCTTTCCCGTGGAATCTTGTAGATTACAAAACAGCATTTACAAATGGATGCAGAGATACTGAGGATGCTCACTCAGCTCTCTGTGGCCTGTTGGCACAGGAGCTCTTGGAAGACAGATTGGAGTCCTGCAGCAGTTCACCGTGCTGGATGAACTTGAATGTCGCCCCCCGCACTAGCTCCAGCTGTCCTCCCTTCACACATGGCTACCTGGCCCTGGCTCTGAGCTTCACTTGCATTCTTAGGTACCTGGCATATCCTTTATTCATTTCTCTCTTAAACCATTCCCATTTTAAACAGGCAAATGAAGTAAATCCTCTGCAAATTTACCTGCAAGCAAACACCACCAACTATTAAAAAACTAAGTTCCAAAAACTTTAATCATTTCTGATGTACTATGATGCAGCCATTAAAAATGCTTTATTGTAATCTTTTCTACTTGGTTGGGGTAACCGAGGTGGAATCTGTCTCTGTCGCCCAGGTTGGAGTGCAGTGGCATGACCTCAGCTCACTGTAACCCCCGCCTCCCAGATTCAAGTGATTCTCCTGCCTCAGCCTCCCAAGTAGCTGGGATTACAAGCAAGTGCGATCACGCCCGACTAATTTTTGTATTTTTAGTAGAGATGGGGTTTCGCCATGTTGGCCAGGCTGGTCTCAAACTCCTGACCTCAGATGATTGGTGTCCCCTTGGGCTCCCAAAGTGCTGTGATTACAGGCATCAGCCACCGTGCCTGGCCTTGAAGATATTTTTAAT
>NC_045441.1:29472101-29737189 GCF_002776525.5 Piliocolobus tephrosceles | reverse complement strand
GGCATGACCTCAGCTCACTGTAACCCCCGCCTCCCAGATTCAAGTGATTCTCCTGCCTCAGCCTCCCAAGTAGCTGGGATTACAAGCAAGTGCGATCACGCCCGACTAATTTTTGTATTTTTAGTAGAGATGGGGTTTCGCCATGTTGGCCAGGCTGGTCTCAAACTCCTGACCTCAGATGATTGGTGTCCCCTTGGGCTCCCAAAGTGCTGTGATTACAGGCATCAGCCACCGTGCCTGGCCTTGAAGATATTTTTAATGGAAAACTTTAATGATATGAAAATATTCTATAATGTAAAGCAAAAATAAAGGATATACATATAAAGATATTATATTACCTACGTAAAAGGAAAATATATTAAAAAGTGAAATAGAATATACTAACAAGATAACAGTTGCCTTGGGAAGATAGTATTACATATAATATTTTTTCTTTAAAAATATCTTCACATTTCTATCAAAGGCATTTTTCTTTATTTGTATCTTTAAATAAATGAATAACCTCGTTTTTAATAATTTGAAATGTCAAAGATTAAAATGGTACATTGTAAAGTTGTCATATAGCATGTTTTCAACTAAATAATATATAACTAAGAAACTTGATGTAAATAACGTATAGATAAGAGACGACGAAAATATGAGTAAATATTGACAGGCATTGTCTCCTCTAGGATGGATAAAGAGCAACTGCTGATTTCATTTCATTTCAAAATACATCTCTATTTTCAGACTGTGCACATTGGTCATGTATTAATTTTATATTAGAAAAAAATTGCTTGAGTAAGACAGAGGAGAAACCAAAAATGTACTGTGCTCCCAATACAGTTGACACTCAGTATTCACAGGTTCTGCATCCAAGGCTTCTACCAATCAAAAATATTTGAAAAAAATATATAACAATACAATGATAAAAAATAATACAAATAAAAACAATAGAACCTAACACCTGTTTACATAGCATTTACATAGTATTCGCTATTTTAAGTAATTTAGAGATGATTTGAAGTATATGGGAGGATGTTCATAGGTTACATGCAAATGCTATGCCATCTTATATCAAAGACTTGAGAATCCATTGATTTTGGTATCTGCAGGTCATGCGGGTGGGGTGTCCTGGAACAAATTCCCCAGGGACACCCAGAGACAACTGTACTCCAAATAAACCTGTCTACTCCAAAAACTTTGGATCAAAGTTGAGGAAAATCTTTAGAAACTCAGGAGTTTTCACTTCACGTATATCAACATATTTTACATTTCCTGATTTACAAGTGGCAAAAAGGTTTTCAAAAATATTCTTGTATTAAAGAGAAGTCAATACAAATGAGAGGAAATCCTGTGAGAAAGGAAACAAAATTGGTCTAGCCAAAGATTCATCACAAAGAAGAAGCCAAGTGTGACTCTGGGATAGGAACAAGAGGTCATGGAAATAGACTCTTAAAACTGAAATTTAGGACCCACACTGCCTTCTTCTTCCCCACCTCCCTCTCCGCCGCCTGCCTTTTTTTTTTTTAACAGCCTTTAGGAAGACACTGCGAAGCAGAGATGCAGATAAAGAATTGTATCATCTTCTAATAGTTTCAAAAGTGGAGCAATGTGCTCTCTGCTTCCAGGCTAAGGAACGCACTGTTCAGGAGGTGTATGCATTTCACTTGGACTGCTGTGGTGGCTCTGTGTTTGGGTAGGTCAGGGGACACAAGGTAAGGGAATAACCGGATTAGGAAATATTGTTGCTATTGTCAAAGGAAGGAAGTGCTAACGTCTTCTGGTGGAGCCACCAAACCATCAAGGTTAGACATTATTCCAGACACTTACAGAAACCTGCAGTGACTTGATAATTTGTGTGGAACTATTCGCAGCCCAAAGCTATAAAAGCAAAGAATGAGCTGATTAATCTACTAGGAAAGACTAAGACCATACTCAGAAGAAAAAGATAAAATGCAAACAACTAAGTATTTTAGGAGATATCAGGCATGGACCTTAACTTTACTATGTCTATACAAAGCAGTAAAGAAGAAAATAAATTTTGAATCCATTTTGAATAATTCAAAATAAATTTTGAATCTTTTCATAACCCTCAGTAAATAAATTACAATCTTTATTCCATTCTGAGAATTCATTTTGGAAAAGAGATGTTTTAAGAAAATACTGGCAGTAAAACTGAAATTTCTTTTTCATCTTCGATGAGAATTTGTTTCATAATTCATTTTGCACAATTTGATTATAAATTGCTCCTTTATTTTCTTTTTGAAACAGTAATTATACATTTAAACATGGGAAATAGAGCAAATTACATTTTATTATATCCTGCTCTCAAATACAGAACACTGTGATTTTCTTTTTAATTTCCATGACATTTCACCATCCGAAAGATAAACAGAAACATATTTAAAAACAAATAGAGGTAAATAATAAATCTAACAAGGCAAACATTTGCTAATGAGCACATCCTGCATGTCAGAAGTCCCATAGCTCTCAGAGGAATCACCACCTATATCATACATTATCAATTAGAAAACTTTGTATGCCTTAATTGCTTTCAAATTTAAAAAAATATGAAGTCAACATTGCAAAATATTAGGGGTACAGCCCAGACTGTCTGATTTTTATTAATAAAATGGTCTATTCATTTACTGTAAAATTACCAGTCTTCAGCTAAAGATCTTTCAGGCACTTGAGGTTGCTTTTTCTGTCATACTTTGAGCCAAAATCGGGGGGAAAAAAAGTGAAACTTTAGAACTGAAATTTCAGCTCATTGTTTATTTGTCTTTGTTTCTCCACTGAGCTAATTAAATGAAGAGTTTGACATTCAAAGCTGGTTTGGGAAAAGAAAGAGGGAGCACAACAAGTTGGGATTTAGCCCAACTACTAATAAATATGGAAGGCAGTAGTCATCAGAACAGCTTTCATGATGACTTTCTTTTCATTCACTACATTTTTAAAAATAGTAAAATGGATTATTACGGAAAGGAAAATAAGAACATCTTATAATTATCTAGCTTAGTGTTTAAGTTAGAGGAATTATACTTCTCTGAAGCAAAAATTCAATTCAAAATAATTACATTTCTAAATCTATTAGTATCCAAAAGGTATCTTCATTGTACTGTTTATTTTCAAGTGGAATTCTACTGCTCTATATTTTTTCTTAATACACTTATTACCCCCCATCCCCAAAAGCCAGAAATACATTCAAATAAATAATTTAGGAAACTTTTTATCATGTTGTAGTATTATACTTAAAGGAGTTTGTGCTAAATTTAAAGAAACATAATGTTTGTGAAGCATTTCATCAAGAGAATCTACCTTTTTTTCCTTCTCACATTTAGTTCTATAATTTTGGTTCTATAATATTTTAAAATAAAGTGCTGAATTTAAAAACTAACATGCTTATTATTTAAACATTCAAATAGTACAGGAGTCTCTTTCAAAATGTTTCTATACCTTAGTTCCTAGCACCTCAACTCCGAGTTTGGTGTGCATTTTTCCACACCTCTTTTTATAATATAGAAACATACCTAAGCATGCGTACACACACACACACAAACACACACAGATGGGGTGTATATTTTCATAACGTTCTATATGTGATTCCATAACTTAATTTCTTCATTTCTCCCCTTATCCTTCCATCTTAAGCATACCTCTGTGTCAGAATAAACAGATCAACTCTATTCTTCCCAATAGGGGTCAAATGTTCCATTTTATGACTGTGCCATAATTTATTTAACCAAGTTTCTAGTGATGACAGTGTCAGTTTTAGTCTCAGAGGAGTACATACACATATTTAAAAATTCAAACCGTTCAAAATTGTCTAAAACAAAAAGTTAAGCCCTCCTTCTCCTCCTCCAAAAGCTAATCAATTTCAAGCTTTTTCCATGGTTTGATATCTTTCCTGATGGCTAACATTATAAATTGTAAATAATATATCTAAACATGTATTACTTGTTCTGTTACTTGACAAAGTGTTTGCTGATTTTCTTTAATTAAAATGAAAAATTTAGCATATTTACAAAGATGTCCTTCTTTCCCGAACTTTGTCTTTATTTTATTATTTTGTCGATGGTAAATTTCACAACTTTTAATTCAGCTTTGTTTGAGAAATGTTACTAAGTCTTCCTTGACCAGTCTATAAACTGAGTCTAAGAACTCAAGCCCAGTGAAACCACATTTGTCGTCTTATGACTGGGTATTAGTTATTTGCTACAGAGCCATATGATGTTATGGGCCTGTGAGAAGAGAAGGCAGCCCTCCAGGGAAGACACACAATTTCCCCAAACATTGAGGTCCAAAAGACTCTTCTTTTAGTTGGTTTTATCTTTCTTAGCTGCATTCGGGTTTAATGGAAAGATGACAAAGTGTTACCAGCAACACATGGGTCTGGCTCTGCAGCTCACAAACTGTGAGGCCCAGAGCTAGACCCTTCCATTTTCCGGGCCTTACCCTTCTCATTTGTAGACTGAGAGACAAACTAGTAATACGTCTCTGCTCTAGCTTTAGCATTTCAGTATTCTAAAGTATTGAATATCCTGTAAGCATTGTGGGTACAATGAAACCGCAGCCTGAGAAGGAGAGTTCTCACATTCCTATTTCTAATTCCACTCAACAGATCCTGAGGGATCGCCAGTGACATGTTCTTAATACCTTCATCATGTTCGGGGCTTGGAGATATTTTGGAAATATGAGGCAATCAACTTTAATTGTTGTTTTGGTTTGCTGCAAAGAAGAGCATTCTTATTAGATCCTAGCATGTGCATTTTTAAATGTACAATTGTCGTTTACTCCTCTCAAAAATAATCAGAGCTAATATTCTGGATAAAGCTAAGAGTAATAGTCGTATGTTGTACTTAATAGGGCAAACTATTTTTTTCTGCACTTTTCTACACAGAGTCTAGAATCATTTTTATTTTGCTCTCTCTTCTAATGGTTGTGGGATAGGGATTGGAGACAGAGGTGTTGGTTCAAAAAGCTGGATTTGGACAAGCAAAGCAGAAAGTCACATGGAACTCAATGAGGGCCTGTATGCAGTCTTCCAGTCATTCTAGCAGGTCCGGAATCATGCCTGGTGTCTATCACCGCCAATGTGATCTCACTGTTCCCTTCTCTCTTTCTTTCCAGGAAGGGCCAACCCAACACTTGGTCCTTATCAGCCCCCGCAGATGCTGCTCTGTGTCTCTTCTGCCAGTTCTGGCTCAGTGTGGTGTCTCCCAGGCCCACTGACTGTCGGTTGCCATAACGACATTGCGCACAGGAGGGAGGCCTGGTAGAGCAATGGTGGGGCCAGGTGGAGAGGAGGAGGTAGAACAGACAGCTGAACTGCACAGCGTCCCAGCCAGGATGACACGGAGACAGGTGACCATAGGAAGTGAGGCAGAGGAGGATGAGGAAGAAGCTGCAGCCCAGAACCATGACTGCAAATGAGCAGAGCCTGGCCTCAAGAGAGGGAGGAAAATGCTGGTGAGGAAAAGTGGAAGGAGAAAATAAAATGGTTAGAAAAACACTATAGACAAGCATAAGAAAAATGGAAACCAAAAAGAGACATTGCTGCCACGGAAAAATTTCAGTCTCAGACATGGTGAACACAGGAAAAGCATCCTTCTCTGTTGCCTACTTGCGTTTAGATTAATATGGGTTTTGGGGGTTTTTGTTTTGTTTTTCCTCGAGACAAAGTCTCGCATTATCACCCAGGCCAGAGGGCAGTATTGGGATCACAGCTCACTGCAGCCTAGACCTCCAGGCTCAAGCGATCCTCCTGCCTCAGCCTGTCAACTGGCTGGGACTACAGATGTGTGCCGCTGAACTTGGCTAATTTTTTGATTTTTTTGTAAAGATAAGGTCTCACTATGTTGCCCAGGTTGGTCTCAAACTCCTGATCTCAAGAGATGCTCCCACCTCAGCCTCCCAAAGTGCCAGGATTACAGGTGTGAGCCACCATGCCTTTAACATGGCTTTAACATGAAATAAGACCAATGTGGCTTTAACATGAAATAAAAATCATTAACTTCAGGTCAGCTCAATATGCCAGTCTTGGTTAAGATAGACTACCGGTTCAGGCCCTATTTAAATCTGTGGAAAATATTATTTGTCTTCCTCTCTGAACTGTTATAATGACTTTAATGAGTTGTTGAATATTCAAATGCTTGCTAAATGTTAGGACATTCTACAAATCTGAGAGCCATCATTGTCCCTTGATTTTATCATCATTGCTGTTTAACATTCTTCTCTTTCACTCTCTCAGTCTCCTTTGGACTATCTTTGGAAGATTTTTTTTTCTTTTTCCCCCCATTAATTGTAGAGTATTTGGACACATATGCTTTTCTCAGAGGAGCAGTCGAAGTTTAACCTGTAAATCTGTAGGCAAGATAACTTTCATCTGCCTTAGTTATTATCACTAAAAAAAAAGTTGGAACCTAGTTTAATTCAAATATCCTTATCTATATTCTATCAAAAATCTCTTTATGCTGTATAACTTTGGCAAATTTCTTTTTCTCTGAACCAAGTGTGCTGGGGGAAGAATATAAAATAAGGGGAGGGAAAATATGTATTGTACATACGTATATATAATATCACCATAGCTGAAAGTGACTTTAGGGATCATCTAGTACGATGCTCTTTATTTCAATTATTTTTTGGGTTTTTGTTTTGCTTTGTTTTGTTTTGGAAAAAAATTATTGCTCTGTGGCCTATGCTGGAGTGCAGTGGCACAATCTCGGCTCACTGCAACCTCCACCTCTCAGGTTCAAGATTCTCCTGCCACAGCTTCCTGAATAGATGGGACTACAGGCATGCACCACCACACCCGGCTAATTTTTAGTAGAGACAGGGTTTTACCATATTGGCCAGGCTGGTCTCGAACTCCTGACCTCAGGTGACCTGCCCACCTCTGCCTCCCAAAGTGCCGGAATTACAGATGTAAGCCACCATGCCCAGACATTTTTAAGGTTTAATTTGTGATCAGTCATCTAGCAACCTTGATGAAATGCAAAGTCTGATTTGGAAGGGTGGGACAAGATTGCAGTTCTAGCAAGTTCCCAGGAGATGCTGACACTGTAAGTCCTTGAGAAGCAAGAATCTATTACAGTGATATTCAAAGATTTGGCATTAAACACTTTTTAAACATAAAATCTGATAGAACAACTGAAAGCGCACCTTCACACACTAAAGTTTTTGGGGGATGAGTCCGGAGGCAGAGACCTAGCTGTCCTTCAATATTCCCTGGAAGGTTTTGGGTCATTTTCTAGCCACTTCATTGGGAAACCTTGGAATCTGTAGAGCATGATATGAAATGCACAAACTAATTGAAACACTTATTTTAGTCCTAAAGAGACAGACTTGAGAGAGTTTAAATAGCAATAAATGTATTTATAATATTCAATATCCATACACATATGCTCCAAACGTATACATTTCAATATTATCATGAAGACATTTGTTTTTGCATTGTAGAAAACAGTTGCTGCTTTTCAGCATCCAAACCCTATTTAATAGGAAGCCAACCAAAAGGTTACATCTGACAGACAGCCTCCCTCTGTGCCTTACCAGGTAAGCTGAGAGCAAGTAATCAAGGCTCCCCAATCAAAAACTCATTCTAGAGACTTCATACCTAGAGGGAAGGAAGCAAAAATTAAGGAACAGCTAAACAGCATTCATGGTGGTGACGCTGGAAGCAGAATCTCAAGAATGGTGGTTTGAGGGGCTGCTGCTCTTCAAGGTCAGTCATAGGAGATGTCTCCAAGGAAGTGACAATTTACCTATTTTTATAATTGTGGGGAAAAAAAAAAAAAAAACAGTGACCACCACGAGTTAAGTAAAGAGATGTGCCAAGTAGAGCAAATAGACTATCAAACAGGGAGAGCCGAAGAGTTTAAGAGGATTGGAGACAAGGTTTGACATTGGTAAATACACAGGAACAAGGCACCCATTTGGGGTGGGTGAGCTAGCACAAGTGCCTCAGGGGCTGTCTTCTTGGTCTGTTTTGCATTGCCGTAAGAGAATACCTGAGGCTGAGTAATTTGTAAAGAACAGAGGTTCATTTGACTCACAGCTCTGCAGGCTGCACAGGAAGCATGGATATGCCATCTGCTTTTGGTAAGGGCTTCAGGAAGCTTCCACTTATGGTAGAAGGGAAAGGGGAACCAACATGTCCCATGGTGAGAGAGGAAGAGAGAAAAAAGGAGTTGCCAGGCTCTTCAACAGTCACTTCTTGCATGAAATAACAGAGCAAGAATTCAGTCATTACAGGGAGAAGGGCACCAAGCCATTCATGAGGGGTCTTCCCACTCCCATGATCCAAACATCTTCCATGAGGCTCTACCTTTAACACTGGTATCAAATTTCAGCCTGAGATTTGGAGGGGATAAACATCCAAACTACCTCAGAGGCTTAAATAATTCGACACATTACCTTGGACAGTCTCTAAATTCCTTGAAAGCTGGATTTCATCCCCAATCCCAGGCAAAATTTTGCCAGATGAAAAGCTGATACATCTAAACACACACATATTTGGCATCCCTTTACACTTTGGGAACGCAGGACAATTAGAAGTTTACAAGGTGAGGTTGGGACACCAACTAAGAAATCGCAAACTTCAAAATCAAAAAGAAATGAAAGAAAAAATTTATCCTAAAATCTCTATGGCTTTTTGACCGTTGCTTGTATTTCTGAGGGTATTGAAACTAGAATTAGGAACAACTGTGGAATAAGGGTGTATTTCTGTTTCCTTCAAGAAGCTTTCCCAAACAAAGTAAATATAAAGTGTATCAAATCTGAAATAAAGGAAATGGTCACTAAGAAATTAAAAGGGTAAAAAGCATCTATCAAATTTTAGCCATTATCATTTACATATTTATTTTATATTTTATATATATATATTTTTTGAGACAAAGTCTCGCTCTGTCACTGAGGCTAGAGTACAATGGCATGATCTTGTGTCACTGCAACTTCCGTCTCCTGGGTTCAAGTGATTCTCCTGCCTCAGCCTCTGGAATAGCTGGGACCGCAGGCGTGTACCACCATGCTCAGATAATTTTTGGATTTTTAGTAGAGACAGGGTTTTGCTCCATTGGCCAGGTTGGTTTTGAACTACTGGCCTCAAGTGATCCACCTGTCTCGGCCTCCCATAGTGCTAGGCTTACAGGTTGAACCACCGTGCGTGGCCATGATTTTCAGTTTTATTTTAATGATTTCATTTTTAAAAACTTTGCAGCTGGGCATGGTACTGACACCTGTAATCCCAACATCTTGGGATGCCAACGCAGTAGGAGGATTGAGCCCAGGACTTCATGACCAGCCTGGACAACATAGCTAGACCCCTTCTCTACAAAGAAAAAAATGTGGCATGACAGGCATGGTGGTGTGTGCTGGTAACCCCAGCTACTCAGGAGCTGAGGTGGGAAGATAACTTGAGCCCAGAAGTTTGAAGCTTCAATGAACTATGATAGTGCCACTGCACTTCAGCCTGGGCGATAGAGAAAGACTCTGTCTCAAAATAAATGAGGTAAATTAAATTTTTTGCTTTCTTGCTATGTTATTTGTATCTTTTCAGATTTCCTTCCTACGTTTCCAAGTTTTCTTTGTTTCTCTTACTTCTCATAATTTGAAAATTATGCATCCCATTTTTCCAACTAATGGTTAATTTACATTTAAAATACCTTTATATATCTCTATTTAATTCTATCTATATATATATTTATCACTTCAAAAATAAAGTATATGAATTTGAGAATTCCCCCCACACGCATAAAACGAAAGATTTTGCAAGCAATTATTCACACTCCTACTCTAAGATTTTGCTGGTATAATTTGGGACTTCATATCCAGAATATTATCATTTTTTTAAACACTTTAAGTTTCTTTTGGAAAAAATACTTAAATTTTTTCTATTGATTTAAACTTCTTACTATATTAAAAATGGTGATTTAAATATTGACTCTGATTGGTTTTCATTACTACTATTTTTTTTTACAGCACAATCTAGTCTAATCCCAATTGGTTTTAATTACGCATCATACTTTCTTTTATTACACATAATCCCTATAATTTAGTTTGTCGGTTTGAGTCATTCTTCAGTCAGCTGGAATACTTTTTCAAGTTTTTTAAAAAAAATCTTTATTTTTTGCAGAAAAAGAATGTGGGTAAAAACATTTGGAATCCTTTCATGTCTATTATTATCTCTCTATTGCTCTCAAATGTGAATGATAGCCTGTCTGGCTATAACATTCTTGGGTTTCAATATATTTCTCTCAAGAGTCTTGAGTTCCTTTCTCTTAAGTATTTTTCAAATTGTAGAGAGTCTGATGTCAACTTGAGTTTTTTCTTTTTATACACATTGTTCCCCGTCATCTTGTTGCTTATTTTTTTTTCAATTCAGGACTTACATCGTCATATTTTTAGATAGGCTGTTTTGGCTTTGGTTTTAATTCCTATACTCCCCCCACCACCACCAACCCCCAAGAAAACAACCTTCTGTTATTTTGTTGGGAATTGCTTTTCCTGTAATTGCTCTGTTTTCTCCTATACGTATCTTTGACTTCTTGGATTTGTCATCAATGCAACTTATATTTTTGATTGGCACATTTATCTCATTTTTTTCATCTAAATTCCAGGATAATTTCTCAACCTGGTATAATTCTCTGATTTGATCTGTAATATTCAATATGTGTTTTCTGCCTTCATGCCATTACAAGTCTTTGTTAATTATTCATTTCATCTGAATGGTATTCTTTAGGATGAGTGCCTTGTTCAGAAACATAGTAACTCCACAAATCAGAGAAATTTTGAAAGATTTTCTCTAATTTCCCTTGTGGTAAATCTCTTCCATAGATTTGTGGAAACATTTATTCCTCCGTGGGTTTTCTTCTTTTGAACTACTTGCTGTTTCATGTATCTGGGCACTTTTATCCATTTGTTCATCTTGATAGTTACGGACATATTTCCATTTTGTTTTGTCTTTCAGTACTAAGAGAAGAAGATGATAAATGTAAAATGCATTGTGCTAGTCTCACACCGAATTAGTGAGAAAGAAAAGTTTAGGTTTCTTGTCTATTTATTTTGTTGTTTCGGACTTTGTCTTCACTGTAACAGAACTGAGGGGAGCGCTCACTAAGGGAAGTCCAGCCAGGGTAACATTGCCCGTTGACATTGTTGCAAAAGACTTATTCACTGTGACTCTTGATGGAGCCTTTTCCTCTAAGTGATGTGACTGTATCCATTAGACACTTGAGGAAGCAGCATGTGTTACAAAGCATGATGTCAGCACCACACATTTCCTGGAAAAGGTCACTGAACCTCATGCCTCTGTGGACCAGCATCATTGCACTTTCTCAGGATGTCAGTACTGCCCATTGACTTGTCATGGCTCACCTTTGCCTCCAGCACCCATTGTAAACTTCCTGAAGCTGGTGGCATTTTCCTGTCATCTCAAATTCTTTTTCTCCAGGCAAACTTTTCTATTAAGTCTGTTGACTCATACATTGGTCAGTTGGATCTGAAACCTACCTCTCCTACATTATGGCTAATAAAGTCCCTCCAAGAATCTGACATAAAATATTATCCTTCCCTTCCCTTTAGTACTATATGGGGTTGTTCTCAAATTATAAATCCTTTTGGTCATCTTAATGATAAATAGATGGGAGAATTACCTAGTGGATGAAGATTGCTATCGTTATACTAAACTTGTTTTTCTCATTGTTTCTTTTGCTTTCTTTCTCTTGCATGTTTCTGACAGTAAAAATGAACTAATCTTGTTTTTATAAAGTTGATTAGTTAACTTCTGAGATTAACTAGAATCCTGGAATCTCTTAAATCTCTTTTGTCCAATAGAACCTTCTATGTTGATGGAAATATTATTCTGAGCTGTTCAATTTGGAACCTGCTAGGCTCGTATTGTCATTGAGCCCTTAAAATGTGGCTAGTGCACCTGAGAAACTTAATTTTAAATTTTACTTAATTTAAATTTAGACAACCTCATGTGCCTAGTGGTTAGTGTAATGGGCAGCACAGTCCTAGAAAAAAACCTCTTTTAAATTTCAATCTTTTTTGAAAACAGAAGTTCCTATGCTTCACCGTAATATACAAGATCAGAATGCTGGCTATGTATTGGGGTGGGGTGGGACTGCATTTTTAGAAAATTATCTCCCTGATTCTTAATATGCATGCTGATGGTCTTGGAGGGTTGATTTGGTACCGGGTGTAATGGAAAAGAGGCTTGCTCAGCTTAATGAACTTGTGTTCTACAAGCTTTAATACAAACTCAGAAACAGTGGATTACATACAGTTAAAGAACTTTGACTGGAAAAGACTGAGCGTGTGCCACCATCCCCCTCCCTTGTCTGAGGTAGACATTGCCTGTCAATCACTGTGTACTTTTCTACCCAGCCCAAAAGCAGAATCCTCAAAAAGGTTCCTGACAACCCCTAACTAAGGATCAATCCTGGCAAAGGAGCTTATTTGCTATCTAGATCAAGTGTTAACTAACTTGATCTGTATAGGTCCAGATAGTGCAAATGTTGAGCATTGTAGGCCATAAGATCTCTGTCACACCCACACATTCTGCCATTAGACCTGTCACAGGCAATACTGAAATTAATGGCTGTGGCTGTGTTCTAATAAAACTTTAGTTATGGACACTGATATTCGAACTTTATATAATTTCCCCAGGTAATCAAAACCCTTCTTTTGATTTTTCTCAACCATCGACAAATGTAAAAACTATTCTTAGTTCTTAGGCCATAAATAAACAGGCATCAGGCTGGATTTGGCCCCAGGAGGTAGTTTGTCTATCCTCATTTAAATGATTGCTAAGGTCTCTTCTACTTCCAGTATTTTATGAGTCAAAGGTTTTTAGCACTAACATTTTTGGAGTAGGACATTAGTAAAACATGCTTTGGTTCTTTATGTTTCCTTGTACCATGCAATGCAGTACATAAAACACAGAAATCATAGTGACCATTTCCTGAGGTAAAACCTCCACAACATGAAGAGTTAGTGTGTGAAGGTATGAAGGCAAATACAGTGGTCTCTTAGCTTTTTTCCTGTCTTCATCCATTTTAGTTTCTATCACAGAAAATTATATACTGCATGTTTCATAAACAATAGATATTTATTTCTCACAGTTCTGGAGGCTGGGAAGTCCAAAATCAAGGTGTCAGCAGATTCACTATCTGACGAGAGCTCTTTTCTTAGTTCATAGGCTGCTGTCTCCTTTCTGTGTACTCCCAAGATGGAAAGGGCGAAGGAGCTCACAGGAGCCTCTCTTTATAAGGGCACTAATCCCATGACCCTATCACCTCTCAAAGGCTCCTCCAAATGCATTGGGGATGAGGTTCCAGCATATGAACTTTAAGGTGATATAAATGTTCAGTGTATATAGTACCACCCTTCAATCTATATAAAACATTTTGAAAGACTTTCAAGTAAATTTCTGCTGAATTTTATTTCGACACCATAGGTCAACAAAACTTTTAGTTTTAAAATAATCCATGTCATTTTCTTTAAAAGAACTAGGATTCTATTTGTATCAAAATTGCAGTTATATTCTGAGAACGATGCTTATTTCCACAGTTCCACTCCTAATTTTATTAACATTTAGCTTCCTTCTATGCAGATTAAAGTGGATGAATAAGCAACAAAAGCAAAAGCTTCTTTATAGACAGACTAACAGATCGTTGTGAGGATTTCTCCAAACATCAGCTGCCATCACCCAGTAACTCCCCTCCATTTTGTCCTCCCATACCACTCAAGAGTCTAGGTGACAGCATGTTATTGGGATGGAGCCCCGATCTCAGCAGGGCTTCACATTTCCCAGACACCTCCATACTTCAGGCTTGAGTGATTTACTGATTATTATTACTATTGTTTCCACCCATATGTCACACTTCTCTTCCCATTTCATTTACTACAGAGTCAAGAGGCAGAACACAGTTAAACATCAAAATGTGATTCTTATGTATTCAAATCTTTAAAATAAGGACATTCCACTCCTTTTCAACCATTATTGGGAAAGTTTATATTTAATATTATTTTTCTAACCAAACACTTGAAACACTTTCTTACACATATCAGGAGGTCTATGATAAGCACAATGTGTATCTAAATTAAAATTATGTTCTAAGAGCAACATTTATTTCTACAACTCTACTACTAGTTTTAGTTCACATTTAACTTTCTTCTATGTATATTAAAGTGAATGAATAGGCAACAAAAGCAAAAGCTTTCATGATCTTGTCTTCTATAGATTATCTTGTTTTGAAAACTCTTATTTTCTTGACTTCTAGATTTACATTTTAATTGCATTTTTGGTCATTTCTTTTTTTATATACTACTCTGTTGAAAGCAAATTTCAAAAGTCTTCTCTAGCTAATACTCACAACTCCAGCTTATTTAATAAAATCTTCTTCCTAAACAAATGGGAAATTACTAGCAACCTCTGACTGGGTTGTTAATTACTATCCTGGGGCCAAGTTGATGTAACATTTTTAGCAATACTGAAAAACAAAGCCAAAAACACACAAAACAAACTTATCTAAGATTTTAAAATACATTTACCAAAATTGAAATAAAGAAAATGTCTCCCGTGTGCTTATTATTCAGCATTTTTCTTAAGTGAAATTTACTAAATGACTGATGTATTGAAGCAGGGGAAAAAAAACACTTCATAAAAGAGAAATGTAGATGCACCACTTCTCCATGAATAAGACAACCAACTCACCATTATATTTTAAATAAAAATACTTAATGTTTTGCCCCACTTTGATCAATCTGCAGAATGATATACACAGATCAACTCTCAGAATTTTATAGGTAAAAAAGAATTTTTAAATCCACTTATTTTATAGAAAAGAAATAAAGTCTAGAACAGCAATTCAAGTTCATTAGTGGTAGAATCAGCACAGGAACCCTTAAAAGATAGTCCTTTAGGCTGCCTGTAGAGGTGAATGACTTACATTAAAATGAGTTGATTTCTGGTGGCTTTTGGGGGGCTTCAAAATAAAGATGTTTGATATTAAAAAATAGCTCACACTTGTGTTATATCTGCCATTTATATTATTTGTAGGCTAAGACAACCAATACATCATTATTTCCCCCTACAGTCCCAAATATAGGAAACACCACTCGTGTGGCATTATTCTGCTATTTGACCCATCCAGTGGAAGGTAGAGATATATGAACAGTCATCATCATCATCAACATCATCCTCGATTTTTTTTAAAGATAAAATACACTTTGCTACAAACTTGTATGCCTGATACACACAGGTGACCAAGATGATATTTTCCCTTGGGTGACAGGAATAACAAGTTAACGTTGAGGAAAACAGGAAAAGGGCACAGACTTCAGAGTCTGAAATACCTTGGTCTAAATGAATGCTTCCCAGCATAGCCAATGGACTTGTGAACCTATTGAGCTCATGTGCCAAACAAATTAATAATGAAAGATAGCATAGTACTGTCTTGAAGATAAGTGAAACTGAATGTAAAGTATTGTTAGAGTTTTTGAAATAATAGTCACTCTGTGACAGTCTTCTTTCTCATGTCTGTCTCTCCCTACAGGAGGTCTTGTGGTAATTTGCTAAATATTACTATTTTGGTCTGACAGAACTCTTAAAATTTTGCATACCTAACTGCTACAATTACTTAAACAAGGATGATATATAATTGCTGAATTATAAAACCACTAACCCAAGAGATTAAAACCTATCACAAGAAACTCAAACTTTTTCTTATTTCTCAAGACCACCGAGCCAAAAGTGGAGGTGATTGATTCTCCTTTTGTATCTTATGAGAAGCACAGAAATAGAAGTTTGGAAGAGTCAAACTTCAGATTTCTGGTGAAATGAAACTAGTAGGCTAATTTTCTTCTTCTTTTAAAATTTTTTTTAGAAAGAAAAGAGGTTGAGGATTTTTGCTCTGACAGCTCATTCAATGACTCCAGAAAGTGGTGGGAAAGAATTTGAAAATCTCAACTTCAAATGAAAATAATATGAACATATCTCCATGTAATAAATAAGTAGCCCCTGCTTTACCCGCCAACCCTGACTGCTATTATTAGGCCCGACTGGTTAATTAGACAAAAACATATTTGGCTAATTTCCCTTCAAATTCACCATCAATGTCAACACATTTGGATAATCCTAAAAGGCTGGGAATTTACAAGTCATAAACATTTAACAAAATAGCTAAGCTTCTTAAAATACTTTCCCCATCTGTGTTAAACCACAGAAAATCTAACCGGAACAACATCATATCCCCCAGCCTACAGGAGTTTTTATTAAAGATAGTAAGTCACTTAGAGCTCTATGCTTTAAGTGTAGAGAGGAAAACACAACACAACCAAATTAAAAAAAAAGCAACAACAGATTTTTGTTACGTTAATAATCCAAGGTTAGTAGGAAAAAGTAAGAATTAGCTTGTAGTTAAACAGCCATTTTTCACTGGGCATATATATGTTTCACCTTTCACATACTAGTTTTTGTTCAATGACCCAATTTGGAATTACATACCAACAAGGCTCTGCACAGTCTGGCTCTCCACATCTCTCCTTCTTCCTCTCTGCTGAAGCCAGCCTCGTCTTCCATGCATTCCTTAACTTTGTCAGCTCTTTCCCTTCCTGCGGGCTTTGCACATCCTGGAACACTCTTTATCTAACTGTTTGTCTCTTCTTTGTTCAATGCAGCTATCTGCATGGATGCCACCATCTCAATGATACCTTCTCTGATTGCTCTTTCATAGAAGTTCCTCCTCCCCAGGAATTCTCTGTCACAGCACCATGTTCAGTTCTTTCACTGCACTTTCCATAACTTGTAAATAAATAAATATATATATATATATCTCCACCCTCTATCCTCTTAAAAAAGTTTTTGTTCTCTCATTCAAAGTCTTTGCCTGGCTGATTAGAAGTTTCATTCTATTTCATTCACCAATGTTCACGCAAACAATAGCATGGTACTTGGTACACAATAGGTACTCAGTAGAGATCTGCTTAATGAATCAATCCACAAAGAACAAATGGAAGAAAGAATGGATGGATGAGTCCTTGGTCTTTAACTGTTTTTGTTTAAAATCAGAACAAACTATGAAATGTCATCATCCTGTCAAACTTTGTCATAGACATTCTTTCTATAAAAATCTAACAACTTATTATTTAGATTTCTGGTAACTTTGACATTCTTTCATTTAAATATGATTTTTTTAAATTAGGAAAGCTAAAATGTCCAGTTTGTAAATAAATATGCCACATTACACAAGAAGAAATCTAATTGGTAATTAGAAGCTGAAGCCCCATGGTATTTAGAGTTAACTTATTTTTTAAAACCCCCTTTTCGTGTATATGTATACTTTCAGCTTTTACAATTTGGAAGAAGACACACACCATTACTTCTACTAGACCTTTCCAAGTGCTTAACTCTCTGCTCCTCAAAACTTTAGCTTTCTCAATCTCATTCTCACAGCCACACTTCTGGCTCCTGCCTTACCACCTCCCAGCTCCCAAAACAACAACCAAACACCTATTTTCTTTCATTCTCATTCCAACCTAATTCAATTGCATATATCCCCACTGTCTACCTTTGTGCTTCTCTTTTTGGCTCAACTTCTAGATCCTTTTATTTAGCTCCTTAGAAGTCTTGTTAATTTAAGAGTAATTTTTTTAAAATGTTTTTTCACTGTTTTCCTTCAAAGTATCATTTAGGCAGTGAAGCCTGGCTTTTATCCTGATGACCTAGGAACCTCTTCAACTCTCTTATGGACATTTTTATTCCTTACTCTGCTTAATGCACTAAAGGTCTGGGCCTTGGCCCCCAGGGCTGCTTTTTAAACACCGATCATCGCTCATCATTTCACTTCTTTACATTGGGAGCCCATAGCGTCTACTTCTATCAGCCTCCTCGGCAGCATTTGTCATCCTTCACCACTCATTACCTTCCACAACCATTTCTGTGCCTGATTCACCATTCTGCTTTCTGCTCCTTCTCTTCTATCATCATTAGTGACTTAAACATTACAGCTGATATTCTGACTCATCGCTGTTTACCCTCCTCCACTTTGACCTTCAACTCCAGTAACCATCACCCTCTAATGAGCACAGTCATATCCTGGATCTTGACCTAATATCTTTGAGATCTCAAATATTCTTGCCTTCTCTGAACATGAGCTGATTATAGATCACACAACCCTTTATCTCTAGTTTCTTCAATTATCTTTTTGCTTTCACCAAGTTCTCCTGTTACCCATTTTTCTAACGGCCCCTGCCAGTAATGCTTCTTGTCCCATCTAGGCTACCTGCCTAGTCACTTCAATGTGCCCTCACTGACACATTCAGCTCTGTGTTTCTTGGCTTCCCCTGATGCCCACCTTGCTTTTCCCAACCTTGTATTGCTTGCCCTTCTTGAAAGATCCTTCTGGATGAGTGTCCAGGGAGCTATCTCCTGATCCTTCTAAAGCAGACACTCTCCATGGAGCTCAGCTGGATGGGAAGTTGGGAAGACATGCTTCTACTCCTTTTCCTGAATCACACTTTGTCACGTAGTCCACAAAATAACAGAACTTAGGCTCAAAGTTTCACAAATTCTTTCATGAGGGAGCCTTCATTTTTTCTCCTCTGTACCCTTTCATCTGCTTCATACACTTCTCCACGAGAATCTCTCACCACACACAAGCAAATAAGAAAACTCATCTGCAAACTAAACTAACAGTCCCATAGCAACAACAACAACATATGCAACAATCTCCATCCCATGCTTTATCTGCAAAACATCGGCAAAACATCCACTGCCACTCCCAAAGCACACAAAGAAACTCCCATTTTCCCTATGGTTAGATACTAAGATTGCATTTCTGGTTTTGAGGATAACTACCAACCTAAACATACACACACACACACACACACACACACACACACACAAATTATTTAAATTGATTTTAAATATACATTTGGTTTTCCCATTACACTGAATGCCAGCCATTGAGTACAAACTAGTTATTTTCTCTAGCAATAGCTGGTCCCTCCTAAAGACGTTAAGAATTCCATGGGTAAACCAATAACAATTCTGACTTAGTAGGTCTGCGATGGGGCCTTCACTTTGTATTTTAACAAGACCATAGGTGATTCTAATTCATATTTTTTTAGAATATTGCTTACCACGCCCTGATTGCTGCTTGGGGACAAGTTTGAATGAAAGAGGCATCAGTGGGAACCATGATACATGAACTTGCTCCCTGGGACATCTGCTCTATTGCTAATCTCTTGGCAGATCTTCTGAGATAGGAAAGCCTTCTAGAAGACCAGCTTCCAAGGCATCTCATGTATCCATTTATCTCTTCTCCTGGGGTGATATCTAGGTTACTACCAGTAACAGTCATAAACAAGTATTTTTCTGGACAATTTGCTGAGGGGAGAGCTTGCTGGGTCATGGAAGCCTTTTGCTTAGGTTCACCTAGAATTGTCAGATTGCCCTCTAGACTTGCTGCTTATTAAAAATGAGACTGAGTACTCCCTCATGAACTTGTGAGTCATTCAAGATGCCCCTATTTGGAATCAGTTATCATTATACATAAATGTTTATTCTGCTGGATTGTGTATTTTCTCTTGATTTTCCACATTTCTTTGTCCACACAAATTTGTTAGCTCTAGATGTTTCAAATACCATTTCCAGTATGTGGTTTCTGTTATCTTTGCCTATAATGATTTTATTAGACAGAAATTCTGAATATTATGTCAAATACATTCCTTTATTTCTTTATTGTCTGTCCTTTCGAGAGCACATAGGTGTTAAAAAGTCCTTCTCCATACCAAGATCACAATCCATTGACTCACATTTTGCTAATATATTTATATTTATTCCTATCATATTTAAGTATTTAATCCTCCTGTGTAGTTTCTTTTTTTAATGGAAGAATTCTAATTTATTTTTCCCTATGAGTTTTTCTAACACTACTAAAGAACCCATCTTTTCTCTACTAAGTTTTGTGCTATCTACTTTATATAAGTTTCAACATATACACAGATCCATTTCATTGAGCTGTGTGTTCCATACCAACATTACACTCTTTATTAATGTGGTTTAGTACTTTGCCTGAAACACTGGTAATGCAAATCATCTTTCTTTATTCTCCCTTTTGAAGGTAGATTTAGCTATTTGTGAATCTGTATTCATCCATATTAAGTTTACAGTAAGTTTGTAGAGTTCTTAACAATTCTCTCATAGTTTTTTTACAGTTGACATTAATGTACAGATGAATCAAAATTCATTCTAACCATGAACATGGTATCTGTCTCCATTTATTCAGATATTCTTTCTATTGTGTAATGTACTTTAAAGCTTATTTCTTACTTGTTTTACAGATATGTTATAATGATATTATGATATATTTTCTATTCTCTTTCTTATGTTCTTGCTGGAAAAGGGAACACAATATTTCTAAATTAATCTTGTATATGTGACTATTTTACTGACCTGTTTGCTTTTTCTAAAGATTTTTTTGCTGTTTTCAGTGATTTTCTTTGGTAACTGATCATATAACCTATAAATAATTAGAATTTGCATCATCCATTTAGATCTTTACCACTTGTTCCCTTTTCTTATCTTATTGCTTTGTCTAGGACTTTTGAAAACATCACTAATGGTAACAATGACTGGTGGGCATTTTCATCTGTCTGTAATTATAAAGTAGATTCATCCAAACTTTCTTATTAAGTAAAATATTTGATCCAAGTTATTGATAAAAGAATAACTTAAAGAATAATTTTAACTATTGTTTTAATATTATATATGCCTTGACTTTTATCAAAAGTTTCCTCTAAATTTATGTAGCACTTTACATGTATTTTAATAAGTGAGATGGGCCCCACATTTAGTTTCTTTATAGTAACTTCATCTACTATTGGTATCAAAGTTACATAAGTCATGTAAAATAGGCTAAGAAACTTACCCTGTTTATATATTTTTTAATCCTCTTGTATAAAACAAAGAGTATCCTACCCTTGAAAGTTTGAATGAACATCCATAAAATGCCATCTGAGCTTTTATTTCTCTTTATTTAATGGCTTTTCTATTTCTCCTGTGTCACGTTGGCAATTTTATGATAGACAAAAAATATGTCATTGCTCTATTCTATAATTTTGCTAACTTTTTTCTAATTTTTATGTTTCTAAATTTCATTTAATACAACTGGATGTTGACTTTTTCCCCCTTCCTTAGGAATACTGTTTCATACTCTAAGTCCTTTCAGCCTGAGGTCTTTCATATTACTTAAGTTATGGAAAATGTTCTATAATTAGTTTGAAAATTATTTTCTTCCTCCCATGTATAGTTTTCTCTTTCTTTTGAGATTCCTATTATATGAATGCTAACATTTCTACTTTTATCCTTCATACGTCTTAAATTTTAATTAAAGTCTTCCTTCTTTCTCTCTTCTTGTTGACTCATAATTCATTAATCCAATTTGACAGAAACTTATTTATTCTTTTGCTGTATCCATTCCACCTTTCAATACCTTTTTATTTAGTTTTTAATCCTCTATGTAGTTTCACACTTAATCTTCTCAATTTGTTCTTCATAAATATTTATCCCTGTTTCTTTTTATCAAATTCTTTCTTACCTCTTTGAGAAACTTATTATGCTGACCTTAAAAAGTTATTCTCTCTAGACAATTCATTTTATGATGAATAGGTTGTTCAGTTTTTGTTTTTTGGGTTTTATTTTGTCTCTCTCTTAAAGGAGTAGTATTCCTCAGAAGTTTTGTTATTATTCTTTAGATCTCACATTTCCTTAACTGGTAATATGCACCCGTAGGAGGAGTGAAAGTCTAGACCCTAACATGTGTTCATCCTGATAAGTTTCGAGTGGGTCAGGGCTCACAGAAAAAAAACCTATCTCACGACAAGCTAAATTCCATCATTCCTTATTGACCAAAGCTTTGACAAATGACACTGCCCCACAGAAATTATCCCAGTACCCCCATGCAGGCACTGATTCTTTCCAAACGCGAAGTTTCTTTCTTGTAATCAGTCAAACCTTGGGGTGGATGAGGGTTACTGGAGGAGAAAATACTGAGGAGCTGACTGGACCATCTGTGCCCGTTGTAATACACTCACTAACTCCAGACAGTATAGGGAACAACCTCTGGCCTGTTCTTGGGAGATTGGCCTGTTTCCTGTCTCAAAGTGGCATGGGAGAAGGCAATGGTTCACTCCTTGATGTGTGTGTGAGAGGAATCTGCAAAAACACATGCCTACACACACAAAGGAAAGGTCTTGCCCTGCCCTTGGTCTCTGAACTTTCTTCTCTCTGGCTAGTGCATCACTCCTCAGTCGACCCCATGTTCTCTTTCCAGGGCTTTCCCAGGATGTAGCAATAGATTGTTGTTTCTATGGTATCAGTATATACAGCATTTACAGTGTTGCGTTGGGAAGGGAATTAGAAGATTATGCTCATTCACTATCTTGCCAGGGACTAAATTATTCCCAGGTATTTCTAATAGGTGTATTTCCCTCCATGTTGAAAATATTTATTATTTCTCCACTATGAATAATTTTGGCTATTAATTTACAAAGGTAGTGTTTCTTTTATTAAAAGTAAAGTGCCGAGGTACTTTTTAAACTTCCTGAAATCAATGTTTCTTAGAAATGTATATGTAATTCTCAAAGAATCTATGGTAACTTCATGCTGCTTATATTATGCTGACAGTCTCATATTTAAACATTTATATTACTGGATATATTTTACTTGGTTATGGGAGATTATGCTTTTATTGTATCATGTAATTTTTGTTTTGGCTTTTAAATAAAAATTATATATATTTAAGTTGCACAATATTATGTTTTGATATACATAATCACAGTAAAATCATTACTACAGTCAAGCTAATTAACATGTCCATCTCTTCACATAGTTGCCTTTTTGTGTGTGTAGTGAGAATGCTTAACCCTTTATATTTCATGTGAGGGTTCCTTGTCTACTTTTATAAGTGAATTCCATCTCTATTTTCTCATATTATTTTTATGAAATGTAATTATTTAATAAATTGTTACATTTTCTTTTCAGAATAAAAGGTATGGCCACCTGTATCCACCCCTTGAATGTTAGAAGGAATTAACCAATCAATCTATGAGTTGGAATACATGGAATTCCTAATAGTTGTATAGATTTCACCTCTAAAAACTGAGAGTAAATATGATTTTATTCATTTGAATATTAGAGTGAACATTCCTTCGTTAGTGTTTCGATCAAGCTTTTACTTCATTGGGGGTAAACACTGTTATATTCGTATTGATTTTTGATAAAGTAAAAAGGCATTCTTAATTTCTTTTCCAATCCTACCACACACATTTAGAGTGATATGAAGATATATATTTAGAAATAAATCTGTAATTTTTGTAAAGGCAAAAAACTCCCCCTATTTACAAATATTCTCACCCACAATGTTCTGGACAAACAATATAGCAAAATTAGTTTCATCTATCTGTTGCTTGACTTATTAACTCTGGCCTTTCTTTCCAGGCAAAATACATGGGAAAAACAAAACAAAACAAAACAGTGAACCAAGAACTCATGGGAGAATCTTTCGAGCTCATTTTCTGGGTGAATGCTTCCGTCCCACCCAACCACCAGAACAGAGGAGCTTCCAGGAAGTTAGAGAATTGAAAAATAGAGAAAAAGAATGAGTCACAAGAGGGTCTTATCATCTGACTAAGTGGGAGACTGGATAAAAGACTTGTAAACTCATTGTAGCTTATGTACATGTGTATGGTTATCATGTAGCATTCTATTTCTCAAATTAAGCATATACTGTAATTATTTTGTGAGACTATAACATTCTTCTAGAAAGAAATAAAGAGTATTAAAATTCTACCATTCTTGTTTTAATGTAAAACAGTTTTTGTCTTATAAATGAAACTATCTGATGGAGATTTTGGGATTTTAATGATAAAGTCCTCTTGGATACAGTCCAGTATAGGCTTTCCACATAAAACATTATGTTTCAAAAGCAAAAGACAGAATATTAAATTTCCAGGGCAAAATGCACACACACACAGAAAAGAATAACCTTTGTGTTAACCTCAATTTGTTTTACATATAGCAGAAAATTCTGTAAAAGTAAGATAATGGCGAGAACTAATTATTAACTTGTTTTACCTTCAGAAAATGTATTTTGGGATGGACTCCCTGACTGCAGGGTTGTTTAGGTTCATGAGAGATAGGTCTGTGTTTCAGAAACTCTCCTCTCTGTAGCTTTGCTCTTGCTCTTCCTGCCGCCACGAGAGCCCCCATTCTTCCTGACCTGAGATTCTGAACCTGTTGCTTCTGCCTTGACCATGTTCAAAGTTCATCTTTTAAAGATGGCTCCTCGAAATTTTCCCCAAATATATTTTGTGCTCTATTGACCACTCTCAGGTAGGAAAGTTGATATTATTCCTAAGAGCGTGAACCACACCCTCTATAATCTAGAAAACCCTCATTAATAGTCTTAGATTTTTCTTATTAGTCATTTTTTGGGGGTGTGTTATACAGTCCCCTCTTCTTGAGTTTATCTTTTTTAAAATGCAAACATCTGGGAATGATCCATCATGGGGCCTTTAATACTTTAGTATGAATAGGATTATTAGACAATGTTCCTTTGGAAAGAGAGCTCTCAGCAGGGTACTGGGGACCAAGATGAGAGGATTGATGAGGACAGAAAAGAGAGGCAGAGTCCAAAGCAAGATCAATTTACCATTTTTTTTCTCCCTTGTCTTTCCTTATTTAGAGCATAATTATATTTTGGTTTAGTGCAAACTGATGCTGGGAATATAAATTAGTTCAACCATTGTGGAAGACAATGTGGCGATTCCTCAAGGATCTAGAACGAGAAACACCATTTGATCCAGAAATTCCATTGCTGGATATATACCCAAAGAAATAAAAATCATCCTATTATAAGGAAACACACACACGTATGTTTATTGCAGCACTATTCACAGTAACAAAAACACAGAATCAACCCAAATGCCCATCAATGATAGACTAGATAAAGCAAATGTGGTACATATACACCACAGAATATTATGCAGCCATAATATGGAATGAGATCATGTCCTTTGCAGGAGTACATGGAAGAAGCTGGAAACCATCATCTTAGCAAACGAACACAGGAACAGAAAACCAAACACCACATGTTCTCACTCATAAGTGGGAGCTGAACAATAAGAACACATGGACACAGGGAGGGCAACATCACACACTGGGGCCTGTTGGGTGGCAGCGAGGGCAGGGAGAGCATTAGGATAAACAGCTAATTCATGCAGGGTTTAATACATAGGTGATGGGTTGATAGGTGCAGCAAACCGCCATGGCACACATTTACCTATGTAAAAAACCTGCACGTCCTGCACATGTATCTCAAAACTTAAAACAGAATAAAAACTTTTAAAAATCCAGCTGTAGAAGGATCTACATCAAAATCCTATCAGTAAAAATGGGAATTGCAGTGGTGAACCATTATCTAATTTTTAAAAATTCCTATGCAAGAATGTATTACAACCGTATCTCCAAAAACCGTGTTTGGATAATGTTGATTTATTAGTACCATAGAATTCCACTAATTAGCACAAATGATAGGAGAAATCCATTGTGGATTATAGAATTTTGCAAATTAGTGAGTACATAAATAAACAATAAAAATCAGGAGTCCTAAACTAAAAAAAAAAAAAAAAAAAGATGATGGAGTCTGTAATCAAATTGGTCAGGTTAAAATCTAGGTTCTACTACTTACTATATTTGTGATTTGGGCAAAGTGTTTCATTTTTCTATGCTTTAGTTTTCTCCTTTGTAGAATAATGTTGCTACCTCACAGGGTTGTTGTGAGCATTAAATGAGGTAGTACAGATAAACTCTTAGAACAATGCACGGCATGGAATAAACACCACTATCTTCCTTTGCTGTGCACTGCCTTGTGGCATTCAATATGTGTAGTTCTAAGAACCAGGGTTCTGATATTTTAAAGGATTTACAGTTGAAATCCTCATTTACCTCTCTCTTTATAAATCATAATAATCCATACTTTCATGTGTGATTGGCTATTGCCTAGGACACCCTGTTGTTCACAGACACACGTTTCCTGAAGACGAAGTTCTCTGTGAAGTCACTGCCTGGTTGTTATTAGCTCAAGATAGTGGGAAACTCGAGAACAAAGCCTTCCTCATTTATCTTTACATCCCCAGTGCCTTATGCAGCAACTGGAAAATGGTAACCAAGGGAAATATTGGCTGCACTGAAAATATATTATTAATTGTGATAATAATAGTAACATTTAGAGTTTACATTGATTTCTTAGCTTTATAATTCCATTTCTCTAAGAAACTGAAAGCGCTCTATAAACTCTGCCAACTATATGGTGCTATACTTGTTTCATATGTATTTGAATTGAAAAATTGTCTCCATTCAGAATGGAAAAAAAGCGTTTATTAAATGCCATGATCCACAAGTGGGATGCCCAGTGTTACAGGAATTACAAAAAAAAAAAGACCCAGTTCCAATTCTCTAGTCCCACCTCCCTCTCTTAAGTACAGCTGGAGTTTCTGAAATACAATGTTTTTCCCTGTCTGGTCTATGGCATCCCTCTCATTCCCCGTGCTATCTCCATGCATACTCAGAATGACTCCATAATCACATTGACAAGCTCTGTTCACACTGATTGTTGCAAAACTTATCAAGACCTTTCTTGATGCTGTTTTTTAGTACTGTTTTATTCTACTTTTTTTTTACCCTGGATAACAGTAGCCTCTTAACAATACTTGCAAGGTAATTTTAATTTGGAAGGCTGTTTACCTCAGTGGGAAAGATAAAAACAAATAGGGGCTACTCCATGTTATCTTTTCTTTAAATTGTGTAATATCATCATGCAACCTTCTTGAAACAGTAGGGCCATACATTCTTTGCCAACTTTTTTATTCCAAGCATATGTGCAAAAAATATTATTTATTTATTTATTTGCTTGTGTTTAGCAGTTATATAAACATGAGTTTATTCTGAGCTTTCCCTGGTACCATCCTCAGGGCTACATGGCACTCATTAGGCTTCCTTTTTGGTTAAATACATCTTTTTTCTTTCTCTTTTTTGAAATCTGAGAAAACTTTTCCCAGAAGCTACGTGCCCTAAGTGCTCTTTCTGCTTTCTTCTCACTAGGATGACATAAACATTTATTTTCCAAGGCTCTTCTCACTTGCTTCTCACCAGTCACTGAAGAATTGCATGGTGGATCCGACGGATCACAGACTCTGAAGCTAAAGTTTTCTTTCTAACTCCCTCATTAATAGTTACTGCCTATAAAACAGTTATTAATCTGAGTATTTACTTCCTCATCTAAAAAATAGGTCTAAAAATTGTACTTCAGTTGGATTTTATGAAGACTCAATGAGATGAGGACTGCAGAATGCCTGAAAGAGTTTGGTGAGTGTTAGCTCTTCTATCCTATTTTGTTGTCTAGATCAAGGCCAAAGTAAACCATTTTCCCGGGGATTTTTCTAGCTTTTGAGTCATAAAAGATTCTTCTGGTTACATCAAGAATATATCAACTGTTCTGCATTAAGACACTACCAACAGAAGACTAATTTCAATTCAAAAAGCATTTTGCTAAAATCTAAAGGGAATTCAAAGATGAGAGAGGTAAGGTTTCTGACACTAATAGCCTGAATACTAGAGTTATAATCTATATTAAGAAAGCATCAGTTGTATCTTCTCTCTCTTTCTTTGAGCAGTCTGTGGTATCTCTCAGAAACACCATTTTTTTCTCTGCTTGCCAATATCCTTTTTAATACACTGTTTAACAAATCAATCTACTTCTAATGCAAAATTCACTTTGTACATTAAATCTCTTTCCTTTAAGACAGATTTCATCTTTTCCAGTGTTGTCCTACATTTTTAAGACTCATCCTGCCAAGCCATAGTGATAGCCGTGATATGGATTTTACTTATATAAAATTGGCTATATTAACCAAATGCCAGTTGCCGAGTTGTTCATGTTACAACCCAAAAAGATAATTTAGATCTGTAGGATATACAGGTGCCTATGATGAATACCACATAGTGATAAAGGCAGAAATGTATTTAAGAAAAGACAGAATCGGTAGCATGGAGCAAGATACTAAAATGAACAGGGAAGAATAGATAAAAAATAAAGGATGCGTGTTTGAAGTTGAACATAAGACCAAACAGCTAGGTCAGTCACGCTGAAGAGAAGAAGTGGGGTGGTGGGGAGGGGGGAGAAGGGTTATCACAAGCTGAGGAGACAGGAGAGCTATAAACTCAGAAGGAAATCAGGAACACAGCAGTCAAACTTGGTCAGAGAAATAAGGGGATCAAGATCTTTAGACAATTCAGGTACTTTCTGAGGCAGCCACCCTAATATTCCCCTCAGTTCTGCCTGGTTTTTAAAGTACCCTTACTCCAGAGTGATTGAGAATTTGTATGAATTCTGAAGAGCTTAGCTGAAGTCACAGATACTGTTCAGGAACTATCTCTCTATGACACTTCTGTGAATTGTGCTATAATGCCCCATTCTGCATCTCAGGTTGTAATTCACCTTCCTCCACAAATTTCCAATTTAAGACCTGCTTGATCAGTTTGGGAAATCTCCTGCCACAAACGTTTTTTTCCCTCAAGTTGATGTGAGCTAATAATATGGTACAGTTGCTAAGAAAGTGAACATAATAGCAGATATTTTAAATATTAATATAAATTTATGGTCCTGATAATAGAACTTCTGGAACTCAGAGTTTTCAAATCTCATCTAAAGTACTTTATACAATTTTGGACTATGCTTTTAAGGAGTCTTTCAGAAACTGAAAAAGATCAGAATGGTAAAAGTTTTAGAGATTATTTTGTAATTGAAATATATGATGGACCTGGTGCAATTTTTATTGAAGTATACTAAAAAGAGAGATGCTAGCTGATCTTGATTTTTTAAATATTCGTTTATTCAGAGACTAGATTTGTTCTGTGGTATATCAGAAGGTGAACTGAAAAAAATGGATTGATATTTTAATGGGGGAGATTAGAGATTTATTCATCAACAACACAGGTGTCAAATCTACCCAATACATTCTGATCCCTTGAGATATTTAGCATGCATTTTCACTTTAGTGTTCAATTCAACATCACTCCTTGAAAGCTGTTACACGTCTCCAAAAGATACCAGGTGCTACACTAAAAAAAGACGGTCTGATTCCCAGTTACCTTTCCTTATTACCTTTGCTCTTCTCAACTCTCTAAGGTTCAGTCCTTGCCTTGCTCTTTATATTGACGTAGATTTTTTTTTTCTTAGCTACAATTTTGACTCTTCTTGACAAGTTTGACCCATGAACCCTGTCACCACTCCCTTCCAAGCAATATTTGGTATTCAGGCAGAAAAAAGGAAACTACATATCAGCAAATATATAAAAGGAACCTGCACTGTGTAGGATATTCTACCACCCGACATTTGTAATTCCTTTCAAAATTATGACATAACGTCTTATAAATTTCATGATTTTCATTTCTAGAGAAACAAATGTCTTTATTATGGGAGAAAATTTAGAGAGAAAATCTTTACATTTTTAGTTGTTTTGACCCAAGTAGAACTATATTATGTTACAAATTAATAATTATTGACATAAAAGTTACAACAATATCTTATTAGGAGTTTTATTGACGGCATGGTAATTCCACACAGGCTGACACGGTTAAGCAGGAATTTTCAGTCTTGCTTTGTATTCATTTTCAAGTAAAGAACAATTCATAAGTAATATTTAAGGTAACAATTGTGAATAAAATATATTATTGCCCCATTCTCCACTTATCAGTCCTGGCTGTTTTCTTGAGTACGGATAATGCCAGTGAAGTTAGAAATACAGCACTGGCTCTGTATTCAATCCTGGACAAGGAGGCTTGCTTCTCTTGTCTGTAGTGGTGGAAAAGAATCAGTCTATTCTTTGTCCTGATTTCACTAGCTGTGTCACCCTGAAACATCCCGTTACCCTCCCTGGCACTGTAAAAGTCAGGATTCTCAGCTGCAGCTGAATCTCAGGAGGATGGTGGATTAATCTAGGACCCAAGAAAAAACTACAGAAACCACGGGAGGAGGCCAAGTAGAAGAATCAGCTGACACCACAGGGCAGAAAAAAACCAATATCCATTTTTGCAGGATTCCTGGTCTCCATTTCTAAAGTATCACTTGCAGACCAATGGGTTCCAAGTGCAGAGGAGGCCACGCCCACAGGAGCGAGGGTGGAGGGCGGATACCGGAGCCCTACCCAGTAGGTCCCGCAGGAGTGGCAGAGCGGCGGGGCCTAACGAGACAGGGGGGCTGGGCGATTGCGCAGGTGGGACCCGGGCCTCCTCCACCTCAGGTGGCACCAGGGGGCCTGGAGCAGCCGGGGCTTCGCCCTGACTGTGAGGAGAGGCCTCGCGCACAGGCCAAGTGCATTGGCCTTGTGAAGAGGACTTCCCAGGGCCCAGACCGGGTTGGGGACCGTGGTGCGAACCATGCTGCTGCCGGGTCTCTGAGTCCCTGATGAAGATGACTGCGGGGTGGAACGCTGAAGCAGGTCCTGATCCTGCTCTGGTCCCTGGGGCTGTGGAATAATCATTTTCAGTATTTCTGGTCTCTTCTGGAAGACCTTGGCTAACAGCAGATTCTCATCTTGGACGATGTCCCACGGCTCTTGTGAGACTGTGTCCCCCAAGCAGTAGTGAGGAAAAAACGAGCCCAGTGGTGGTGAGACATCGGAGCTGGCCCTACCACTAAGTGTGTATATTAACCCTCTTCGAGAACCCTTCAGTATTGTTGTATCTTGAAAAGGACCTGATACTGCTTGATCATAATTCATAATTTACATTAATGAGAAGGAGAAGTATCAATAAAAAGGTGACAAAGAAATGAAAATGATGGAAAAGGAAAGGTTGTGCTTGGAGCTTAAGGAGGATGATAGGCAAAAATAAACAGGAGGACGGGAGTGCCGGTCCAAGAAACGAATTGCCCAAAGGAAAGTACTTCTCCCAATTTCCTCTGAAACTCTTCACTTATATCCCAAAAGAAATACAAGTCTTTCTGCAGGTTATGTTCCCGGGATGTTTGTCTTTTTTTACAGCCATTTATATATATAAATTTAGCCTTTAGTATATATTAAAGATAGAGAGTTAGGGACCAGCTAGAGTGGGAATTTCTTATACCCATTCTGCCTTCTCTGTGGTTTATTTGTTTTGTTTTGTTTGCTTATGTGTAGCCAAGAGGAGCATAAATGTGGGTGCATGTTTCTGAATGATTCATCTGCCAGAGTTGCTAGAACTACATCTTTTAATAGACCAATTATTGTGGTTAGGATTTGGCTTTAGTCAGGTGATGAGAAATTATATAAATATTCCAGCCAAGCCTGTGTTTTGAAATCCTGCCCCTGGGATTAGAGAGAAAGCCCTGTTCGTATTGACACAAACCTTGAAAATGCATAGAGTTTTGTAATATACCTGCCTCCACCTGTTTATTCACTGTTCATGGTTCTTCCTCTTTCAGATGGGCTCTGAATAAGTGCTTCCTTTTGCTAGCTTGCTTGACCTCGCCAAGCAACTTGTGAGCACAGAGGAAAACATTATAGTGAATTGGAAACTCATGACTGTTCAATAATATGTAATACTGCATATGGTTCAGTTAAGACCCACTTGGGACAGAATTTCTAGTTTTGCCCTGTTCTTCATTTTATGTTTTCTCAGTATCATTCTTTGTGTTATTTATGCCTCTTAACCCTCAAAGGTCTTAAGTGTCTAAAAAATGAGTAATAGGGCAAGTAGAAATTCTCAGAAAATGTCTTGTTTTTCACAGATGAAAAACGTGACTATCTTTGGACATCTTCAGTAATTTAAAAATTACACCCCACTGGTTGAGAAAAAAATTATTTAAATTATGGCCCCAAGCATGTTCAGACATCATTGGAACATGAGGCAAGTTTTAGAATTGCAAAATAGCTCTTAAATTTTTATTTTTATTTTTACAAAGGTTTTTTTTTTTTTTTTTTAATTAAATACTCCCTGTCCTGCACCCCATTCCACATCATTTTTAGAATGTTCTCTTGTAGTGACAGTTAGCAGTGCAGTTTCATATGGCCAAGGGGCTCACAAAATATTCCACCGGAGTTTTAGGAGCTTAATTTGTGGCATAAATCTCTGTTCTCAGGCCTCTGCTCTCAGACCCCACAAGGCTGTCAAACCATGCCTGGAAGGCAGTCGGACTTAGTTATAAGTTTTGGCTTTTGTAGCACTTCACGTGACTCTGAGACAATTGTTTTCCACTGGATTTCAGATGAAGCTCTTAGTTCTTCAGGAGTCCCCCATCTGGGTTTCCATTAATCTTGGTAATAGGCTCAAATTCTTTCACACTCGTGCTTTGTCTGAATGTGTAGCAGAGTGATGGTAAATGGAACAAATTACTAACTTACTGTTTTCTAGTATCCTTACTCACAATACAAAGTCTTCCACAGAAGATGGTACCTTGTGGGTGGGATTTGTAAACAGGCCATAGCAGGAATAGCTCAAAGAGATTAAACAAAAATGTTTAGTTTTGTATTGAAGTACATTTTTCTAGAAAGACATTTGTGTTTGTGTGTTTATTGAGGTAAACTTACATGTGGAGAAATCCACTCCTTTAGGTGTACAGTTCCTTTAAAAAAAAAAAAATGCGTATCTTACATAAACCAAAATCTATCATTTTTATTTATAGCACGAGTACAAGCTTTTAGCAACATGAGCAGTCATATAGCTGCCACCAAGATATGCCTATCACTTCAAAAAGTTTTCTGTGTCCCTGTGTAACCAGTTCCCTTTTCTCACCAAACTCCCACCAAGCACTGATCCGATTTCTGTCCCCTAGTTGTGACTTTTCTAGAAAGTCATGTAAATGATTTGTACAGTATTTAGCCCCTTTTGTGTCTGGCTTCTTTCATTTAACATGATGCTTTTGAGATTCCACAGTGTTGGTACATGTGTCAGTAGTTTATTTCCTTTTTACTTTCAGGTATCATCCCATTGTATGGATGTGCCACAGTTGTTTGTTCACTCCTCAGCAGATAGTTGTTTTGGTTATTTCTAGTTTGGGGTTATAAAGAAAGCTACTATAAACATTCATATACGGGTTTTTGCATGGACAAGTGTTTTCATTTACCTTATGTAAAATGCCTAGGAGTTGAGTTTGTGGATTATATACTTATATGTTTAATATCATAGTAAACTGCCAAGCTTTTCCAGTGTGGCTCAGCCATTGCATTTCCGCCTGCAAGGTATGAGCATTTCAGTTATTCCAAATCTTCACCAGCACTTGGTATTAACAGGTTTTCTGTGTTTGTGTTTGTTTTGTTTTCTTTACCATTCTATGTGTGTAGTGGTATCTGATTGTGGCTTCAATTAGAACTTGCCTAGCACTTAATGATGCTTTATATATGTGTGTACCTGTGTGCATATGCACGTATGTTTATTTTAGGGCAGGTGTTACAATGCACATAATGTCTTATACAATGAGGAAATGTGTCAGAACCCTACCTTGGGGGATTAAGTTAGGCTTAGTGGGAAAAGTGAGAGCTTTGGAATCAGGTAGATAAGGGTTTGAATTCTGACTATTCTTACTATTCTTTCCTGATTTTTGAGGTAGCAATGATAATACCAGCTTCATACAGGTGATAGAAGGATTACATAAGGTAATGCATCTAAAGCAGCTAGCAGAATGCTGCATTCCCTTTTTACTCCACGGCAATACTGGCCTTAATATATGTGAATCTTCTGGAAAAATATCCCCGTTTACAGAGGTCTGATGTCTGAAATTTCAGGTGTCAAAACCTTCATCTCTTGAATGCACTAGTTGAAAGAGGAAGTCTTTGGGAGTAGGGAATGGTGTAAAAGGAAACGTAGTGACCCTCCAAAGAGTCAGTTGTTTCTTCCTCTAAGGTGTTCTGTGTGATTCAGTTCATATCTTCACCATTGTACTGCTCTTTAATTCACTGGGGGAAATAGCTGCCTTTGTTAGTAGACAATGTGCTTCACAGGGATTGGGACTATGTGTTATTTGCCTCTGTATCTCTCCTGGGTAAATACTACATCTGGCTGGGATCACCTGGTACCTTAGCATTTGCTGTTCTGCTGCCTGAGGACTGGTGGAAGAAAACAATGGTTTCTTACGGAACTGAGAGCAGCCAGTGTTTGGATGTTTAAATTTGTGTTTTGTCAGAGGGTTAAGGGTTAGTGTCAGGTTTACATTTCTCTAGCTGGTGTTTATGTACTGAGCTTGGCAAGCTTAGCTGTACAACTCCATGAGGCTGTGGGAGAATACGTATTTCTCCTCCTTATTACCCAAGCCAAGAGCACATATAGTTCTGCTGCTCCAGAACTCAAGTAACCCAGGTACTCCATGGAAACCTATCTTTTGAGATGCAGGATGAAATTGGCTCAAACCCTAAACCATGTGCAGACAGAGCTTTGATTTTGCCAATTCTATGTGATTCATGGGTTGTTATTGATATATCATGTAGACCTTTCTATGTCAAACCCAGACTGTTTTCAATATTGCCACAAAAACAAACAAAATAAACAACCACAAACCTGAAATTTACCACATTAATATCACGGCAACAGAAACCACTTAAAAGTAAACATTAGACATACCCATGCTCATAAAAATCCCTATTTCTTCAAATTCAGTCCAGCATTCTGCTACGTTGCCCAGATGTCTTTCTTTTGCCTCTCCAGAGTAAACTAAACCAGCGAATCTTTCTCTTATAAAAACCAAAAGATTATTTCCATTTTATTATAAATGACATTTCATTTCTCTTTGTTCTCAACTCTCCTGTGTATGGATTTTCATTTCTATGGTTCTGGTTCTAGACTTCATCACCTCTTTTCAGACTTTCCTATAGCCTCATGTTTACATCCTTTGAACACCACAAGATGTCTTTTCTAAAGTATGCATGCAGTCAAACTTTGAGGGCAAGAGAATGCCTCTTGTCCCTTGTTTATAAATTACAAGTTTCTTGCAGCTGATACCTAAGACCCTTCACAATCTAGAGACAAATTACCTTTTTTCCAATGAACTTTTCAACTTAAATATAAGAAAATGATTCAAAACTCTAAAGTATGTCCCTAAGCTACCTCATTTTGTGAGTTTAAGACCAACATTTCCAAATGCCTTAGAGCTGTTCCTCATGGATGTCTTACAAACTCTTCAAAATCAAAATGTCCCAAATAAAATTTGTTATTTTTGTTATTTTATCCTCCTAAAGCAATCCTCTAAGGATTAGTAAATGATAGCCATGTTGATAAGAAGAGATTGATATAACTTAAACAGAGTGAATTTGCTCTCTAATGGCTCAGGAATGAATGACTGTGGGAATTGAAAAGAATTCTGAGATTAACTAGAATATTTTCCTGTTGAATTTTTCATATTTTGTGGTGGCAAGAGTTATCTGGTTAAGTAGATTTTAAATTTGTATAATTGGTTGATTGATCAATTGAAACTGACATATAATTAGCTAGTTAAATGCTCCATCTAAGATAGAAGCATCACTTGAGTAACCTTTCTAAACTAAAAAATATAAAAATGACAGGCAAGTTGTTATGCATTGCTTTAGGGAAAGCTATAACACCACAGATTTTATAGCTAGAGAAATAATGTCCTTCTTAATACCCCTTTTATACAATACTGGTTGCTGGGAAAAGGTTTGCATAGCAACAAAGGGACCTTAAGGAGCAAATGAATTGAGACCGCCACTCCTATTTTAAGTTTCCACATTATTCGATATTTTATGATGGATTTAGAGAGATGCATATGCAATTCATTGGCAAGAAAGGAAATGAGTGCTTTCTCATGTACTTCATCCTCTCCCAACCTAAAAGAATGTCAAAAGAGGCTTTTGTGATGAAAGGGAAGGAGTATGAACTGAAGACTGGACCCAGAGCCAGAGCCTACCTTGTCTGTCATGTGGAGAGTTGGCCTGAGTATAGCATGCAATTGACCCTGACACCTCCAGTGACCCAGCTGGGCTGGCATAGTGGGTGTTTGGCAACAGTGGCTTAGCCCCAGGTCCCACGTGAATACAAATTAATAAGGTAACATACATTAGTAATTAAAGGCAGAGTCTGCAGCCAGATTGCTGGCTTCAAAACCTGTAAAAAGCAAGTTATTTCTCGGTGCTTCAGTTGACCTCCCTAGGACATCGGGGTACTACTATTGCATATTCCCTAGGATTGTTAATAGAATAAAATGAATTAGTACTTGTAAAGGGCTTAATCTGTGGTGTACATAGTAATTGCTGTATGAGTGTGAAATAAAAGGAAGTCTCAGGAAGCCAATGGTATAGAAGCCTTGATCAAGTATGTCATCAAGGTGGTCAGACTGCCCTCTCTCTAGGACCCAGAGTTGTTTTGCAGAGATTAAAATATCATACATTTCAGTTACCTAATAAATAATATTGTTCTCCTAAAATACAGGTTCATTCTATTTCCTTGTGTTTGCATGGATATTTTAAAAGTTAGAATCTACAGTAGCTCTGAACTATTATCTGGCAATACAAACATTTTTTTCCCAGCAATGGCTTTTAAACCAATTACACAAATTTAAATGCAGATGTTTTGGTAGTGTTACATAGTCTGTGTCTTTGGGCTTGTGTGTACAAGTACTCAGATGTGTGTAAGTCTAGCAAATTGAAATCCCTGTTTATAATGAACACCAAACTGGAAAAGTGGACTGTTCTCAGAGTCTTATCCCACTAGAAATGACATATAATATTCATTCCTCTGTGTTGTTTTGTGGTCTGAAACTGGGCATCATCCCATCTTGTTAACCTCAGAGATGCTATCAGACGTTTGGTCATCTTCTTTCACTAAAACTAAACACTACTTTTCCATTTTTAAAAATGTGTTGGTGACCCCTTCCAGTAACCATGATGAAATGACAACATCAGGGAAATAAACAGCATTAGTAAATTCAAACATAGTGTTTTCCTTCAATTGCTCCAGGCATCTGAAAGACTAAAAGAACTATTATATTCCTAGACAGGTTTGGCCTCTGTAGGAAAACAAGTCTTGTAAACTCATGAGATTTCTGTGTTTGGTAATCATTCTCAGCAGATCATTGTTATAAAACAAAACAGAGTATCTTTTACACCTGAAACATATTTTTACAAAATAGGTATGCTTTATCTAAGCTATGGAAAAAACCTCACCATTTTATTACCTCACTTATCCAAGGATCACTTATTTCACAGCTCAGATCTCAGGAATATTAACACCAATCTGAAATTAACCCTGAAGTAGCCAATTACAACCCCAAAGTCCATGCACTTTTTTCATATCTCAACTTAGCACCTCTCTACTCCTACTTTAAATCCAGTCCCGGGCTGGGCACAGTGGCTCATGCCTGTAATTGCTGCATTTCGGGAGGCTGAAGTGTGAGGATCACTTAAGCCTAGGAGTTGGAGACGAGCCTCGGTCACATAGCAAGACCTCATCTCTACAAAAAAGAAAAAAGAAAAAACATTCAATTTCACTAGTTGGAGAACCTGGTTTCTCAACTGATGCAGATTAGAATTCATGTATTTCAGGAGGGTAGGGCCAGAAGACATAAGTGTTGTCAGCTCATCACCTGATTGGGCTTGATCATGCAGGAAAAAGAAAGAATAGATACAGCATGGGGTCAGTGAGTTTAAGGGTAGGTAACCATTATAACTCAATAACACCAAAGGATATTCTATAGACTACTGAGCACATATGCCTTCTGTGTCATTGAAAATATCACAGTTACCCTGATTTGATAATTACACATTATATGCATATAGCAAAATATCATATATATTCATAAATATGTACAGCTATTATGTATCAATAAAAAAGGTTTAATTATGACTAGCATAATTTTAACACATTTTAGGAATTTCCATTAAAAATATTGGGGGCAGAACTGGTTTAAAGTGGCAAATTCACTGTAAGTGAAAGATTTGCTTACATTCAATAGTTCATTCTCTGTAACTATCTTGTGCCTATGGTTCTAATGTGGCCACCACGAAACATATTCATCTAAGTGTTTCCTAGTATTTTCTACCACTTTTTAAAGTCAGAAAGTACAGGACTAAGAGCTGTGTCATATAAAATATTTTAACAGGATAAGCTGAGTTTTAGTCTATGAGTTTGTGGATTTATTTTAGAAAGACTCCTTGGTTTATCTAGAATTCCACCTATTTTCAGTGTCCCAAAAGAGAAGATGGAAGATGACTCTCCTCCTCTACTGCCTTCTTCATTTTGCAACTAATACATAGTCTAGAGGCTCTGTGTGGTGCTTTCTTCTTTCTCTAAGTCCACCCTTGTTTCATAGAACGGAAAAAAAATTGAAAACACACAGCATCAATGCAGAGACAGCTCAAAGCATGGGCACCAAGGAAGGCTGTCCTTCCTGGAATATACTAGACAGAAAGATGTGAAAGAAGTGGTGACAATGTGGGGTCACTTGCCAATTGAAATCAGATTTCAGAAATGATGGCTCAATCATATACATGGGATCTAGGATGCCCAATTTTGTAAGGCTCAGGAGAACTCTAGATATGCAATTGCTGGGCCTGTTATAAACTGATACGACTATTGATTATTTCCTCTAGTAATGTACAGTGTAGCAAATAGCACTCCAACAAGTTCAAGGGCAAGACCATGCACGTTAGTGATGCATTCAGATAGGCCATTTGTTTTGTAATTTATTTTGCTTCTCACAAGTGTCCTTACTACATCTTGGTAGCATTTTCTTTCCTAGTGTCTTTAGAATATAGTTATGGCCTTTAGAATACAGACAAACATCAGTGGACAGAGTAATTGTCACTTTGCTTTATACAACTTAAAATTGTCTTTCCTAGAAGATATGAAAATACCTTTACTAAGCACTTTAGATTTCTTACTGATTTTATTTATAGTTACTAATATCATCCCACATCCAAATTACTGCTGTACAAGAATCATCATACTAACCCTTTACCCTTACTTGTACAAGCACGATAATCAAATGTCCTTTCTTCACAGTGATTTTTAATGGTCTTAGAGAACACCCAAGATTATTTGAATTGTGGGACATGTGGCATGTAGTGTCAACATATCCACTTGCATTCTGAAAAATGATTTTTAATTCAGTTTCATTACTTTATGTTTCTTGTTGATGGGTCTTTTCATTGTTGTGGACCAAGCTTAAGGATGTTTGTAGGTATTTATAACTGATTTGTTGGTGATGGTCTGAATTGAATTGCAGGGAGTCAGAATAAAACCTTTGTCTTAGAATTTTTGTAAATTTATATTTAATTATAATTTTAATATCTTTAGCCTTTCACAGCACAAGCTGCCGGCAGAAGAAGCATGTTTTCCATCATGGGGTCACCAAGTAGGTAGTGAAGGTTCATTAACGCAAGCCTTGGGTAAAACCGACTGTTCACCATTTTTTTGCTTTCTCTGAGACAGGGTCCAGCTGGTATCCCTTCTGGCCTCGAACACCCCTGTGTGTTCTCCTCCTTCCTATCGACCCATACTCGCTGCCTTAGGAAATGTCTGATTTCAGTTTTCATCTCTTTGTATGAATTTAGTGCTAGGTGTTACTCATATTGTGGAGGCAAAATTGATTGACTGGTCTCCTACTTAAAGTATTTCAGGCATAACTGAAGGTGGGAGAGGGGGAAGAGGGCCTTCCCAGTGACCCAGGGGTGAGGCCAGCCTTGATAACAGGAGCTCAAGTAGTCCAAGGTGAGGGGAAAGAAAATCTGAACCAAACCCACCAAATATGAATGAGTTTGGTAGCATTAAATTTTTTCATAGAATTTTCTGTACTAAAATTGGCAGGCTGAAAGCCAGATTTATATTTATCTCTTTCCTGTTACAAACCTTCCAGCACTTCTGTGTTTTCTAAGTGAACTTGATCATCTTTTATAGCTGCCCATCGTTAGGCTGGACAATTGCATTAAGGGCATGGGTCAAGGAGTGATTGAATTGAATTGAATGTGGCTGCATGTGTACAAGCAACAAAGAGATAAGTGTAGGGCGGGGGGAAATTAATGACTAGAGGATAAAAGACAGTCTGCTCTTCACTGGGAAAATGTTTATCAAATAACTTGCTTTTTTATTGATATAACCAACTGCTGTGAACAATTAGATTGTGTCTCAGAACACATATTACACAAAAAGATTTTTTGATACATTCGTAAAAACGTGTACATGATCCCATTATCTGATTGACCTGAACACTTCCTAAACTGAACCCAGCTTCCATTTTCAGCCTCATCTCTAGGTACGACTTAACCATACACATGTATTTGAGCTCCATGCTTCTCAAATGAGACAGAATGGCATGAACTCTGAGATAGTAGTTTGTAAAGTCACCAGGGCATACACAAAGCCCCTGGATGAACTTGATACATCATCCTGCGGTTTCAAATATTCCTCAAGAAAAAGTAAATAATTCATAGAGTAAGTAAATTGAAAAATATTGCTTATAAACAAATACATGTATAGTTTGGAATAGAATGCCAGAAACCATCTTTTTTTTTTTTTTTTTTTTTTTTAAAGGAAAAAACTTGAAATTCTGCTTTGGTAAGGTAATTTCCATCCTCACCGCAAATGTTACATAAAACCTTTCTACTCTACTCGTATGGGTATTTGAAGCCAGACACCCGAGAAGCACTTTACTAACTACGTCAGATAATTCACAGGTTCCAGAAAAATCCAGAAACTTGCTTATCTCTGCATCTTTGCTCGTAAGTTTCTTCCAACTGGAACCCTTGGCCCATCATATTTTCCTGGAAGATCCTTACTTAAACATTGGGTCTGGATCAAAAGTTTCCCGCTTTAAAAAATAGAAAAAACAAAAGTTCCTTGAACATATCTCATCCTAACTCCCAGAATAAATCCTTCCTTAGCTATTTCCCAGCCCCTTAGCATTTTTTATCAACAACCCTCACAATATTACTCCATATTATGATTACTTATTTAACTTCCTCTCCTGTAGACTGAGAGAATTTTAAGAGAAGGGATAACTATTATTTTGTTCTTTGTATCTTTTATACATTATATGCCTAAAGCGTGTATCAGGTGTTTCTTGAATTAGGAATGGATTTCATTAATCAAAATAACAATGGCATAGTCATTGGTCCTCACAGGTGGATCCAGTCAAGTAGGTAGGCTGGTGCCTTCTGTGAGACTATGGTTAGTGTATTACAGATGGCAAATATTTTGAAATCAGATAGATCTGGGTTTGAGTCCCAGCTCTGCTAGTTCCTATTTGTGTAAATTTGATAAGTTATTTATCTGAGTCTTAGTTTTCTCATGTTCAAAATGAGGATATAATAACTGCTCCATGGTGTGGTTGTAAGGATTCTGGAATGATCCCTGCAAAATACGTGGCACCTAGTAGGCAGTCAGTATTGTTTTCTTCTCAGTATCTATTGGCCCTTCTCTACTTGACATAATTCGAAGGGTAAAAAATGCCTAGCTGTGTAATCACTGCTTCCCAATGAATTGGGGTCCTAGGATCTGGGGTCAGGAGAAAAAGTTGGCTGGTTAACTGGATGACTGGGCAGCTGGGGCCAAGGATAAAGTAAATGAAACATCCTGTCCACAATGGGAGGCAAAACAGTGACAAATCTGAAGCCAAAGATCTGCAACCAAACATCCTAACTAAAGATTCTAAACCAGACACAGTGGGCTGGCTAGAGAAACAGATCCCCCTGGAAGCATCAATAAGTCTGGCGAACAGACTTCCCTGGGAGCAGCTTTCACCAACCTCAGGAGAAAGGAGAAGTCTGTTCACGTTTTTGAGCTATTTAGAGACTCATCCCAGAGTACAACCCCAAGCTCTGAATCTCCACAACTCCCCTTTCCTAACTCCACCTACCATCCTAAATTAATCTTTCACTCATCTCCATTAACACTGGTGGTTTTAATACAAAGTTCACTAACATTTGATACTTATTTATTTATTTAGGATAATTGTATTCTATATAATGTTGTATAATTGTATAATGCTTTATATAATGTTGTATAATTCTGTATAACGTTGTATTTTCTTTCCCGGTGATTTCTAGAAATGACCACTTTCTGCCTCATTAGTAAAATCTGGCTTAAGAGCAACTTGACATTTGATCAGATTGTTTTCTCAAACTTAAAGGCATAATAACAACATCTACTCTCAGTCAAGCAGAAAGTAGGAGCTTAATGGCATAAGGAGAACAGGTGAATTTTGAGAAAATTTAGTTGGCAGGTAATTGGAAATGAGGCATTGCTTGAATTCTGATGGGATATTATCCTGTGATGATGGGTGGAAAAAGGTGAGCCCTGAACTACAATGAGTACCAGGAGGAATTACAAGAAAAGCAACTGCAGACAGATAATGGAAAAATAACATTTTGCCAAGGATCTTTTCAGTTTATACAACTCATTGTGAGATTAGGGGGCTCTGCTTGGACCCCAATTCACCATTCCTTATGTTGAAAAGAGGAATCGTTCATCCACTCCCCAGTAGGCATGGATTTAAGAAAGAGTTCAAAGGCGGTGTTTGAAGAATTCCTCCACATCCCTGCCCTTTTTCTCTACAGTTTCACACATGAGTTCCAACTGCAGCCCATTTGGTGTAATTCTATGTCTGCACCACTCCTGTCTTTGCTTTCTTTTGCATTCTCTTTTCTCCCTCCATCTCCCTCCTGCTTCACAACATTGTTGGTTGTGTCTATGTATCCACAGATGACACAGCAAGATGAAGCTCTGTTTCCTTCCAAATATCAGGGCACAAAATGGTAGAGAAACAACTCCCCTTTCCTAACTCCACCTACCATCCTAAATTAATCTTTCACTCATCTCCATCAACACTGGTGATTTTAATAGGAAGTTCACTAACATTTGATACTTATTTATTTATTTGGAGACAGGGTCTCACTCTGTCACCCAGGCTGGAGTGCAGTGGCATGATCACAGCTCACTGTAACCTCAGCCTCCCGGGCTCAGATGATCCTCCCACCTCAGTCTCCCTAGTAGCTGGAACTACAGGCCGGCACCACCACGCCCAGCTAATTTTTTCAATTTTTTTTTTTTAAGAGATGGAGTTTTGCCACATTGCCCAGGCTGATCTCAAATTCCTTGGCTCAAGCAATCTGCCGGTTGTAGCCTCCTAAAGTGCTGGTGATGGCAGTGGCAGCCTGTCTGGAGCAGCTGCTTCAGGGATGCCAGCTGCGGCGGGGTTGGTGTGGTCAGGGCTGCACACTCTGTGGAGCCAACAGGAGCCCCACCCCCTTCCGAGTTGACAGGACGCCTGGTGGTCCCAGGCACAGCACAGCAGCCCAGCCATGGCTATGGATCCAGGCATCCCTGTGTTCTCAGGGCCAGGAAACCCCATCCCCACACAGGCTTGGAAGTGCCTATTCCCACTGCCTGGCCTCTTCTGCTCCTGGCACCAGCTCCAATTGGAGCAAGTTTGAAGCTAAGCTCAGGTGCTGCCGAAACCTGGCCAAGTGTGTGTGCGCTCAGAGCAGCACTGACACACCAGCACCCTCGCCGCCTCTGCCCCCCTCTGAAGCTTTGGGCACCAATGGGTTCAGGAAAGCAGGCCGCCAAGGAGCTGAGGACAGCTCGCTGAGGGCCTTCAGGCACCCCTGTGCCCAAGCAGCCAGGGCATGGAGGACAGCATGATGATGGAAGACAGGCTCCTGGGTGGAAAGGGCAGGTCTCTGGTGAAGCCTCACCTTCAAGCCAGGGACAACTGAAGCCTGGGGGCCAAGCTGTAAGCTCTGGGTGGTGGAGTCCACAGCCAGGAGTGAGAACTTATGGTGCTTTTTCTGGGCCTGCCCACCGTAGCCCATAGACCACTTAGCACGCACTTCCTCCACCTGAGTCCATAAAAACCCTGGACTCAGCCAGATTCACACAGACATTGGGACTGCCAGTTGTGGGAAGGAGCTTTCTTCTTTGGGTGTCCTCCAATCATTGGGATGACCTGCTTATGGGAAGGAGATACCCACCACAGGTCTCCTCTCCCAAGAACTGTTCTGCTGCTCAGTGAAGCTCCTCTCTGCCTTGCTCACCCTCCAGTTGTCCAAGTATCTAATTCTTCCAGGACACAGGACAAGAACTCAGGACCTGCCGAATGGCAGGACAAAAAGAGCTGTAACACCAACAGGGCTGAGACATGCTCCCTTCCCTGCTCTTTGCTACTTGTGAGCGACAAGGAGAAGGGGAGAAGAGCTTTAAGACAAACAGGGTGGAGACACAGCAACCTCCTCTCAACTTGCTACTTTACAGGTGACTAGGAGTAGAGAAGAACTGAGGCCTTTTGGGGAACCCAGACCTAGGGCATCCCTGAGCCAGGGTTATCACTCCCTCTTTGAAGTTCCTGGTGTCTCCAACCTTTCGGGTGCCAATGCATTCCCCTCATCCAGACACGGGTGCCTGCAGCAGAAGCCGTGTGCAGTACATCTGGTCCAGTTGCAGCCTTGCATGGAGCCAGCACCTGTGCTGGGGCCTGGAGTTGCCTGCTCCACAACAGCGATTGATGTGCCTGGCTATGTGCAGTGGCTGAACCCTGTGCTCACTTGCCCACACACCCCTCACCACCCTGCACCTGGCTGGCCCTTGGCAGGTGTGCGATCTGGGTCAGTAACGCAAGCTGAGCACAGCCTACCAGGCGGAGTGGGCTGAACAAGTCCAGCAGGCATGAGCAATACTCAGGCAGAAGGTGGTGCCAGCTACAGAGGTTTCCGGCTGGCAAAGTGACACCCTAAGGATTCTGTGACACTGGGATTACACGCATGAGCCACTGCAGCAGGCCACCATTTGATATTTAAATGTACCTTCCTGAAAATGCATAAATGTCAACTGATGAATAAAAATTAATTAATATAAAGCTTATGGGCACCATTTTGGGACTGGATAAAAACATTTTCCAACAGAAAAAGGATAAACATGCTCATTAACTACCAATTCTCTCAGGAAAAATATTCCCACACAGTATCTCTGTAACTGATGTATTCCTTTGGTTTAAAGCAGAGGTGTTTTAAGGTAACATGTTGATCCTTGAAGGACTAGTTACTCATGAGAGCTAAGGAAAATATACTGTGTCTTTGTTACTGACAAACAGGCTAAAGTCAGGGAACTCTTCAATACAACTAATTAACGCTGTTTTGATTCCACCTACAAATGTCACTGGCATAACATTTGTAGTCATCTTAAGAAAATGTAGAAAAACAAAATAAAGTACTTGTGAAATAAACAGCCAAGTAATTCAGTAAGATAAACTTTTCGAAAACACTTTTGCTGGGGGAAAAAAAAAAGAAAAAAAAAACCTCAAAATTTTACATAGGATGTGATGATAACAATTTTAATTGATTACTAACTTAATAACATTAAAAGACTTTTATGGGGTCATCTAATCAAACTCCTCTTCAACCATAGAACTACCCAAGATAGATAATTTCCTGTCATTCTGCTAAATGTCTTTGAGACCAGAGATTTTGTAGTTTTCTTCAATAAATCAGCATGATGTCGCTGAGTCATGCCTTCACTTTACCGAGTAACAGTTGATCTACACCACAGAGGTCGGAACTGGTCTACTCCCTCCCTGCTGCAGAAAATAGCAGGGAGGAGGAGAATGGGCTACAAGAATGAGAAGGAAAGCTGTGGCTGTTCCCTGCAGAAAAGGCTGACTTTTACTTGAGCCGGGGAAGTTTATTACTTGAGATAGTTAAAAGCATTCTTGGCATTTGTCAGAGATAACTAGATCTGATTTAAATACATGAGCACTGCTACCCACAGCTACTACTACCCACTGTCATTGGGGGAAGTGGTTACACACCCATGCCTTGTATGTGTAACTTCATGAAATTACTGTTACTTGCAAAATTGCTATTTGGATCAGTGGAGCTTTACCGGTAGCTTGAATTGCTTCCTGCCAGGGATCTTGGTTCCATTTGTGTGACTGTGACCTTCAAATGTCCCATGACAGCACTGATACTCTACGGCAATGGTTCTTCATCTTTTGTGGAGTACAGTCTCCTTGAGAAAATGAGAAGCACCATGGAAATATGTACATAATTCACATGAGGTTGTGCACACAGTTAGAGGAAGTGTGGAGTCCCCTTGATGCCTGTCAGTGATTGCCCGAGTCACCTCTGGCCACTGACATTAGAGAAAGTAGTAAGTACAGCAGGCCTAACGCAAGGCCTCAGATTTTCTTTTTCTTTTTCTATTTTTCTTTCTCTCTTTTCCTCATTTAAGAAACAGCACCACCAGGAGCAGGGACTTTCACATATACAGTAAAAATGTACAGTATCTTCAATGCAAAGTTGGACGGGTGCCAACCCCCTCCCCCTCCCCACTCAGAAGCATCTTCATTTGAATTTAAAGGGGTGGATGAGTGACAGCAAGACTCTGTTCTCCTTCTGACAGGGCTTTGGCAGATCATTGGTTGTCATCAAACCTATTCCATTTCTTGCTCCCTGCCAGGAATTCCACCTACATGCCTGATGGCAATTAGTCCCTTGTAGGTGCTAATGAATAAAACGCAGCACGTAGACTTCACGAGGATGAAAAAGCCCACGATCCAGATCCAGAGAGTCACTCCAAGAATCAGTCCCCCACCCCGGCCCCCCCTCCAATATAGCTCTCACTCTGTCCAGCCAAATGCTAGAGCCAGCCAGCCGCCCCCCGCCCCCACCCCCTTCTTCTGTGCACTTGGCCATGGGAAATAGAAAGCAGCTATTTGATGAGGACACAACTAAGCAGAAATCAAGATTTTAGAGCATGAAGTATTACTTGTTTTTCAATTTCTGTCACAGGCTGGGATGATACTAGTTTAGGACAGTCTGTGTCAGAGCATTTGAGCTGAATCTCCAAACCCAAACATGCTTTGGAAGAAGCATTTAGAGACCTTGTTGGGAAGCATTCTGCACTGAGGTGGGTGGATTGTATTATCAGTGGTTCCCAAGACTTGCTGATAATCAGATGTTCCTAAGCGGCCTTTAAAAATTCAGATTCTTCGACCTTGTCTCTGGAGATTCTTGGTCAGAAGGCCCGGAATAGAACCTGAAAATCTAAATTAAAAAAAACAATCTCCCCAGATGCATCTGATGCTCACACTAGATTCAGTAGTACTGAATTAGCTAGACTCTTGTGTCCCATTCAGCTCCGGGACTAGGTGTTGATTGAAAAGTTCTCAAAGGTTGTGCTCACCGTTCATGTGCACCTTGACTGGGCTCTGAGCACTGAAAAAAAAAAACAAAAACCCAAAAAGTTCTCCTTTGTAATCTGACCACCTATCACAGGTGAATTAATATTCAAAGATTCTTTTGAAATTGAAGCTGTAGGTGATTTTTAAATTTTTCTTATACTTTTATTATAATTTTCAAATTTTACACCTTTACTAAATAATAAGCAGGGGTTTTTTTAATAATAAAAAGGCAGCAAATGTAATTTTTAAAGATCTTTTTGCATTTCGACAGAAACCGATTGGCTCGCAGAGAAAACTGTATTTCAGTATAATTGAGTTTCTTTAAATCCTACATGTTTTTAGTATAGGCACTGAAAAAACATTACTTAGGAAAGGGGTTCCTGGAATTCACCAGACTTTCGCATTGACAGGCCAAAGAGTAAAAGGGATTAAGAACCCCTGGTATGCCAAAGATTAGCTTATTATTCCTGTTTTGCATGTATACAAGTATTGTTTCCCTAGGATTTCAAAACAAATCGCAAAACAATTGCAGCTAAAGCCTTGGAGTGACCTGTGCTTTCAGCATGGTCTCTTCTAATGGTAGCAAACCAAAGAAAGTGGTAAGAAAGAAATTTTTCCTCCAGTTTTCATGGGCCCCAAAGGTTAAGATAGCTTAAATAAGACTCCCCAGAGCATTCAAACTCCATCATGTTTATCAGAAAGAGAACTTAATCCAAAACCTTTGAGGTTTGTCCTTCTCTAGTCAATATCTATTTCGGCAAAACAATCATGGTTCTAAAGTATAACAGTGAAGCAAGGAAGAAAGGAAAGATTTTTCTTTCTGATAGTGAAACGGGCAGGTGCAGTTGAGACGGAAAGGCCATAATTAACACATTGTTCAGCCGAGGCACTGTAGACGTCCATGCAAGACTGCATAAATCCTCCCCCTGCCCCGCACGCCTGAGTTCAAGGTTTTGGCAGGAAAGGAAGCCAAAGGTGCCCTGCCATTCAAGAAACAGACTCCTAGAGCCTGAACTTCAGTACCCTTGAGGTACACACAGAGGAAATTCTATACTGCCAAACCAGTAAAATTGGATTGTGTAAAAACTTGTGCATTTTAAAGCATATAAGAAAGAAAAGGAAAACACTTTTTAATCGGACATATAGTTACTTGGCAAGACTTATGCATGTATTGGAGTTTTAAAAATCTAATCAGATAAACACTGTTATTTCTATGATATAGATGAGAAATTAAGCCTGGAAAGTTATGTAATTTATCCAATGTCAGACTCTCAATTATTTTATTTTTAACTGGCTGAATCCTAGGACGAGCATTGACTACCTTCATCTGTGATCATATTAAAGCATTGTAGACTAAGAAAGGTGGCTAGCACAGGGTTGGAAAATTCCTTGAACTTCCTCTCATCCCATACTTGTGGCAGACCTCATAAATCTGAAGTCTGTGCTGTTTCTTTCCCATTCCAGAAAGCTACTCAGTGGAACATTTCAGGAAATCACTACAAATCAGCTATAGCCAGCACATAGGTGGCACCTGGAGTCCAGGGCAGCCGGATTCAGGGCACAGGATGGGACTGGAGAGGGGGCAGGTAGAGGTGGTTGATAGGAGCTGCCCTCCTCCCCAGCCCCTTAGCCTCTTCCCCAGGCTCTATGGAAGGAAAATTCTATAGAAACTCTTTATACCTCTTAAAATATCACCTAAATCACTGACAAAAATACTATTCTCTGTTACTAGTTTATTGTGTTCACTACCCTATAGAAGCACTCACAGTCTCTGGATTGAAAAGAAATAGATTGCTTTAACACAAAGGATTTAATCTTTGTGGAAGAAATGACTTTCTCCTTGACTAGAGGTTAAGGCAGATTTCTTTCTTTCTTTTTATTTTTTATTTTTATTGTTTTAAAATTTGGTAGAGCTTTCCCACATCCCTTTGTGGGTAGCTGCCTCCTCTGCATATGCGTGAACCAGCTGTCCTTGGGAATGACACAGGCCCCCACAGTGTCATGGGGTAAGACAGGTGGGAGGTGACTGAGAACCTTGCACAGCTCTGGTAGGTGGGGCTACTAGCAGTTGTGGGCCAGGCAGTGCTTTGCCAGGGTTCAAAGCCAGGAGGCCAAGGCCTTTGACCTGGACTGCCATCTTTCAGGATGCGGGCCAAGCACTGCGGAGGCCCAATATAGGCAGGGAGTCAATCAGGATAACTTAAGAGGGGAAAAAAAAAGACTCTGCCTTTGCTCGAGTTCTCCAGATTGGCTCTCCAGATGGCCCTCTTTTCTCTGGTAAATTATGCAACAAGCTGCTTCAGCCGAGTTTTGCAGACCTGGATGATCTTGAACTGATTTCAACAAACGCGCGGACTCGTGGGGTTGCAGGGCTTTCTCCTAGTCCTTTCATCCAAGGAAGAATATTGCGGAAAGAAAAACCAGATCATTCCTGGTACCAGTCATAGAAACAGAGCCATGCACAATCAAAAGTGATCATTGCTTTATGCGTGTCTTTTTAAAAGAAATGGTTTTGGAGAAGCTAACAGGCTGTCATGTCAAGAAAGGTTAGAGTTCATCACTGCTACTCCACAAAGAGGAATTCAGCCTTGCAGATCCCCACTAATTAAATGCCAGAATCACACTCTAGTTCATTCTGGGCTGCAATGGAAAAAGTAGAAGGGTTGCTTTTCAGCATAAAGAGGTATGAGGGTCTCACTCTCTGCTGCTATTAACATTTCCTGGAACCAAAATCAATAGTGCATGCAAATGAGTCCCTGATTATTTCTTTGATTTGCAGAATGTCTCCTCCCACTGCACCCTCGTGGCTGAGGCAGAATGGATTAGCTCATCGGGCCCTGGGAGTGCTTTCAGTGCTGAGGAACACAGGGTGAGGGTGGGCAGTGGGTGGCAGGGCCACTCTGTGCCTTCCCCCCAGCCCCCCGCAGCAAGATCACAGTCCCGATACGGCTTCTTCCTGTCCCATGGAAAGTAGAGGCTCTGGAGCCAGATTTGCCACTGAGGAGGAAGGAAGGCAAAGTGGGAACAGCAGGCAGAGTCAATAGGCCAGGGGGCAGGGGGAGCAGATGGGTAGGTGGTGGCTGAGCTCAAAGCTACAATATGAAGGGAACAACTCGTTATGAAGTGCAATGTGGGAACTAAGAGGAGGGAGGAAACAAATAGAAGTTTCTGAGGCAAAATTATTTCTTGAGCTGATGAAGGTGTGCAAAAACCAAATTGCAATGTACCCAACCATTGGTTCAACACAAGCTTGTTAAGTGCCTTTCAGATCCTGCACCATGTGTTGGAATGCAAATAGGAACAAGATATGGTCCCTGCTCGTAGTCTCAAGCAGTGAGACCTTTTAAAAACAATAAAATATAATGTGATAAACAACGAAATAGAGAAACACTGGGTGCTAGGGGACACAGCAGGGGGACTGACACAGAGGGTGGTACTGAGGAGAAGCTCAGGGTATGAGGAGGTGCTGTGTGGGATAAAGAGGCTGACTAGGGTTTCTTAGGTGGCAAGAAAGAGAAGGTATTGCTGGTAAAGGGAGCTTCAAGGACAGTGGCATGGAGTAGGGGTGGAAAAGCCTGCTCATGTGTGTCACAGTGGTACTTCTAAGACAGCCATACTGACTGAAAACAGGCTATGGGGATAGAAGGTGGTCATTTACTCCTGGATATGGAAAGAGGCTGGCATGGGATTACAGGAACCTTACATGTCATGCCAAGAACTTTGGGTTTTCCTTTGGAAAGTACAGCACATTTGAAGGAGTTGATAAGAGGAAGTAATAAGATTAACAGAGAGAAAGAGAAAGAGGTTGGGAAAGGATCAGTGACTGTTTGAATCCCGATTCCCCAAACCAAAGATACCTCAGCTTTCCTTTCAGCATAAAGCCCCTAACTATCTATTAGAGCAGGGCCTGGTCCATTTAGCAACTCCAGCTATAATTCACAACCATTTTGGTTATTGATTATGCCTCTGAGAAGAGAATAACTGGAACCTAATGGTGAAAAAAATGTTAGTGTGATTAAGTAATGTGTATTCATTCATTTATTCAAACATTATCTGGTGTCCTCTAGGAAGACACTCTACAAGTCAAACTGGCACTGGTTAAATTATAAGAAACACTACAATCTCATTCCCTGACCTCTTGAAAATTTTGTTGAAAAAGGAAAATTTTGTTACATACAAGTAAACACTTGAGTAGAAATCATGGTGCGTCAAACAAAGGAGAAGACCAGAAAACCAAAATAGAAAATAACAGGGTAGAGGGAAGGAACCAAGTTTGTGTGATATGTGAGGAGGAGTTTCATGAAAAGGATAAGGTCTGTAGGAGATAGGGGAGAAGGATGTGGCATAGAATGAGTGAGATATTGTTGGAGAAACTGTCAGAGGCCAAAGTATACATGGTCTTGTAGGCAGGTTAAGAGGGTAGTCTGTTATTCTATATTGAACTGAAAGCCATTGAACAGTATGATTTGGGTTTGTTTGTTTGTTTGTTTGTTTGTTTTAAAGATCACTCTGGCAACTGTGTGAATGAATAAGAGGAATGAAAGATGAGAGGTGGAGAAACCAGCTAGAGGGCAGCAGCTCAGGGAAGAGATGATGATACCTTAGAATACAGCCATTCATGAAGAGGAGAAGAGCAGGTGAATATGACCATTTCTGAGGAGCCAACAAAACAGCAACCAGAAGCACTCTGTTTAAAATAGAAGAAAGTGGAGGAAATTGAATCTGTGGAGTTACTAATTAGGTGATGGAATTTCTGAGAAGCCCACAGGGGAAAATTAGGTAACCTGGAGATTAAACAACACCTTTTCACCTGGCCCCACTGGCAGAGAATGATGAAGGCTGGAGGGACCAAGGTGAGAAGATGGCATTACTGGAGTTTCTGGCCAAAAGTCTCCTGATTGAAAGGTGGAGTTAAGAAGACACCACCTAAAATGAGTGGAGAAAGAAGGGCCCTGTTATCTCCTTTCCTCCTGCTCCATTATCCTGTCGATGCCTCCCATGGATGGAATGGAATACAATCAGAAACCAGCTGACATGGGCACCTGGGAGCACAGCTTCCAGGGCTAAACCCCCTGTATTATAGAACAGAGAAGAGAAAAGATGAAGAACGGGTCTAAGTATCCAGGGCTGGTGTAATATATTATCCGTATTTTAAGGGAGATTTGACATGACTTAGTGATGAGTGAGATACAGGAAGATAAGCAAGGAAGAAATTTCAAGAATGATCACAAGGCTTCTGACTTGAGCACCTCTGTACAGAATGGGGTGGCATGGACAGGACGGGGAAGGCATGGGGCTGAAGGAGATTTGGCAAGAAGAAGGATAGAAATTCAGTTTGGGAGATGTTAAGTGTGAGATGTTCATTAGCTGTGAATTCAAGAAGCTATTTGAATCTGGCAATTAAATTGCAGATCTTGAGCTCAGAACAGAAAAAGTCAACCCTTTTTTTTTGGAAGTTGTCAAAATTAGGTTGTATTTACAACCATGAGAATTGGTGAGTAAATCAAGGAAGAGAATTTAGAATAAAAAGGCTTAAGACTTTTCCCTGATGAAGTCCAACACTTAGAGGGCAGACAAAGGAGATGGAATTGAGGAAATGTGGAAGCCCATCTTACCAACACAAATAAACACACAAATAAAACCTGCCAGTCTTTTTTTTTTTTGAGACAGAGTCAGTCTTGCCCTGTTGCCCTGGCTGGAGTGCAATGGCGCAATCTTGGCTCACTGCAACCTCCACCTCCTGGGTTCAAGCAATTCTCCTGCCTCAGCCTCCCAAGTAGCTGGAACTACAGGCATGTGCCACCACGCCCAGCTAATTTTTGTATTTTTAGGAGAGATGGGGTTTCATCATATTAGCCAGGATGGTCTCGATCTCCTGACCTCGTGATCCACCTGCCTTGGCCTCCCAAAGTGCTGGGATGACAGGAGTGAGCCACCGCACCCAGCAAGACTGGTATACCAATCTTGACTGACAACAGTTTACCTTCCAGCTACCACCTACATTTCTGCTTCCCCTTTTCAGCAAAACCTCTTGATTCAGTTGTCTTTATTCATGTTCCTCAATTCCTTGTACCCAAATTCTATCCTGAGCCCCTCTGCCTAGGCCCTCAACACAACTACTCATATCAAAGTCATTAATGACTTTCACATTTCTAAATATAATAGTTAATTATCAATTGATCCTACTGGACTCATCAATTGGCTGACTACTTCACTTATGAGAATGAAAGGAGGAGCTATTAATAATTATGTGGAGACAACAGATTGAAGCTTGTCCTGGGCAAACTAAGAACTGTAGTCTTGGCCGGGCGCGGTGGCTCAAGCCTGTAATCCCAGCACTTTGGGAGGCCGAGACGGGCGGATCACGAGGTCAGGAGATCGAGACCATCCTGGCTAACACGCTGAAACCCCGTCTCTACTAAAAATACAAAAAACTAGCCCTGCGTGGTGGCGGGCGCCTGTGGTCCCAGCTGCTCCGGAGGCTGAGGCAGGAGAATGGCATAAACCCGGGAGGCGGAGCTTGCAGTGAGCTGAGATCAGGCCACTGCACTCCAGCACGGGCGACAGAGCAAGACTCCGTCTCAAAAAAAAAAAAAAAAAAAAAAAAAAAAAAAAAAAAGAACTGTAGTCTCTCTATCAGCATCAGGAGACACAAGTTTTTATCCCCTGCTCTTTAAAGAATTTATCTTATTTGACTTTCAAGGCACCACGTCTAGTTTTCTTCCTTGTTCAATGTCAGTTGTTTGTGGTCTTCCGTAATGTTCTTCTCATCAGCCAGACAACTACACTTTGGAGTGCCCCAGGGCTCAGACATTTTCTTATTTTCAAAACCCAATTTATTGGTGATCTCATCCAGTATGATGACTTGCAAATCCATCCATATGCTGGTTATTCTCAAATGTATCTCTTGTTTTTTTTTTTTTTTTATTATTATTATGCTTTAAGTTCTAGGGTACATGTGCACAATGTGTAGGTGTATACATGTGCCATGTTGGTGTGCTGCACCCATTAACTCATCATTTACATTAGGTATATCTCTTAATGCTGTCCCTCCCCCCTCCTTCCACCCCATGACAGGCCCCAGTGTGTGATGTTGCCCTTCCTGTGTCCAAGTGTTCTCATTGTTCAATTCCCACCTATGAGTGAGAACATGCAGTTTTTGGTTTTCTGTCCTTGTGATAGTTTGCTAGAATGATAGTTTCCAGCATCATCCATGTCCCTACAAAGGACATGAACTCATCTTTTTTTATGACTACATAGTATTCCATGGTGTATATATGTGCCACATTTTCTTAATCCAGTCTGTCATTGATGGACGTTTGTGTTGGTTCCAAGTCTTTGCTATTGTGAATAGTGCCACAGTAAACATACATGTGCATGTGTCTTTATAGCAGCATGATTTATAGTCCTTTGGGTATACACCCAGTAATGAGATGGCTGGGTCAAATGGTATTTCTAGTTCTAGATCCTTGAGGAATCGCCACACTATCTTCCACAATGGTTGAACTAGTTTACAATCCCACCAACGGTGTAAAAGTGCTCCTATTTCTCCACATCCCCTCCAGCACCTGTTGTTTCCTGACCTTTTAATGATCGCCATTCTAACTGGTGTGAGATGGTATCTCATTATGGTTTTGATTTGCATTTCTCTGATAGCCAGTAATGATGAGCATTTCTTCATGTGTCTGTTGGCTGCATAAATGTCTTCTTTTGAGAAGTGTGTCTCTCTTTATTGAAACTCTACCCAAACTCAAATATTTCATTACACAGGTATACCATCTCTACAACCAAAACTGATCAGCCTTCCCAAACCTGTTTTGTCATCTTTCCCAGTTAAATTAATACAGCTCCATTCTTTTTTTAAAAAATTCATGTCAAAAAGCTTAGAGTCATTCTTAGCTTCTTTTTCTCTTCTTTTTTTCACACCTACATGTAACCCATCAACAAATACCATCACCTGTACCTCCATGTATCTCCACAATTCATTTTGTTTTTATTTTACCACATACACCACAAGTACACTGGTTCAATGACCAGACAACCATAGCCACCTCCCTGTTTCTATCCTTGTCCCCAGGCAATCTCTTCCCAATTCAAAAGCCAGCATGATTCTGTGAGATGTGTTGGATCTTGTCACTTACCAGCTTAAAATTGTTCATATGATTCCTATCTCACTTGGAAAACACAAAGTCCTAATAAACCCTAGTAGGCCCCCAATTTCCCTTCTCACTGCCCAGACCTCATCCACTGGCCTTGCCTTCTTCATCTTTTTCAGACACATAGGCCTACATTATTGGGCATCTGTCCCATTTATTCCCTCCTGGAAAAATCTCCCACCACTTATCTTTGAGGGTGGCCCTCCATCTTTATTGTTCACATGTCACCTCAGTGAGAACTTCTCTAATCTCCCTTCTTAAAATTGAGCCCCTTCATGCCTCTTCATACCTTATAGTTTTATTTTTCTCCTTAACGTTTCTCATTATCTCACATATTATCTATTTTAGGTATTTATTTCACTGTTTGTCTCCCCATACAAGACTGCCAGTTCTATAGGGTTGGAGATTTTGTCAGTGTGGTTTACTACCATATCCCAGCTCTTAGAACTGTACCAAACACAGTGTATGAATTCAATGAATGCTTGCTGAGTCAATGGTGAATAAGATGGGTAGGTCACAAAAGAAGAAAGAAACCCAAGAGAGGATTGTGTTACAAAAGCCAAGAGAAGGGAATGTTTCAACAAGAGAAGAATGATAAACATTGGTGCCCAGTGCTGTTGAGAGAGCTCCTGAGATGGGATTTGGCATCATGGAGTTTTCTGACTATCTTGAGAAAGAAAAGGCTCAGTGAAGAGGTGGAGGAAGAATACAGAATGGAGAGAGACATAGACCGGAAGGAGTGAAGACTGAATGGGAGGACATTAAGGGGTCACTACAGCATGGGTAGCCAAGAAGCTTGACAGTGACAGACAGAGGAGCGAGAGAGGACTGAAGTAGAAATGAGTCAGTGTCGTCATCAATACTCAGCCAAGCTTTAAAACAAAGACCTTTCTTTGATTCTTCATCGCTAAACCTTACCATCCAATCATAAAATTCTCACAATTGAATCTCACAATTGAAAGACTTCTCAATTCCACTCCTTATTTCTGTTGTCACAGTTCAGTCTTTTAATTTATTACTAGTACAGTCCTGTGTTGCTTAATGAGATGTGGATATATTCTGAGAAATGCATCATTAGACAATTTCATTATGCGAACATCACAGAATGTACTTACCACAAACCTGACTGTATAGCCTACTACACACTTAGGCTGTATAGTATAGCCTACTGCTCGTAGGCTGCAAACCTGTACAGCACGTTCCTATATGAATTCTGTAGGCAACTGCAACACAATGTGAAGTATTTTTGTATCTAAATATTACAAAGAACAGTAAAACTATGGTATAAAACATTTTTAAAAATAGTACACCGTATAGGGCACTTACCATGAATGGAGCATGCAGGACTGGAAGCTGCTCTGGGGAGTCAGTGACTGAGTGGAGAGTAAATGTGAAGGTCTAGGTCATTATTGTACATTACTGCAGACTATAAACACTGTGCACTTAAGCTACACTAAATATATTGAAAACTGTCTTCAATAATAAGTTAACCTTAGGTACTGCAACTTTTTAACCTTATGAACTTTTAATTTTTAATTTTTTTACTCTCTTATAGTAGTTTCAAACACAAGCACATTGTACAGCTGCACAAAATATTTTCTTTCTGCATATCTTTATTCTATAAGCTATTTTTCTATTTTTAAATTTTTTATTTTATGTTTTTTAACTTTTTTGTTAAAAACTAAGACACAAGCACACACAGTAGCTTAGGTCCACACAGGGTCAGGATCACCAATATCACTGTCTTTAACCTTCACATCTTGCCCCACTGGGAGGTCTTCAGGGTTGCTAACACACATGGAGCTGTCATCTCCTGTGACAAAAAATGCCCTAACCCTAACCCTAACCCACCCAAAGGATCTACCTGAGGCTGTTTTATAGTTAACTTTTTTTAATAAGTAGAAGGAATACACTCCAAAATAATGGTCAAAAGTATAGTAAACACATAAACCAGTAACACTGTCATTTATTATTGCCCTCAAGTATTATGTGCTGTACATAATTGAATGTGCCAAATTTTTATACAATTGACAGTGCCATGGGTTTGTTTATACCAGCATCATCACATGAATAACATGTTGTCATGTTGTGCTACAGTGTTACAATGGGTTATGACATCGTGAAGTGATAGAAATTTTTCAACTCCATTATAATCTTATGGGACCACCATCATATATGTGGTCCATTGACCAAAACTTCATTATATGGGACACGACTCTATACCAACAGCTTCCTTATCATCAGTAAACAGGCTGACCTCTGGTTCACTACATTTTTGGAGTTCCCTGCAGGAGAAGGACATAGGCTATGATCACAAGATAAAGAGAGGTAAGGGCAGAAAAGAAGCGAATAAAAATTGCAGGGGTAGTCTTCCAGCCCCTACTGTTGCTCCAAAAGCAAGTACAAAGAGGTATACCAAACTTAGGACACCCTTAGCAAAATCAACAATCTGTGGATAATGGACATAGGAAAAGTTGGGCGTGGCAACCAGATTTCCAGGCAGCAGCTATTCTCAGCACATGGTGATTCTGTAAACCAGGGAAGGGGATTCAAGTTAAGATGTGAGATTACTGGTTCAAGGTCTATGCCCACATCAAAGGAAACTGACAGGAGTAAAGAAGAGAGCTGTGGTTCTTAGTCAATGGGCTGAAGCAGTGACATGGGTACCAAGGACTGGAATGAAGAGATTGAATGAATGGACACCTAGAACCTGAGCAGAGATTCCTGGAAAAAATGGGTCATGTAGGATGAAGGTAAGCAGAGTAACTAGACTTTTAGGTTCCCAGCAGTCCAGGACTCCGGATCTGGACGCCAAGATTTTTTTTTCTTTCAGACCTTGTTTTCTGGAGGCAAAGAGGCTATTCCTGTATAACCTGGTCTGTTTTTTATTGAAGTTGGCTCTGAGAGTTGGCTCTGAGATGGGGAAAACAAACAAACAAACAGGCTGTAAATGACTTGTACAGGTCTTCATGCCTTCATTCTCTCCATTAGTTCCACTTCCTCCTCCTCAGGGTCACTAGAGTTATCTTCCTAGAGTACATTCTAATCACACCACTTTTGTGACTTAAATTACTTAGTCATTTTCCATTGTCTGCAAGATAAAGCCACACCCATAGCACAGTAAACTGGGCATTTCACAACCTGAGTCTAACTTAGCTTGCAAACCATGATGTTCCTCCTACTCTTTCCAGTCTCAATCCATGCAAACAAGGGCTGCTGCTCCTTTCAAACTCCTCAAGCTTATCTAATGCCATTGTTGCTGCAATCCTCCTGCAACAACACTTCTTCTTCTACTTTCTCTGTTGGAAGAATTCCTATTCATATGTGAAGGTCCTTTTTATCATCAGCATCTTCCCCAGCCACAGAATACCATTAATCATTTGGCTTTGTTCTTTTTCATTTTAGTTGTTTGTTACTATTTAAAAAGTGTATTTACAATCTACCATGTTTCAAAACAGGTTTGAACCTCATAAACAGTTATAAAACAGCACAGTAATATAAATATTAGGATTTTGAGGAAAAAAAGAAAGAAAAACACCCCTAGGGACAGAAAATGGAACCAAGAATGTGTCTGATCCAATTAAGCATACCAAGGAGTCCTGTACAGTTGCTAAAAGGTGGGCCACAAATTGAGCATTAGGCTTTCCCACAGCCAAGATGAGGAGAGAAATGTGGGCAGTTGCATAATTTCTTTTGCCCATAATATAAACACCAAATAATTGGTCAGTGGATGCATAGCTATTCTTCACACTTACACTAAAAGAGAATTTTTTCCCCAAGGTTTACTCATAAAGAATAAACTGTATAATGCAACAGAAAACACTCTCCACAAACATCTCTATAGGAGAAACAGCTGTTAGTATCATAAGGAGTGCCTTCAGGATTTATGGCATATCAACAAAGCACAATCAGTCAAACGAATTCTACAGAGGAGACTGCTACAGATTATATAATTCTCAGTTCCCCTAACCTGGTTTAAAAGGACAATATTTTTGGACTAAGATGTCTGAAAATCTCTCCAGCTTCCTTACCTCCCTAAATTAATACACATTTTTACATACATTTTTAATTTTGGGGGGTTCATAACCCTTTTAAAACCCTTGGGCCTCACAGTTTAAGGATCTCTAGGGAAATAGACTAAGTTTCCTTAGGAAATCCTTTAAATATATTGCTTTGCTAATACATTGATAGTTTGTGTTTCCAGTGGAATCAGAAGCAAATCTCTTAATATACCATCCTGTAGCTAGTTATGGAGGAGATGGCTGAGAATGGCACCTCCTAAAGAAAAACTGAGTCACCTATCAATGACACATAACTAAATAAAAGATCATCATACCCTAACTGGGAAGTAAGAACTTATAGGCAGAATAAAAATTATTCTTATAAAATAATTTTTGAAAGCTCTCTAAAACATAAAAATGAGCCATTGAGGTCCAATGTTCTTCAATTTGTATGATCAAAATAATTTGTCTTACAAATTTTATAGGTGAGGGAAAGGCTTTCTCAGCTTAACCATAAAACAGCCTCATTAAAGCCCATATGATGCCTAGCTTTGATCAGGGGATAATTCTTGTGTGTGCTGGAGAATTATGCCAAGCTAAATAAATGAAGTAGCTTGCTGAATGAGATGCCAATGATGTGTCAGGTAAACATTAAGGAACTTTCATTTTAAGTAATATTATCTGGCAATAATTAGATACATGATTCCCTGTTCTTAAACATTGATCTAGGAATGGTCCAGATGTTGATTTGCAAGTAGGCATAGTGGTGCAGCCAATAACCTCTTGACATTCCTTCCAGTGCTAAGATGCTCTGCTTCTCTCAACAAGCCTGAGTATTAATGAAGAACAACATCAAAAGCCACAAATTAGAAGCAAATTTCTTAACACTTAAGATAATTGCTCAATGTGTGGCTCTAGCATTTTCAAGCTTTCAAAATGTGATGACCCATGTAAAGATTTCAATAAAAACAACGGTTCAATATCATTTTGAACTCAGGTGTTTATAAATATAACACATTATGATGCCCTGGTTCCATTTTTTTTAAAAACCCATTTTTAAAAAACCATTAAAACCCATTAACAGTATCTTTGTATGAGAAGAGAAATGGGCACGGTGGTTCACACCTGTAATCCCAGCACTTTGGGAGGCCAAGGCAGGCGGATTACTTGAAGGTCAGGAGTTCGAGACCAGCCTGGCCAACATGGTGAAACCCCATCTCTACAAAACAATACAAACAATTAGCTGGGCATGGTGACATGTGGCTGTAATCCCGGCTACTCAGGAGGCTGAGGCGGGAGAATTGCTGGAACCCAGGATGCAAAGGTTTCAGTGGGCCGATATCGCACCACTACACTCCAGCCTTGGTGACAGAGCCAGACTCCATCTCAAAAGAAAAAAAATGTAACTGGTTAGCCACATGTAGGAGAATGAAACTGGGTCCTCATCTCTTTCCTTATACAAACTTCAACTCAAGGCAGATTAAGGACTTAAACCTAAGACGTGAAACTTTAAAAATTCTAGAAATTAACATTGGAAAAATCCTTCTAGATGTTGGCTTAGTCAAGGATTTCATGACCAAGAACCCAAAAGCAAATGCAATAAAAACAAGGATAGATAGCTGGGACCTAATTAAACTAAAGAGCTTTTGCACGGCAAAAGGAACAGTCAGCAGAGTAAACAGACAACCCACAGAGTGGGAGAAAATCTTCACAATCTATACGTCTGACAAACTCCTAATATCCAGAATCTACGATGAACTCAAACAAATCAGTAAAAAAAAAAAAACAAAAAAAAAAAAAAAAAAAAAAGTAGATGTTGGTGTGGATGTAGGGAACAGGGAACACTTCTACACTGCTGGTGGAAATGTAAACTAGTACAGCCACTATGAAAAACAGTGTGGAGACTCCTTAAAGAACTAAAAGTAGAACTACCATTTGATCCAACAATCCTACCACTGAGTATCTACCCAGAGGAAAAGAAGTTATTATTCAAAAAAGATACTTGTACATGCATGTTTACCACAATTCACAATTGCAAAATCGTGGAACCGACCAAAATGCCCATCAATCAACAAGTGAATAAAGAAACTTTAGTATACATATACAATGGAATACTACACAGCCGTGAAAAGGAACACATTAACAGCATTTTTAGTGACCTGGATGAGATTAGAGACTAATATTCTAACTGAAGTAATTCAGGAATGGAAAACCAAACATTGTATATTCTCACTGACATGTGGGAGCTACACTATGAGGACACAAAGGCATAAGAATGATGCAGTGGACTTTGGGGACTTCGGGGGAAGAGTGGGAGGGGATGAGGGATAAAAGACTACAAATATGGTGCAGTGTATACTGCTCGGGTGATGGGTGCACCAAAATCTCACAAATCACCTCTAAAGAACTTATGTATGTAACCAAATACCACCTGTACTCCAATAACTTATGGACAAATAAAAAAAATTAAAAATTAAAAATAAATAAATAAATAATTGTGAAAGTAGGCAATACACTAAGATGCATATAAAATGTCATAAAACATAGTGATATGGTTTGGCTGTGTCCCCACCCAAATCTCACCTTGAATTATAGTTCCCGTAATTCCTACATGTCATGGGAGGGACCTGGTGGGAGGTCATTGAATCACAGGGGTGGTTACCTCCATGTTGTTCTCATGATAGTGAGTGAGTTCTCATGAGATCTGATGATTTTATAAGGGGCTTTTCCCCCTTTTGCTCATTCTTCTCCTTTCTGCCACCATGTGAAGACGGATGTTTGCTTCACCTTTTGCCATAATTGTAAGTTCCTGGGGCCTCCCCAGCCATGCTGAACAGTGAGTCGATTAAACCTTTTCCTTCTATAAACAAAAACAAACAAACAAACATAAAAGAGGTGGGTTGTTTTAAAACAATAGTTCTCAACTGGGGCACGATTTTACCTTACCATCCAGGGGACATTTACCAATCCCATATCTGGAAACTTTTTTTTTTGGAGAGATAGGGGTCTGGCTATGTTGCCCAGGGTAGGCTTAAACTTCTGGTCCCAGCCTCCCAAATCGCTGGGATTACAGGCATGAGCTACTGCGCTCAGCCAAGGAGACATTTTTTATTGCTGCCACTAGAGAAGGGAGTGCTGCTGGCATGTAGTGAGTGGAGGGCAGGGATGCTGCTAGTATAAAGTTACCATGGTTTAATTTATTTTAAAGAGAGCTCAAAAGAAACCCCGAATGAACACAGTATGAAGGCAGAGCTGTTTTCTGATGCAGAGATGGGGGCAAAGTGGAGTCAGATGTACAAGTCCAGCTGATTGGAGCTGGTAGTGGCCCCTGAGGTGTCTCTGCTAAAAACTGCACTCCACAGAGCTCAGTGGGGAAAACCTGATGTAGTGCAAATAAAATGTGGCTTTAAATCCTTTAGATCTACATTATAGTCCTGCATTGACTGCCTACTAATTTCATCCATTTGGGTAAGTGATTTACTCTCACCAAGCCTTAATTTCCTCCTCTGAAAAGAAGGAATGATCATGCTCACTTCATAGGGTCATTGTGGTGCTAAATAAAATGTGAAACTCCAAAACCAGCACCTAAGACACGGTGCTTACTATATGTTAATTAATTAATTTATCATTTGTTTATTTTTTTGAGATGGAGTCACATTGTCTCCTGGCCTGGAGTGCAGTGGTGGGATCTCAGCTCACTGCAACCTCTGCCTCTGGGGTTATCCTGCCTCGGCCTCCGGAGTAGCTGGGATTACAGGTGCACACCACCACACCCAGCTAATTTTTTGTATTTTTGGTAGAGATGCGGTTTCACTATGTTGGCCAGACTGGTCTCAAACTCCTGACCTCGTGATCCACCTGCCTCGGCCTTCCAAAGTGCCTTAATTTATTTTAAAATAAATTCTTTTCATCCTATGAATATCAGAGTTGGCCCCAGTAATACTGACTGAAAGATCTTTAGTGTTTGAGGCTTATGACTATATATTGATTCATTAACACATTTAAACTATTATGAAAGATTTTATAGGAACATTATAAAAAGAAAAGGAAGACATTTCAAACCCAGTATTTGTAGGACTAGTCACTTACCAAAAAAACCCATGCATTTAATTAATAATGATCTATAGCTTGTTTCTACAAAACATAGATGTGATTTATTATTGTACTGTAGACATGCAGAGTATGAATGCAAAGTTTAGAGCAAGAGTAAGATATTAGACATCTATTGTTTTGCTTGCCTAGACTAGCATACAAGCTTCTGCTGGGAAATCCTTCCTCTATTTTAACTCTGGGGTTTACGTGGGAGCTTCTCTTGGTTTATAAATCCTTCTCCCTTGACTACTATTTATGGTCAATGGGAAAACGTACCTATTCCAAACTGGAAAGGCATTGGTGTCACCCTCTAGCCTTTCCTTACAACCAATCATCAGTGATTGGAACAGGTATGAACTCCTGATCCAAAAGGTCCCGATCCAGCAGATCCCTTTCCTGGGATTTTTGAACTTGGGATCAGAGGGAGAAAAAACAAGTCTTTGGTCTCTCTGATGGTGAAATTGGAACTTATAACCCAGCAGGTGGGTTTCCTGCAATTTGAAAAAATGAAACAGGAAGGAGAGGTGTGGGCATGTGTAGTGGAGGCTGAGGGTGGTGAAGAGAAACTCCTCTATCCCAGGCACAGGGCTAGGGCCTGGCCATACATTCAGCAGAATCCCCCTCCTACCCTTTCCTTTCGCAACATATAGTTATGTGAGTCAAGAAATTCTTCCTTTGTGCTAATCTAACTCTGTTTGGATTTCTACCACCTAAAACCATAAAAGTCTTGACTAATTCAAGTGGGTTGCAATAGTTGGAAAAAAAAATGCTCTGTCTCTGCAGGTGTCTAGCTGGAGGCTAATTATAGTGAGGGCTAAAAGAGTAAGACATTAGTCAGAAGAGCTGTAGTTCAAATCTAGACCACCAGCATTACAAGTTACTTGTGGGAACTTAAAAAAGTTAATTAACTAAATAATCTATTTAAGTTTTAGGTTCTTCATCTGTGATTCAGTCAGGGTCCAGTTAGGAAACTGAAACCACTCAGGTTATTTTAATGGAGAGAATTCCATATAAAGAACTGTTAATTACATATAGAAAGAGTGAAAGAAGGATTCTAAAGTATCATGGAGGGCACAACCGCAAGAAAGAGCCACCACCCATAGGGCTGGGGAACTAAGGGAAGAAGCTGGAACTTTCAACCCTTAAAAGCTTGGAGCAGTAGCTCTGTGGTGTGGGAATCCAGGCCTACAAGAAGGCCCAGTGTACTGCTGGTGTCTCTGAGAAGAATTTCATAAGCCTGACTCTGAGCTGGAAAAATTGCTAGCTAGATTCAGCTGCTGCTCCAGGAAGGCAACCTTACTGCTAGAGTGAAGGAGCACTGAAGCAAGAATCAGACAGGAACAAGCAAGTCCTTCTCCCTGCTTCAGCAGTCTCCCCCAGTCTCTGCACTGGCGGAGTCTAATATGGTACCCTCCGACCAGGCAGAAAAGTGGTTTTCAGAATCCCAGGTTCACTTTCCCAAAGCTGATAGTAGAAGGGTGAATTTGAAGCTGAAAGACAACAGCTTGATAATTGGCACAATGTTTAAGGATGATGAAACATGCTTCACCGGGACTTGGGGAATGTAATTGACGTAAGTCTGAAACCATTACCTGAAAAGAAGCAATTGTGAACATAATGTCCTCTCTTCTGGTAAAATAAATAAATAAATAAATAAAAATAAATTAGTCTCATAAGGTTGCTGGAGACAATAGTAGGAGTGTCTAGGTGTTGCTCCTCACTGAGGAAGTAGAGATGAAACAAAATCAACTTCCTGAGCACTAGTATTCACTTCCTGGTTATTCCCTGCATGTCAGATTTCTCTTCTCTTTCATCATTTGCTTTCTTAGAATGTCTTTATCATCAGCTTTTATTTATCCTTCAAAACCCAACACATTTTATTTGCCCTCTGGGAGCATTTTTCTGAATGTTCCAGCCCAAAATGATTCTTCTGTCTTCTTAGCTCTTCGTATGTTTACTATGCTTTTCTTTCTTTTTTTCCAAATAACGGTGAAATGTTATGTAATATGCCTAGGGTTCATAGATGAGCCCAGATCTCTTAGAATTAGGGAAATTTTCAGATCCCTAATTCAGTTATGTGAAGGAATCAGTAAGAAAAAAATGATGGCTGAGCAGAAGGGCCAGCCATACAGTCTGCATCTCAGTGGGATTAGGAAGTAAAGCTGAAGTAGCACACTCTCATGGGTACCCAGCCCCCTGTCCACCTCCAAGCTCTTGGAGCTCACGGATAGGACAGTAATAAACTATCTTCCATTTCTAACTGTTTGTGAAGAACCTAAGAATATCCTGCTAATCTAAATTTGTATTAGTTCTAAAATTAAGCCTGTTTATGTCTGAATGAGGCTGTGCTTGGCTATCATTATGGGCTGCTGGGGATTGGCTAAATTTGACATTGCTTAGATTAAACAATGCTTTGTATCCTCATGGGTCTTTACCTAGTTCTTTGATGAGTGAGAGTGAAGAAGAATTATATTCATTCTTCCCTGTGAAGATGTGCCTTCCCTACAGACTGAGAAGGGCACTTTTCCAATCTTTTACCAACTCTGTCCCAGGATTGCTCTTGGAGTTTTCTCTGGATCCAAATCTGACACATTATCTCATTGTATAGAATTTCCACAATTAACAGGGGCCATCTATGAAGTGAAGACCATTCTATCCATGGTGGAATCCAGAAACTATATGGATGAGCAAAACGTTCTACATGAGAAGGGTTTCTTCCTGAGTTTCTTCCTGGAATAAACCCTTCTCATGTAAAGATTTCCTGTGACAGGTGATAACAATCTTCTCCAATTACTTGTAAAAGTAAGTTGACAGTACAAAATTTCTTTTGAAGGCACTCTATTAAGTACATTTCAAACAATGTTTACTGTCAAGCCAGGAATTCATGCCAGACAGGTAAAATCACTTTCCTTTATAAACCTATAATTAGCATCAGATAGACAATCGGGTCTGCAGAAAGAGTTTTCATTAACATTCACATAGTGCCAAGGGTCAAATATTTCATCTTTTGGTCCTTTCATATATTATCCTAATGAAAAAATATAGCTATTATTTGTTACTCTGTATACAAAGTCCCATGCTAATGGGTTTATACATGTATTTGACACTGAGATAAAATACTTACCTTGGGTGGAATCCATGGCCTTTGATAATTTTTACGCCATGTTCTTTATGCAAGTGTCCTTACTTTATTAATGTTGCTAGAAATGCTTATTGAATGTGATGATTTCCTCTTGGTTCCTTGCTTTCTCCTTTCTAGGCAAGCAATAAGTAGTGAAATGAGGAAAGATGGTTTCAAAACATACAAAACCTGTTCCTTGTGTAGATACAGCTTAAAGAATATAAACAGATGGATTTCTCCCACAGGACAGGTCATCATACCATCGGGGGAAAATGAGTTGGCTGCTGCTGAGTTAAGAAGCAATGAAGTCATTGCTATGCACATAATTAAAATGTGATATTTCAAGAGGAGTGAATCCAAGGAGGAGAAAAGAAAAATTACAGATAATACATACTGTGGTTGTGGCTTTGAATTAATATGTGCCTGGGTGCAGAAGAAGCAATGCAAACAAATGTCAGCCATCAGAAATAGGCAAAATGACAATACATTTAACTCGTAACTTTATCTCCCCTGCCCCCACCACACATGCTTAAGGGTAATAGTATTCATTTTTGCTAAGCTCATTGAACTACGTAAGTGTTGTTAGCAAACTGGATTTAGAATACATAGAACAGCTTGATGCACCCATTCCAATGCCTAACGGAAGTCCTGGTCAGTGTTTAACAGGTCAATTCAAAAGACCTGGGCCTGGGTCATGCCCCTGGCAATGATGCAGTGATGCTTTTGTATCTACATCTGAATGACTAATTGAACCAGTTCAGGAGAGAAGCTCTTCTTGTTGTGGCTGTTAATCAGCTTACGAAGGTATGCTCCTTTCTAGGCAGATTTAGGCCTAGATAAAGATGGGAACACTGCAGGATTTTGAACAATGGCCCTTGTCGCTTCCTTTTCAGGAAGCTGCCTAGTAAGGAAAAAACAGCAGATACACAAGCAACTGTTATCTTGGGTAAAAGAGATTCTTTTTTCTTGGGACCATATCAGTTTTGTGTTTACAGATCTTCTAAGGCTATATCTATATGATGACAGGCTTTCTGGTGAAAGCTGAGAAATTCAGTTGCAAATATGAATGCTACAAAATGTGTGGTTATTTGGCAACGGGAAGATCAAACATCTGGATCTTTGACTCAGTTTTTCCATTTTCACCCAATATTTTCATATCGTGAAAAACACCAATTAAAAAAAGCAGCCAATCTGGTGTTTTGGCTTTCTTACCAGCCAATTTGTATCTCAGAATGGTTGGTCCAATTGATTGTGCTGCTTTAGGTGGCCAAAATGAACAGATCAAGATAAAAATAGTTGTTTAGGTGGCTGTTCTGATCTGGTTCAACCAATATGGTGGAATTTTAAACTCTAACTGGTACATGCTTTACAAACGCAAATAATTTCTAACATCTCAGAATTCAGCAGTCTATGATTGGAAGTGGATAACTGTCATGTCTCCCCATTTCTCCAGATAAAGAAATGGACACATATAAGGTGATCTGCTATGGAAAACACAACAAGTTGGTGTTTGTTCTCTACTGGAACTTGAGAGTTTCTTCCTCAGTAGGGATTTGAGCTAGCAAAGTGAGACCAAACTGCATGAGTATGCCCAGAAACAGAGCGGCTCAGCTTGCTTTTGAGGGTCTATGGAAAAGGAATACTGCAAGACTATAGAGAAAAAAAAAGTAAGAGAAATCTTACTGAAATTTTGTTTTATTGTGTCCTACATTAAGACTCCCAAATATTCTAATTTTGGAGAATAGCCTACATTTGGACAGGGCGGGGGCTATGAACCACTGTTAGTAAACTAAATGCATTTCATTTCAGAAAATGAAAGGGCGTATGTATTAGGATTGAAAATATTGAGGTTATGATACAATTTTCGCACAATCACACATGAGTAGTAGATCTAATATTAAGTGGTAGAAGTTCTATACAGGGAATAGATTGATTTTTGGTAATATTTAAGTAATCAGGAACTGTTTTTTTAAAAAGTGCAGTTATATATCTAAGTACATCACCTTTGCATAAGATATGCCACTTTTTCCAATAAAGATTACCTAGACCTTTGAATACAAGTATAAACATTTTTGTAGGCCTGTATCTAGAATTCCATATGATGATGATTCTATAGCTGCCTTCAAGGATGGCATTTTTTTCCTCTGGCAAGGAATCTGATGCTATGGAAAGATTAAAAAAGAAAAAAAAAATACTAAGTCAAAGAATAAAATTGAAATAATATTTAAGGAAAATTATTTTCTTTCCATGTATTTTTAAATTTTGCAGCTTTCAAAATAACCCAGCATACAGTACCCCTCAGATTGACTGACTCATCCCCATGTCCACACACTTTCTTTAAAAACAGAAAAATCATTTTTGAAAATGATCAAAACATAACATTTTGCTGGAACAGATGCCTTGCCTGCGCTCTGTGCCACATTTTTGTAGTATTTAAAATGAACGTTTCAGTTTTAAACATGGAGTGACTAATCGCCAATGGGGAGGAAAGAAGGTCCTGTGGGAGTCAAAGCCAGGGTCTTCCTCTACGCCATTCGTCAGAAACACTGGAGCTTAGAATTCTTGCACACCAAATACTTCTCTTGGGACTGCCCTTCTCAAGATCATTTTTCAACAAGAAGTGTTTTTGAGTATTTGACTATCGAGTTCAGGGAAGGGAGTAGTTTTAAATATCTCGGACTGATAAGCACTTTTTAGTGATCTATTTGTTATTTAATTTTTGCATCTTTTATTATATCCCTTGCTTTCTTTTAAGCACCGTCTGCATTTTAACTTTTCAGGATACATTCTAAACCCCAATTTAGTACTGTATAGTATAATTTAGTATCCCAGATTTATATCTGTCGTTCCAGCATTAAGTATTAGCTGTAGTCCCTTTCTCTCTTAAAACTGTATCTTATAAAAGGAAAAAGTAGAACCGAAGATACTACAGGCTGTGAAATAGAGGGGGAAGGAGGTCATAGGAAAAGATTTGTTGAAGAATAGAAAATTATAGCTAGATAGGAGGAATACGTTCTAGCATTCTATGACACTGTAAGACGAATAGTTAACAACAGTGTATTATATCGTTTCAAAGAGTTAGAAGGAAGATATTGAATGTTCCCAAAACAAAAATAAATGTTTGAGATGATAATCTGATCTATACATTATGTGTATCAAAACATCACTGTGTACCCCATAAGTACACACAATTATGATGTGGGATTTTTTTTTAATTTGCCTGATTTGGAAGGTAAATTATGTAGAAACCCTTAGTGTAACAATCCTCTGTCCAGGAAAAAATACACAGGATTTAATTTTTCTTGTGTTACATTTTTGACATCAATGGATCTAATGATGAAAGGGTTAAAATCAGCTGACATTTTAAGTCACATAGATGTCTCCAAATTTCTACAAGTCTGAAAGAATGGCTGTGATGTGTACTTTTCAGTAGGGTATGCTATCACTGTGCCTTTGCACTCTAATACTGACTCTGCCAATCGTCACTATACAGATCGGTAATTCGCCCAGGAGATGACTTCTGCCCCTCACTTCCAGCTCTGTGTCCATGCCTCTGAAACCTGGACAATCATCTGGGGAAAACATTTTCCACAATAAAGATCTCATAGGTCACTGCAGCATACTAAGATCATGTAAACATCCTAATAATAATAATAATAAGTATTAGTCAGTGTCAAGCCATATACAGTAGGACCAAAGTGCTGAATTTATTCATAAATGTTTTGTTCATTTCTAGCATTAGCACACCTGCAGGTGTTGATGTCCCATGCGCTCCAGAGTTTCTTTTGTCCAAGTGAAGTTCCTCAAATTCTATACCTTCCACTCTTCAATAGGAAATGTGGTATTCATAGAAATAAATTATCAGACCAGTGTACTGCAAGTTTGAAATGTTTTTAAATGGTAAGGCAATTGGGCAGAACCTAGGGTTTGCCATTATGATGATATGCCAGTCTACCAGAATTTTGTAATAATAATTAAAGCCATTTTGCTACCAAGGTAACAATGAAATGTAGACAGAGTAGGGGTCAGAAATATCATTTAATGATCCTCAGTGTTGCAGTTTATGGTAAAACACTCATACTTCATCTTCCTCACATTATTGGTCTAATACTACATCTACAGTGTTTCTCAGGGGCTTAACCACACATTACGTAATGCTGAGTTTTCCAGAGAGGAGTCATGGCTCACACCCTCAGAGCAATATGGTGAATATATAGAAGGGCTATGACCAGGTGTGGAAACAGACAGGGATTGGGGCCATGCATTCTTACTTCTTTAGGTCATCCTGATTTATCATTCTTTTTAGGAAAGTACCATGTTAGTGGATTCCTGAATTACACAAGACACTCTTTGTCTCTCCCAAATGAATGGCACCTAGACATGAAGGAACGGTTTGATTGTATAACAGAATGGAGGAGTGGAAAAATTGACAAAACATTAACCTAAGCAGAAACTGCCTAACTTTCTTGTTTCCACTGAAACTCTGACATATAAAATAATCAATACATTTTTATAAAGTAGTTAAAATTTATTTTTTGCTCTTCCTCATACTAGAAAAGATTTGAGAAGACTTCACATGTGTCACGTGCAAGAAGAAGTCAGAAAAACTGAAAGACGTGACTCTTTGGCATCAAATAACTTAAAATGCTGTTAAGAGTCAGGAACGTGAAGTAATTGTCCTATATTAAGGGAGTAAATAATTCTTTGCTAAATTATGTTACATGAGAAAATGTGACAAATATCTGAGACCATGTCAGATATTCCAGAGTATATCATATATTCCAGAATCAAAATGATTTCTTATATTTTATGTCATTTTTCAATAGGTTCCCTTTCTTCAGATTGAAATATAGCCTGGAATATAGCCTGGAATTGAAATATAGCCTGAAATATAGCCTGGAATTAGATGTCTTAAAGACATCTAAAGAACAATTACACTGATGAATAAGTGCATATTTAATCAAGCTATAAGAAAAGATAACGAATAAATTGGGTCTTAAGTAATTATACATTGGTTGAAAGAAGAAAGTTGAATATCTCAGGCAACTGGCACAGGACAAGGAGTTCCCAGGAAATTTCAAGACACTAAGAACACTAGTTTGGAAATGTCATGGATTAGGAGAGTAGAAGAAAATAAGTTTGCATGCATGGGGATTCTTGGAAATCTTTAAAATGGGGCAATGCAGGAGAGTCTCATCCCAGGGACCCCCAAGGCTCTGATTAAGGAAAGTGACAAGGTATCATTTAATTTAGAAAGGTTAGTCCAGTGTTAACATAGCATAAGGCAGGGAAAGGGCAGAGATTGGGAATCCGGACCAAAAGTTGATGTAATTATCCAGTTATGAAGTGAGACCAAAGCTTATTTTTTTTCAGTCATACAGACATATTTTGCTGTTGGCTTGTATGGCTTGGCTTAATCAGTCACCTGTCTAATTTCAATAGACATACATTTGAGTAAAGGTAGTTTCTAAAAACCAAATCACTTCAGAGAACAAAGTTTGACCACCATTTACCACATTCCAAAGAGCCTCACATAGTATTTTAAAGCAATGGCAAAACATGAATGGCAAAAATATTTTCAGCATTGGCATCATCAAAGAAGAGAACATTTTGGTCTGCCTTGCAAAAAGTGTCCTATTACAGTATTACAGCATTCCTCAAAGTACATTGTAGAGCATCGATTCTTTGGGGACACTGGTAGATATTAAGGCAGGGAGATGATTGTATATTCAAATATATTTGAAATGGGAGAGTCAATAAACAAGATCCTTATTGTAAGATTTCTCAGAATATTTATATCCCAATGGGGATGTCCCCATTATCCAGTGGCCTTTGTGCATACATGTTGGAGCCCTAGCATGTAGCATTTCCAATTAGATTTGACCATGACACTCTATTTTCATGTACCATCTCCTAGTACTAGTGTGTCACTGAATGCACAGTAAGAAATGCATGTATATGCACACAGATTACATTATAGTCTTTTGTGTCATGTAGATATATAGATAAAACATATTATAAAGATATATGCGTGTATAATTTCATTAGGATGAAGTGATTTCATAACTGCAAAGAATTCAAGTTATTCATCCTTTGCTAATTGCCTTTGGCTTTAAGGCTTGTCAGAATTCTTCTGCTCATTAAATTCATAATCTCTCCTTCTGAGGGAGCGTTGAGGACGACTTCACTGGAGTGGCTCACCCACACACAGCCCCCAAATCAGGCTGTTCATCATCTGAGTGTTTTTCTTCAAGCACACAAAGAAACTATTTTCTTCTGGGTAGGGGCTTCCCCTGACCTCCCACCCACCCTGGTTAGGTAGAGAGTCATCCCCAAAGAGATGTGTCATTCTTGGAACAGAACATCCCTTGGCAAAGACTCACTGAGTAATCATTCAACTAGAAGCATAAATCTACCCCGAGGGTCGGAAAAACCCATAGTGAAAGAGAATAATGGGCAAAGGGAATTGCATTCCAGGCTATTAAAATAGACACGGGCACTGAAGTGAATGTGCTGAAATGAAACAAAGGGAATTCTCCAAAATTCAAACATGGAACTCTGGGTGATAAACTCTTGACCTGGTCCTGATTAACTCTTAAGTCACTCAGAAGAGATCTTCATTCCCTTTTAGTCGGGACAGTATGGTGTTTGATTCACACTGGGCCATTTCCTGTTGACTTCAACACAGGGCTGATGGTAAAAACAACCTTTCTTCTTTTTCCCCTATCCTTTCTTCTCCACGCCCCTTCCATATGTGGCTGTCATGTTGACCCTGCAAAAGACATTAGACAAAAAATGAGTCAGAGCTCAGGATTCTCCGGTGAGTCAGAGCAGCCTACCTGCAGTCAGACAGGCCTGGGGCAGAGAGTGGCATTGGCACCGGCTCTGCTCTGTAGGTTGGAACGGGAGCTGAGAGAGCTGTCCTTGCTGCAGAGGCTGGCGGGGAAGTTTCTGCTGGGTGGGCTAGGCACAGGTCCAACAGGGATCAACATGTTCTCGTCACGATTCAGACAGATGCCTGGCACCAGGGGGGATCCTAGCTGGAGCTGCCCAACAGGTGGGCAGAGCATTGCTCAGAAATTCAGACTGGCCAGGGGCTTGATTTTCAAAGAGGCAGGATATGGAAGGGGTTGGAACATGGGCTTCTGGTCTCATTTCCATCCCTTATAACAGTTATTGTGGACAAGTTACTCAACTTCCTGAACCTTGGTTTCAGGTAATATTACCAAGTCTCTTTCAAAGGATACAAGAAAATAAAATACCCAACATTTATTCAGCACCTACTATATGTTAGGGACTGTGCAAAAAGTCTGCTAGGCATGATTACATTTAATCCTCACAACAATGCTATGGAAGAGGCCTTATTATTATCTCCATTTCCGAGGTGAGGAAGCTGATATTCAGGTCACCACCTGGTAAGTGATAAATCCAGATCTGGCATCAAGGGCCAACGTTTTAGCCAAATGCTCTCACCAAATCCAACTCTTCTCTGGTAGTAGGATACTCCTACTGCTGGTAAGGGTAGGAATGACAACATGGCACATGTATACATATGTAACCTGCACGTTATGCACATGTACCCTAGAACTTAAAGTATAATAAAAAAAAAAAAAAAAAAAAAAAGGAATGACATTCTTAGCCCAAGTTCTTGATGGATAGCACCAACGCTTGGAGTAGGGGAGAGGGCAAGGTGACAGCAAGGCTGTGGTCTTCCTAGTCCAAAGTCAGAGCTGAGAAACTCCTCAGTTTGTTAGAAAGGATGCCAGAATCACACAGAAGGGACTCGAGAACACAAAGGCATCCATAGAACTCTGGCTTCAAAATGAGGCACCATGCAAGTGGGCAAAAAACAACGACGAAGTGAAGGGATCAGCACAAGGACATGACCCTGGATTAGCATCCAGCACAGTCCAGAAAATCAGCAAAGAGTATGGCAGTCTGCTACACGGAAGGTGACTGTGTCCCAAAGACCACTGCAGGACTGCGAGAGGGTTAGGATAAGATGCATGGAACAAAGAGAGTAAGTGTTAGCTCAAAAAATGGAGCCATGGCTGGGCGCAGTGGTTCATGCCCGTAATCCCAGCACTTTAGGAGGCCAAGGCAGGCAGATCACTTGAGGTTAGGAGTTGATGACCAGCTGGCCAACAGGGTGAAACCCCATCTCTACTAAAAATACAAAAATTAGCTGGGTGTGGTGGCGTGTGCCTGTAATCTCAGCTACTCAGGAGGCTGAGGCAGGAGAATCGCTTGAACCTGGGAGGCAGATGTTGCAGTGAACCAAGATTATGCCACTGCACTCCAGTCTGGGTGACAGAGCAAGACTACATCTCAAAAAAAAAAAAAAAAAAAAAATGGGACTACAAGTTAACACACAGACAGAAAGCCAAATGCTGCATGTTCTCACCTATTAATGGGAGTTAAACATTGGGTACACATGGACATGAAGAGGGCAACAATAGGCATTGGAGAAGGGGTAGTGGGAGAGAGGGTTGAAAAACTAACTATTGGGTACAATGTTCACTACCTTGGTGACAGAATCAATCATACCCCAAGCCTCAGTATCATGCAATATACCAATGTAACAAACCTACACATGTACCCCCTGAATCTAAAATAAAAGCTGAATTTTTTTTTAAGTCTTATACACTGTCTTTGGGAATGTAAATTAGTTCAGCTACTGTGGAAAGCAGTTTGGAGATTTCTCAAAGAACTTAAGACACAGCTATCATTTGACCCAGCAATCCCATTACTGGGTATACATCCAAAGGAAAATAGATCATTCTATCAAAAAGACACATGCACTTGTACATGTATTGTCATACTATTTGCAATAGCAAAGACATGGAATCAACCTAAATGCCCATCCATGGACATTTGGATAAATAAAATGTGGTACATACACACTATGGAATACTGCACACCCATAAAAAAGAATGAAATCATGTCCTTTGTGACAACACAGATGGAGCTGGAGGCCATAATCCTGAGTGAATTAACAGAGGAACAGGAAACCAAATACTGCATGTTCTCACTTACAAGTGGGAGCTAAACATTGAGCACATATGGACATAAACATGGGAACAATAGACACTGGGGAATACTAGAGGTGGAAGCGAGGCATCAGACATAAACTACGTACTGGGTATTCTGCTCACTACCTGGGTGCGATATACCCATCTACAAACCTACACATGTACCCACTATATCTACAATAAAAGTTGATTTTAAAAAAACAGTAAATTGTTTCTAGCTAAGTTTTGGGATAGTTTGTTACACATTGGCAAATAACCTTGACCCTGATGCCCACTTCCAGTTTGAACCCTCAATTCCCTTTATTTAATAAATACTTTAAAATCTTTAAAAAAAAGAAGTAGGGCTAGACTAAATTTGCATGTAGGGATATTAGAGGACTTCTGTGGATTGCTTCCAGAAGATTAAAGATTAACAGTCATTCCAGGTTATTTCCTCAGTAATGTAGTATTGTATAGTATAGTTTAGTGTGGAGTGGTATGGTGTAGTATAGTATACTGTAGCATAGCATAGCACAGTGCAAAGTAGTGTGGTACAAAGTAGTACAGTGGTGTGGTGAGGTGCCGTAGTTTGTTGCTTTGTCGTATATATAGAGTGATATGATATAATGCAGTGTGAGGTATACAGGGTTGTACAGTGTAGTATAGTGTAGTTTAGTTTGCTGCAGTATCATTATATTAGTAGCATAATGCAATAAAGAAGGAGCCATTGAGCTGAAGTCAGGAAACTTGAATTTTCATCCTTTCCATGCCATTAGTAAGATGCAGGGCCTTGGATAAATCACTGAGTCCTTTTTTGGCTGCACTTTTCTGTAACATGTAAAATGAGGGGGTTGGAAAAGATGATCTAGAAGGTCAATCCTGAGACATCCCACAGCTTGGTCTTACTCATGAGATCTCTAACAATTTATACTTTCTGCCAAGATTTAGAGGTTCCTTATACAGACTTTCCCCCAGTTTAGAATGCCAGATAATGTTCCTGGAAGAAAGTAGAAAAGGGAAAAGGCCATAAATAGATTTTAGTACCAATTCAACATTATGAACTAAATTAAATGAAAGGTTAACATATTGCAATCCAATCCTGGCCATAATTCTTTGTTAAATGAAGAGTATTCTTAGCCAAAAGACTGGGAGGTCTGGGTAGCTGCGCTCCAGCTCCAGAAAGCTTCCTATGTTATATTCTTTCTGCTGGCACAACTGCAGTACCTGGAGAGTAAGCAATCCATTTGGTCAAAATTGCTGGACCAGATAATCACACCAACCCAGGCCTCCGTGATTACTGGTATCAAGAGTCAATGTTAAATAGTTTCTTTGTTCAAAGAAGTGTGAATTGCTGTTATATTTTCAAGTCCATAATAATGTATAAGGCATAAGAGTAAATTCTGCTAAGAGACTTGTTAAAAATATAGAATATAGAAGTTTCTCACCCTATTCCTCTTCATTTTCTACGGTCCTCCTCAAGGCAACTACTTTTGACTCAGCAATTACTTCAGGTATTTATACATCTTTATATTTCTTAAATAATATGATACTTCTGTCTTTTGATTCATCAACTTTAGACATCATCTGCTGATTTCCTGTATTGATAGATTAGGATTTGGCTCTCTAATACCACCATTTCCTCTGTGTATTCTCTCCCATACTCATAATAATACTGTATTTTGAGGTTGAGCCAATAGTCAGTGTTAGCATTATTATACATACGAAAATATTCTTTGCAACAGAGCATTACCGTGTACTATGATTCTGCTTCCTTTTTCACTTTTGCTTTTCCCGAACTTAATACATGCCTTGTCTTTTTGTTGACTTAGTTTTCTTTATATGTATTGTTAATTATTTCAACATCTTTCCAAAGCTTGTCAGGTTAATTTTTCATGAGATAAATTACATCAGTAATCCTTCAATGACTTATTCGCTTAATTTTGTTTTGTTTTGAAACATCTCTAGGCTTTTTCATAGCTGTCATCCTAGGACTTCCCTTTGTCCATCATCCTTAGAATTCTCTTGCTTTTCTCCTTGTTTGGGTTCTCTAGCTCCTGCATGTCATGACTTCTTCTTTAATGACATACTTCTTTGTTTTGAAGAAGCAATTCCTTTAGCTATTCTGTCAGATTAAAAATATAGTATTAGAATAGAAATCATGGAGATAACAGCCCTCAACATGCCTGCCTTCTGAGTCATGATGTTCTAATATGGACTGATTTTCCTCAGCCCCTTGGGCACTATTGTCATTCTGGAATCTCCCTTCCTCATTGTTGTCTCTAGTTTGACTTGACTCTCTTGCTTTCTGCATTCTGTCTCTTCCTCTTTCTAGATTACTACCTCCTCTGCTGGAAAACATCTGTTAATGCCTTTTTGAAAAGGAGTAGAAGGAAGGCAAAGTATTTGAGACATTGCATGTTTGAAAATGTCTTCATTTTTACTCTTATAATTGATTAATAGCTTGGCTAGGTATAGAATTATAGCAGGGAGTTCTTTTTCCCTTCAAAGTTTTAAAGGCATTGTTCTATCTCTTTTTTTGCTTCTAGCATAATCCAGAAAAGTCAGATTCCATTCTGATTCTTAATCATCTCTATGGACTTTCTTTTTTCTCTCTGGAGGATTTTTGTTTCATTGTCTCCAGCATTCTGAAACTTTACAATGATGATCATTGGTGTGGATCTATTTTCATCAGGTATTGAACACCCTGTAAGACTTTGAATCTGGAAACTCACCTCATTTTGAAAAAAAAAAAAAAAATCTTGAATGATGATCATCTTCAATCTATTTGTGTACTATCTTTTTCTGGAGAGACAAGTTATTCAGATGTTGAGCCTTCTGGGTCTTGTCCTTTACTTTTTTAAACCTGGTTTCCATCTTTTTTCATTTTCCTGGAATAGTTCCTTAACTTTATTTTCTAACCCACTGTTGAGTTCTCAATCTCTGCTATCTATAAGATTTTATTTTATATCTTTTTTTTTTTATTGTTTGAGACAAACTCTCTGTCACTCAGGCTGCAGTGCAGTGGTGCAATCTTGGCTCACTGCAATCTCTGCCTCCTGGATTCAAGTGATTCTCCTGCCTCAGCCTCCCGAGTAGCTGGGATTACAGGCGTGTGCCACCACACCTGGCTAATTTTTGTATTTTTAGTAAAGACAGTGTTTCACCATGTTAGCCAGGCTGGTCTCAAACTCCTGACCTCAGGTGATCTACCTGCCTTGGCCTCCCCAAGTTCTGGGATTATAGGCATGAGTCACCGTGCCCAGCCTGCTATCTGTAACATTTTAATTTCTAAGGGCTATTTGTTTTCTGTATATTCATATACATAGCCATGTGCTGCATAACAATATTTCAGTCAACAGGAGTCCGTAAGATTATAATGGAGCTGAAAAATTGCTATCTCCTTGTGATGTTATAATTATCATAAAGTCATAGCACAATGCATCACTCACATGTTTGGGGTGGTGCTGGTGCACACAAATCTACTACACTGCTAATCATAAAAAGTATAGCATTGATAATAATGCACAGTATATAATACTTGATAATGATAACAAATAACTGCATTACTGTTTTATGCATTTACTATACTGTACTTCTCTTACTTTCCTTCATCTACCCAATTCCAGTCCCTTTCCTCTGGTTTCTTAATGTATACTCTATTGGTGACCCAAAGCAATGGCTTCAGTTCTCACCTTTACACCTGGACTCTCAGATTTACCTTTTCTTTTGATTTCTGGGATTTAATTTTCATCTCTTTACTTCCCTTCATTCATCATATCCAAAACTACAATTCTTTCCCTAAAGTAGCCAAGATTCTGTAATTGCCCACTCATATTAATCACTCTATCAACACTTAGGTTAGCTGGGTCAGAAATATTCGCATCCATTTTCATTCATTCTGCCCCTCACCATTTCTAAAGCAACCAATCACGACATCTTGCCATTTTAACTTCATAATATCCTGCTTTTTGTCTCTTTATTTTAATAACTTCTGACCTGTTGATCATTGTTGCTTTTAAGATAGCCCCTGGCACTACTAGGAGGTCAAGCGTTTTGTTCTTTTCAGTAGCCAGATGCCAGCAAGTTACCATCTCTTCAAATTAAGCTAGGTCATCCTTCTCCCCTCTCTTTTCACAGTTTCTGAAGTTGGCTTCTACACTCAGTTCTAATTCTGATATCACACTAGTCAGTGCTGACCATCATTCATCCTGATACTATGTAAGTGACCTTTGTTTTGTCTTTGCGTTTTGCTAATGTCTCCTGTATTGTATTGCCAAACAAAATGTAGTTCTGTAAATGCAGTCTGTGCCCTCCTTGCTGCCTTGATGCATGCCAGGTCTCGCTTGCCTGAATATGTCAGGAGCTTGAAAGCGGCATCAAGAGACTTCCAGAATTTCCATGCTGCTTCCCCATATATGAAAATCCAGGAGATTCCTTTCTTGTCATCTTTCCATTGAATCATAGAGCAAGAGAAATACTGATGACGTAAAAAGCCTAACAGAGAAGTATAGACCTATCTCAAAAGAGTTCCAGAGGTATGTGGAGATCCTTCTTGGTAGGAAATTGCCAACTAAGGGAGCTCCTCAAGTCAAATAATAATCCTCAAGCCAAAAGGGTGTTGTTATGTTTAACCTCTTTTTCTAGTACCTGAAGCAGAAAATGACCTCTCAGTAGGGTCAGATGGGTCTCTCCCCAAGTGAAATAACCTCAACTATGAAACTCTACAGCACATCAGGTGGGAAGGGAGTCACAGAACTTCATAAGATTTATTACCTACAAAGTTGGTACCCAGGATGAGCCCCACTCATCCTCCCTAGATGGAGAAACTATATAACACTCATACTGAGATTCTCCCCATTAGACTATGAGTTTCATTTCCAAGTATACATGCAGCAAAACCTTGCGAGCACAGCAAATAGAGAAGTGGCTTTTGATATAACTTTATTTTTAAATCTTATTTGAAATCTAAATATAGAAAATGGGTAAGATTAGAAATATTTTGCTTGGAGCTGGCTAGGGGCCTCTATGAAACTTCCTTGTAACCTGTGGAGAACACTAGTGTTCTGGGAAATACAGTTTGAAATAAATCGTAGTAAATATTATGTATGTCCACATTTCAGAGAGCATGTTACAAATGCTACTGTTCTCTAAAATTAACTTTGTCCCCTTTCTCCAGATATATTAGCGACAAAGTTATGATGATTTGGGCTTAATGTCCCTAAGCTGGTTGCATTGCTGATGAATGGCACCATTCAAACCTCCCAAATCTAAGTTGATGGGTCTCCATTGACATCAACATAAATATCAAACCTCAGGGTCTATGCGATGAACAAGAAAATCTTGATTCCAGTTTTCTTTCAAATTAGTCCCATGTGCTTACAACTGAATAAGTTATTTTTAAAATAAGAATGTTACCAAAATGCCGGAGATTGGGTCCAGGTCTTCTTGCTCACCATGCAGAAAGCTAATCACTGAGACAAAGAGTATTACCAGGGCAGAAGACTTTATATTTGGGTAATATCAACTGGGAGAACAGGAGATAAGTCTCAAATCTGTCTCTCCAGCAAACTAACACTAGGGGTTTATATAGTGTGGAAGGTGGGGAAACAGGAATTAGGGAGGGGCAAGGAAGCAATCATGATAAATGAAGAGTTTGACATCTCATCCTCTGGATGTGGGGATCTAGTGGGTTTCAGTCCTCAACAAGGAACTCAGATGGGACAAATGTAAGTTTCAAGTTTTAAGACAAGGAAGGCCCATTTCTATGATTATTCAAAAACCTAAGAACAGAACATCTCATTATTTGTGGAGATTGAGATTTGCTTTACTCCCCAGTGATAAAACAGAAAACACCTTGTTTCAGCACAGAATACTTTTTTACCAAAGAAATATTCAAGCTTTCAATGTCCTTAGAATTTATGTAAGGCAATAAGACACTAGTATACTTGTTTTCCAGTTTTAGACTCATAGAAATGTGCTTGTAACTTGCTTTTTAAGTAAGGAAGAAAATTCTGCATCTTATTCCAGAAATTGTGTTTTGTCCCCTTCTGCAATCCTACCATGCCATGCCAATATATGAAATCTCTTTGAAAACTATAGAAGCGTAGGAATTTTATCTTTAGAAAGTTGCCTACAGCTTCTAAAAGCACAGTAGTGTAGCTTATCAATTCAATTAAATTACCCCTGTTGTATCTGTGAATTCTGGATATGACTCAACAAGTTATTCTATAGACTTGAATAATCGACCAAATGAAATGTAATTTCAAAGCCCTTTTCAATTCAGTTGCCACGAAGATTTATCTTTCAAATCTTAGAGCGAATAATCCCATGAAGACAATTAGCAGTTTCTTTAAATTAAATTCTACTTTAATGTCAACAAGTCAGCAGCCTTTTCTTACTAATGTAGCTCATTCTAGAATAAAATACAAACATCCTTTGTAAAAAAAAAAAGATGCTAAAACTAAAACTTCGACTTAAGTGCCAAAACACAATTTTAAATTTCAAAATGAAGGGCTGCATCAAAATGCAGAATTCACAGAGAAAATGGTGAAGAACCAACCCCACAAAGCCTTCTTCAAATCAAGGCCATAAATGGAAGATCGGAGTATGCAGGGAAGGAGTTGTGAGGATTCAAGAGAATTTCTATTCTCTGCTATGTGGGTGAGTCACTTTCAACTTAAGGGGATCTGTTGGGGGGTGCGTCTGGGAGTGGGAGTGGGCTGTTGCTAGCTACTCTGCCTCAAGCATAGAGCAGATGGAGTGCTTGAAGCATGTTCCTGGAAATGTGGGCCCATCTTGAATTGGAGGCTTATTCTTGCCCAAGAAGGTTTAAAGTGGTCTGTGTCAGGGCAGAGAGAATAGATGATTGTATTTGGAAAGCAATTAATCTCTAATTCATGGTAGGGCAAGGAGTATGTGAGTTTTTCCCATGATTCACAAAGAAAAGAAGGTCTAGCGCTATTTAGGTCTAACTCGAGAGGATGCTTGGAAGGAAGGGGATTCTCAGAAGCCACTGGGCATGGCAAGGATCATCTGAGAGCCAGCACTGGGGTGTGGAGGAGCCAGAGTGCTGCAGTAGCAGTCACTGGCCAAATAAAAACGTGAAGAGCAGAGAGAAAGAGCTAAACACACCCCTTCACAGATGGTGAGTGGCTGCTCAGTATAGGCCCTAACAGGAGGAAGGGCTGAGGGAGTATAACCCTAGAATAAAGATCGAAGTGATGTTATCTTAATCTGAACGTGCTGATTTCACAATGCACTGGTTTGTAATTTCAAGTGATTTTAGGGCTGTTTGTGGCCTAAGTTTGATTGAAAAGGTCCTGGAGGTGGGAAAACAATCCCTTATCCCTGCACACACTTTAAAGGAATAAGAAGAGACAAAGCAAACTTGCATTTTGGTTTCATTTTGGCTGCGTTTTAGTCGTGGCTTTTCACATTCTGAATTATATTTAAATTGTTGAACTGAATTCAATGAGTACACAATCCTTACTACAAGGACAATTAGTACAATTTAATAAAAAGAGTGTGTGGTTTGGGATCAGAAAACCTGGATTTAGATGCCAGCTCTTTGCTTAACTCATAGTATTACCCTGAGGAACTTAACCTCTCTGAGCCCCAGTATCTTTGTCTATTGATTGAGAAACACAAGTTGAGATTCTTTTGAATATTAAATGAGATAATGAACAGAACAGAAACTCTGGTAACTGGCACTTGGAAAGTATAATAAATGGTTACTCTGTGGGGCACAATCATATAGATGCATTTTTTTTTTTAAGTGAGCTTAAAAAAAGAATGCTGGTGTGTGTATTAGGAGATCATTTCTTTATAATTATGAACAAGTTCTCTCTTGTCTTTGGAGGAATCACTTTTAAAATACATTAATTAGGCAGCCTGTGGACTCCTTTCCACAGTCATATAAGGACACCCATACACAGAATAACAGTAATCATCAGTCATGCTAATGCTGGTTAGCCACAATGACACACACCTCTGAAGTGCATATTCAAAAAGGAACGTTAGAAAATGTTTTTAAACACATGTCTCATAATAATGACTACATCTTGAGTAGTGACTAAAATAGACTGACCTTGTGCTTTTTTGTGCCCAAAAAATGTATATTCAGCACAGCCAAAACCTCAAATGGCTTCTTCCAGGCCGTTGAAAAACTTCTCCAGGGAAAAGCCACTCGTATTTTGGCGGAGGGTGAACCTACAAATTCTGCTGATTTTCTCCAACACGAAAGATTCTAAACTGTTACCGCATGGACATTAACAAGACTAAGGCAGTCTCTCCAGTCTTGAAGGGACTTAGCCATGTAATTGAGCAACAATAGCATGGATGAACACAGGAACAAAGAAAACGTTTTACCTGCCAAACTCCCAAGTGGAGTGGGGTGATAGGGAGGAAGGTAAAAAGTACCACAGAAGTTCTAAAAGGGTCAGGCCATCGTTATCCAAACCAACCACCCCTGCCCTCCACTCAGGCTTTATAATTATATGGTCCTTTGCCCCCCTTCTTACCTAGAAATTTCCAGAAGACCACAGGAATGATCCACTGTGGATGATGTCATTTATCTTGCTCACTCCACTTACAGGCCACCCTGATACAACCCCATCAGGAGGATGCTGTACTTTCCATGACCTGACCAAATACTTCACAGACCCCCTTCATCATCCCTCGCTTTCCCCACACACTTTTTATCATAGTGTGACAAGAAACGCTAACCACAATTTATATGTAGCCTCATTAATCCGTTATAAGGGCGTGCAGTCATTTCCTTCCACTTTAGATTCATTCAGACTCTTTCTGGTTCCCACTCTTTTCTTTACACTATTCACTCTCAATCTGTGCCAGAGACTTGGGAATTTATTTTTCCCAGTCCCACAGAACTCTCTCCCTCCTCATGCTACTAGGCTTTATATAGTTCCTTTTGCTGGAACTTTGACCCTCTCTTCATTATTTGATATTTCTTCACATGGAATTTCATCAGCCAGTTATCAGGATATATTTCCATTTCTCTTTTCACATCATCCTGAATTTTATCACTGATCTTCTCCTCTGTAGGGATCTAATTCTTTACTTTCATCACCTTACTACAAATAATCTTTATTGGGCAAAAATATTCAGAGAAAAAAAAACCATTTTAAAATGTCCTTATTCCTCTTAGCAATCACCTTTCTCTCTATATTTAGAACAAGTCGACAGAAAATTAACCTTCTCCAAAGGCAACAGCATGCCCTATATATTCGTTTGCAAATGCAAAGATCCCTCCTTAAATGTACCTACTAACTCCAGGCATCATTCTTCCAGAGAACAAAATTCAAAAGAGTGTCTATGTAGGATGCCATTTTTAGAAGGTTCATCAAAATCCGTATGTCTCCTTCCCTTGCATATTTTATTATGACCATTTTTTCAGTAATTTATTCATGCTTCACAGGTGGCCCTAATTTGCATCAAAGTAACATCTCTTTTTTTGATTCAGTAAAGTTCTGACACTTTCTGTCTTCGTCCTTCTCTAACCTCTTAGCAGCATTGCACACAGTGGAACCCTGGTCCTGGCATCTTCAGCACCACACTTAACCTAGTTGCCCTCCCACCTCCCCACAACTTTGTTTATCTCTTGCGGGTTCCTTCCTCTCTACCTGATTTGAGTGATGGAGTCCTTAGGGCTTGGGCCTGGCCCCTGTTATCTATCTACATTTTCTCCCTTGATGGTTTCATCTTATCTCATAACTTTAAGTACCATCTATATGCTGATGTCTCTCACATTGATATCTGAATGTGTATGTTTAATTATTTGTCTTCTTCACTTGTATGACTAATAAGTATTTCAAACTTCATATGTGTAAATAGACCTCTTTATGTCCCTCTGTCCTCTCCCCAGCCTGCTTCAGGCTGAATTTTTAATCTTTTGTTAAATGTACTATCGAACACGCAGTAGGTCTAGCCAAAATTTGAGACTTCACTGGTTCTTCTGTTTTCTCTGCTCCTACATTCAATTCATCAGGACATCACATAAGTTCTACCTTCAAAACATATCACAAAACTATCCAAATTTTCTCTACTTCCATTGCCACCCAAGTACAAACCCCTATAATTTCTCACCTATATTTCTGCAATAGCCTCTTAATTCACCCTTTGACTTCTCTTCTTACCTTCAAAGATTCATTCTCCAGAAAGCAACTGAGCAACTATTTTTTTAATTGAAATCAGATCACATCATCACTCTGTTGTAATACTTCCATAGCTGTTCATTATCCTCAGAATGAAATCTAAATTCTCTATCATGACTCATAAGGGCCAACCTGGATTTGGCTTTCTGCTTTCATTTTCTACCACTGTCCCTCACAGTCATTTCAAGCTATTGCCTTTTTTTCCATTCTTGCAACACAACGAGCTTTTTAATACTTCAGGGCCTTTAGACTTCTGATCCCGCCTTGCCTGAAAAACTCTTTCATAGTTCTTCCTATGAATGGGTTATTTTCATATTTCAGGTCTTAACAAAAATATTACCTCCTCAGAGAATGTTCTATGATTGCCCTCTTAGCACTTATTAAATTTGTAATTCATTTATTTATTTTAGTGTCTACCTCACAAACTAGAATCTAAACACCTCAGCTGTCTAGTTTACTCCTGTGTCCACAGCATCAGATGTTCTACCTGGCACATAAACAGGTAACCAATAAATATTTGTTGCAAGAATATATAAATACCTAAATGAATGAATGAATCAATACATGTATTTCTATTTCACTCTTTAGAATATATTAAATACCACAAAGTTTTAGAAGATCTATATATTAGTCTTGTAAATTTTTACACTGATAATTTAAAATCATTATCATATCATTTTCCTTATATGAACTATTCTTTGAGGTCATAAAAATAATTTTACTTTAAAAGTAAAGTGAGTCTATCTGTCCAAGATAGAGTAACATTGTTTCCCACCGGAAACATACTAAAAAAGAAAAAAACAAGCTAGCTGTATAGACAATTATTTTTATATATTAGATATATAACATCACAGGACAATGGTCCCTAACAGAAAGGATACAAATGACATATATGATTGCCATAGCTTGCTACTTGTAGAGGGTTTCCAGGCCATAGCTCAAGAAAAGGGAACCCAGGAGGTAACTAGACATATATTTATGTCTGTATATAATATTACATATAAGTATATAAAAAAATCTGTAAGATATTAAACTATAGGTAAATAATAATTGTGATGATTAAATCAATATACACAACTAAACAAGTTTAAGTAAAAGCATAGCAAAACATGCCACAAAGCATATTCCATGACCCTAAAGAAGACCAGAGTCTTCTTTGCACACATTCGTACTTTTTGCATTTGTGTCTACATTTTTGGTCTTATCCTTCACTAGTTAGAAGTTGTTTGTTTAACAGTGTTAAATACCTGGTTTTATATGCACAACTGATAGACATTTCTGCTAATTTTATAGAATTACAGGGCCTTAGTCAAGGTCCTTGTAGGAAACAAGAGTTAACTGTGGAGATCTCAATGAGGAGAATTTTTAGATGTGAGGAGGGTATGGAATGTTGAGGTCCCCATGACCATCATCAAAGGGAAGCCAGTAGCATTCCTAAGATGATGGGGCAAATGGAAGAAATACTGAGAGCTGGAGCTCTGGACTTGGGGCCACTCATTCGAAGCCACAAACCCCTATAGAATTGAAGCATCAAAGCAGAGAGAAAGTCGGGAAGGGCTAGGCCACACTGATTCTCCTTTCATCTTCCATTTCCCAGCTGGAATCTTCCATTGGCCAAACCCAACAAGAGGCTAAAGGAGTGATGAAGAGCACAGTGGGATCCCCAGGAATAAGGAAGGGCAGAGAAGAGTGAAAAATTAATCTTTAAAGGAGCAGAGGGAATAAATGGGGAATAATCAGCATTACTAGTCTGGAAGCCTAATTTATAAACTAATTAGTTTAATTTCTAGATCTTATAATTATTGCAGTCGAATTTGTTTTTGCCATTGGAGTTTAAAGCCAATGTTTGCCCTTTCTGAGATTTAATTTTTAAAGTTATATTTTTTCTTTTTTAAAAACATTGACAACATTGTATGTTTTTATCATATACAATATGATGTTTTGAAGTACATATACATTGTGAAATGGTTAAATCTAGCTAATTAACAAATGAATTACCTCACATAGATATCATTTGTAGGTAGTGAGAGCACTTAACATCCACTCTCTACATTTTTCAAGAGTATATAATCCTTAAGTATCATCAACTTGTTGTATGGAGATCCTTGATCTTTGGAAATGTATTTCCCCTATCCAACCGTAATTATGTACCCTTTAACTAGCATTTCCTCATTCCCTCCTCCCTCCTCACCTGAGTTTTAGTTTCAAAAATTATGTGTGAGGCTTCCGGTTTCTAGTCCAGCATGTGAAGAGCTTAGAAGTTGACATTTTATTCTCACTGCAAGTAACAGCTGAACAAACTGAACAATCAACAGTTCTTAGATACATCAGAGAAGTGAGGTCACAGTGCAAAAGTGCTGCTTCCAAAATTGTATAGACAGACAGAGGGTAGATACTAAGAATCACAACTTACCAGGGAATAAACCTATGAGCAGAAACTTCCATAAGAACCAGTGCTGGGCAGGAAAACCTGAACTAAAGATAACTGATTACTTGCTGGAGGCTCAGTGGAGAAAAATCTGAGCAATAAAAACACCAGGGCGACAAGTCATGGGAGACCCCCACACTTCTGTGAGTTTTACCTCCAGGAGATTTACCGGGTTTGCACAGTGAAGAGCAGAGAAAAATTCCCTTGGCCATTAGGCATGGGGAGGGGATAAGTAATCATTTTAAAATGTGCCAGAGCATTCTGTTCTTCTTGGCAAGGCCTGCCATCAAGAGAAACCACATTATCAGAGCCTAACCTATTGGGGATATAGAGCCCAGCTGACCTTGGGGAGGGAAATACCTTAGTCCAACTCCCTCTAACCTTCCACATTGGGAAAGGGAAATACCCAAATCCAGCTCACTCTAGCTTTTCTGTCCCAACTGCAGGGTGGGAAGGGAAAACTCAGAATGACTTGTGAAGTTCTTAGACTGGGTCACAAACTCACTAAAAGACTGAGACATAATCATAGAACTGTAGAGTGCTTCTTCTTCCCCTACAACTTACCACTACATTGCAAAAAGGCCTATTTATCACAGCTTCTTTTACACAGTTTCTTTTGGCACATTATGCCTGGGTATCAAGAAAAAATTACAAGGCACACTGAAAGAAAGAAACACAATTTGAAGAGACTGAGCAAACATCAGAAACAGACTGATCTGGCAGGAATGTTAGAATAATCAGAAAGAAAATCTTAAAAACTATGATTAAGATGCTAAGGAATATAATGAAAAAAGTAGACAACATGCAAAAATAGGTAGATAACGCAATCAGAGTGATGGAAATTCTAAGAAAGAATAAAAATGAAATACTAGAGATCAAAAACAATAATGGAAATGAAGACTGCCCTTGATGAGTTCATTAGTAGATTGGACATAGCTAAGGAAAAATATCCCTGAGCTTGAGGCTATGTCAATAGAAACTTCCAAATGAAAAATTAAAGAGAAAAAAAGATTTTAAAAATAAAACGGATTATCCAAGATCTGTGAGACAGCTACAACTATGGGATGAAAGATGTAACATGAATGTAATGTGAATATTAGTAGGAGAGAAAGACACAAAAAATATATGAAGCAATAATGACTGTGAATTTACCCCAAATTAATGTCAGACACAAAATCACACATCTAAGAAGCTGAGAGAACATCAAGCAGGATAAATGCCTAAAAATGACATGTACATATAACTAAACCACAATAAATTAAAGATTAAAAAAATACCAAAAGAAGCGAGAGGACAAAAACACTTTACATATAGAGGAGCAAGGATAAGAACTACATATAACTTCTCCTCAAAAACCACGCAAGCAAAAGGTGAGTGGAAAAAACTATTTAAAGTTTGAGAAGAAAAAGAAATCCTATAATTTTGCAGCCTGCAAAATTATTCTTCAAAAGTGAAGGAGAAGTAAAGACTTTCCTGAACGAAAATTGAGGGAATTTGTTGCCAGCATACTGCTAGGCAAGAAATGTTACAAGAAATTTTTCAGAAAGAAAAATAACAGAAATGTCAGATAGTCACATCTACATAAAGAAATGGAGAGCATTAAAGAAGAGACAAGTGAAAGCCAGAAAAAAATATTTTATTTATTTTATCTTGGATTGATCTAACAGATAACAGTTTGCCCAAAATAATAACAGCAACAAAGTATTCAATTGTGCATGTTTATGAATATACATATGCTTATGTATAATTATGTATAAGCAAAATGAAGGACAGCAATGTGTCAAGGGATAGAAGGAAAGAATTAGGAATTTTTTTTACTGTAAGGTACTTGCACTACCTGTGGAACTGTATAGAGTTATTTGAAAGTGGACTCGGATTTGCTGTAAATGTGTTTTGCAAATTCTAGGGAAATAGGTTTAAAAGAGTGAAAAAAGAAGTATAATCAATATGCTAAGAAAGAGACAAAATGTAATCATAGAAATCATATAAAATGTAAATCATATAAAATGCTTAATTAAAACAACAAAAGGAAGAAAAGAGTCAAAGACAACAATAGAAAGAACAAGCACGACAAGTAGAAAACAGTAACATATTAATTCAAGTATATCAGTGATCACTTTAAATGCCAATGGCCTGAATATACAAATTGAAAGACAAAGATTGTCACAGTGTGTTAAAAAATAAGACCTAAGTACAGGTTATCTACAAGAAACTCACTTTAAATATAAAAATACATGCAATTTAAAATTAAAGGAATGGAGAAAGGTGCTACTACTTATCAGCAGAAAGTATAAGTAACTATATTAATTTCAGGCAGAGCAGTCTTCAGAGCAAGGAAAGTTATCATGGATAAAAGGGTGGCATTGCGTAATAATAAAGCAGCTAGTTTTCTGAGGAGACCTAAATCCTTGATGTGCACATGTCTATCAACAGAGCTTCAAAATACGTGAGACAAAACTTGACAGAACTTTAAGAAGAAACAGATTAGTCCACTATTGTAATCTAAAGTCTCAACACGCCTCTGTTATAATCTAAAGTCTTAACACCAAGCCATGGGGGATCCACTGCCATGATCCAAACACCTCCCATCAGGCCCCACCTCCAACACTGGAGATTACAATTCAATTTTAGATTTGGGCAAGACATCCAAACCATATTAAAATGGACAATTCCTTAAAAGACCAATCTGCTGAAACTAACATAAAAAAAATAGACAATATGAATAGATCTATGCCTATTTAAAAAATTGAATTAAGAATTAATTACCTTCTAAAATAGAAAACAGCAGGCCAAGATGGGTTCACTGGTAATTCTACCAAGCATTTAATGAAGAAATTAGACCTAATCTCTACAATCTCTTCCAGAAGATAGATACAAGGGGACTGTTTCCTCATTGTATGAGGCCTATACTGCCCTACAACCAAAGCCAGAAAAAGATATTGTAAGAAAAGGCCGAGCGCGGTGGCTCAAGCCTGTAATCCCAGCACTTTGGGAGGCTGAGACAGGAGGATCACGAGGTCATGAGATCGAGACCATCCTGGCTAACACGGTGAAACCCCGTCTCTACTAAAAAAAAATACAAAAACTAGCCGGGTGAGGTGGCGGGCGCCTGTAGTCCCAGCTACTTGGGAGGCTAAGGCAGGAGAATGGCCTAAACCCCGGAGGCAGAGCTTGCAGTGAGCTGAGATCCGGCCACTGCACTCCAGCCTGAGTGACAGAGCGAGACTCCGTCTCAAAAAAAAAAAAAAAAAAAAGATATTGTAAGAAAAGACACCTACAGACCAATATCTCTCATAAACATATAAGCAAAAATTCTTAGCAAAATATTAGCAAATCAAATGCAGCCATACATAAAAAGAATTATACCATAAAACTTAGTGGAATTTATCCTATGTATAAAAGCCTGGTTCAACATTTGAAAATCAATTAATGCAATTCATCACATCAACAGGCTAAAGAAAAACCCCATGATCATATCAATAGATACAGAAAAAGCATTTGACAAAATCTAATACCCATTCATAAGAGAAACTCTTGGCAAAGTAGAAATAAAGGGAATGCCCTACTTGATGGTGAGAAACTAGAAGATTTCCTTCTACTATCAAGAACAAAGCAAGCATGCTCTGTCTTACCCCTTTTTAAATTTGTACTGGAAGTCATAGCTAATGCAATAAAACAGGAAAAGGGAATAAAAAAAGAAAAGACAATAAAAGGGTATACAGATTGGGAAGGAAGAAATAAAACTCTTTGTTCTCAGATGATGTGTTTGTTTATGTGAAAATTCAAAAGAATGGATTAAAAGCTCCTGGGACTAATCAGCAATTATAGTAAGGTTTTAGGATGCAAGGTTAATATAGAAAAGTCAATTACTTTTCTATATACAAGCAAAGAACTACTGGAATTTGAAGTAAAAAACATCATTTCCATTAGCACTCCCAAAACCGAAGTACTTAGGTATAAATCTAACAAAATATGTACTTGATCTATATAAGCAAAACTATAAAACTCTTATGAAAGAAACTAAATTTTAAAAAGATATGGAACATATTCATGGATAGGAAATTTCAATATTGTCAAAATATCAGTTCTTGACTGGGTGTGGTGGCTCACACCTGTAATCCCAATATTTTGGGAGGCTGAGGCAGGCAGATCACTTGAAGTCAGGAATTCAAGACCAGCCTGGCCAACATGGTGAAACCCCATCTCTACTAAAATACAAAAATTAGCCAGGCATTGCGGCATGTGCCTGTAATCCCAGCTACTTGGGAGGCTGAGGAACGAGAATCACTTGAACCTGGGAAGCAGAGGTTACAGTGAGCTGAGATTGTGCCACTGTGCTCCAGTCTGGGCTACAGAGTGAAACTGTCTCAAAAAAAAGAAAAGAAATCAGTTCTTGTCAACTTGATCTGTAGATTCAATGCAACCCTAATCAAAATCTCAAGTTATTTTTGTAGATGTAGACAAATTTATTCTAAAATTTATTATGGAAAGGCCAAAACCCACAATTAGTAGCATGATATTAATAAAAAAAGTTATAGGACAGATATTACCTGATTTCAAGACTTACTATAAAGCTATAGTAATTGAAAGAGTGTAGTATGGGCAAATAATAGAAAAAAATTAATCAATGGAATAGAATAGGGACTCCAAAAATAGACTAACATAAATACAGTCAACTGATCTTTGACAAAGGAGCAAAGGCAATGCAATGGGAAAATAATATCATTTTCATCAAATTGTTCTGAACAGCTAAACATCCACATGTAAAAAACTAATGAATCTAGACACAGACTTTAAACCTTTCACAAAATTAACTCAAAATGTATCATAGACCTAAATGTAAAATGTGAAAATGTAAAACTTTTGGAAGATAACATAGGAGAAAATGTATATGACCTCACCAGAGGCATGATCACCAAAAATCCCACAAAATTTATAAGCTAGACTTCATTAAAATTAAAAACCTACTTTGCGAAATACACTGTCAGGAGAATGAGAAGGTAAGCCACAGACTGGAAGAAAATATTTGCAAAATACATATCTAGTAAATCAATTAATAAATCTGTTAATCAAAATATACGAAGAAGTCTTAAAACTCAACAATATAAAAATAAACAACCCAATTAAAGTGGGTAAAATATCTGAACAGACATCTCACCAAAGCAGATATACAAATGGCAAATAAGCATATGAAAAACAACATATGTGAATAGAGAACTGCAAATTTAATAAAGATACCACTACACACCCATTAGATGGCCAAAATGCAAAGCTCTGATGACATCAAAAGCTGGCAAGGCTGTAGAGCAACAGGAAATCTCACTCACACTGGTGGGAATGCACAATGTTACAGCCACTTTGGAAGAAAGTTGGGCAAATTTCCCAAATATTAAACATACTCTTACCATAAAATTCAGCAACTGCTGTCCTTGGTATTTATTCAAATAAGTTGTAAACTTACGTCCATGCAAAAACCTCCACACATACATGCACTGCAGCTTTATTCATAATTGCCAAAACTTAGAAGCAACCAAGATGTCCTTCACAGGTGAACACATAGACAAACTGTAATAATTCTAGACACCAGAATATTATTCAGCACTAAAAATAACTGAACTATCAATCCAGGAAAATACATAGAGGAGCCTTAAATTCATATTGCTAATGGAAGAACCCAATCTGAAAAGACTACACATGCTTTGTAATTCCAGCTATGTGACATTCTGGAAAAGGGAAACAATGAGTGCTGTAAAAGGATCAGCAGTTGCCATGGATTAAAGAGGAGGAAGCGATGACTAGGAAGAGCACAGAGGACACTTAGTGCAGTAGAACTGCTTTATAGAACACTATAATGGTGGATACATGTCATTATACATATGTTAAAAGCTGTAAGACTGTACAACCCCTAGAGTCAACCCTAATGTAAAGTATGGATTTTGGATGATAATGATCCATTGACATGGTTCATAGATTGTCACAGGTGTACCACTCTGGATTGGGAATTTGTTAGTGGGGGATAGTGGGGAAGGCTATGTCTATGTGAAGACAGGAGGTATATAGGAAATCTGCTCAATTTTTCTGCAAACTTAAAACTTCTAAAAAATAAAATTTATTGTAACAAAATAATTATGTATTATTGAACTTGTCAGGATAAATGGGACCTACTTCTTGCAGCCTGCGCAGTGCCCATGTGCCCTGTTGTGAGGTTTGGAATGTAGCTCACTGGAGAAAGGAGACATGGAAAAAACAATAACTAATAGCAGTGATCAGGTTGTGATTGGACCTTGTACAACTGTAAATGACATAGAGAGGCAAATGGTATGATTTATTGAAGTCAGTGGTCTGATTCATAAACCCTTAATTAAAATAAGAGTTATAGTCAATTGTTTTAGAATACAACTTATAAATAGCGTTTTCCAGTTAGTAAGTAGTATGATGCAAACTGTCGTTGGTAATAGCAATAATAATAATCCTGACATCTCTCTAGAAATGACTAGTGGGAATCTCAATAGTTTGGTCTCTCATTTTAAAAAGCCTTCAAATATGTTACAACATTATATGTGTTTCAGTGTATATTACTAAGCAAACTTTCTGAGGAAAGGAAAACATTTAATTCATTTAAACACAATTTACTTTTAAAACAACTCTGTAGTAACTATTATCATTCAACTGAATCCAACCATTAATGAAGTCAAAGAATGGAAAAAGTCTATGAAGAGACATTGTCATGTCAATTCTTCCAGATTATAAGTTTAAAATATTAATTCATCAATTTTTTCACAAGAAAATCCAAATTCTTGACAAATCTTTGACCTACGCTAGGCCCAGTGTGAAGTCTTGTGTGGTCTGAATTTGTGTGGCCATTCATCAATATGATGATTCATCCGTGGTTTAAGCTTCCAACACACCAGAAGATTTTAACTTGGGCATTGCTGGGAATTATTCAGAAAATTGGCTTCTCTACTGTGTGGAGGGAAGGAAACTGAGAATAAAACCATTATTTTGTTAGGCAGCTATAAATTTTTACATAAACTGGTGGATTTAACCTTTTCATTGAAAACAATAAGTAATCCTTTATATCTAGTGTGTCTCAGTTAGGGTTCATTTTATGTAGGAAGCCTATGAAAGAGCTGAGTCTTTCAGAAATTCAGAAAGTCTTGGACGTAGTAGTGAGGAACACTGACATGAGTTGGTGAAACAAACTTCTCACCCTAAACATCCTGATGCTGTTTCCCCCCACATATTTTAATTATATATTAATAAATCAGTCAAGGGTTTTAAAAAACTTTTTTCTTCCCTCTGAATAAATTGTTGCATTATAAGTTTGAAAACAACCAATCAAATTAATAAATGTATAAACAGTTGCTTTTTTTCTGTCTCCGCATCCAGGATGTATTTGTTTGTTTGATTTTTAATATAATTGAATAAAATTCACCCACTCATAGTTAGTTTTAAGTTTACAGATCACGGACAAAAGATGGAAAATTTAGATCTTCTATTAGTGCTTCAGGTTTAAACAATTTAAATGCTTCTTGTAATGATCGGTAAGCAATCCATTTATAGTTTGTTTTAATCTGTTTGACAAAAGAGAAGGACCCAATAGAGGGCCTCACTTTCCTTCTGTCTGGCAAGTCCCCTTAAAATACAAGTAGCCACACACACAGACAGGCAAACATATGACTACACAAACCACTATTTGTAGAAACTAACATTGCAATTTCCAGTAAGCAGAGACCCATTTTCTCCATTGCATCTGTAAGGTGTTAGGAATGTGTGTCAGTCTGACCTCTTTCTCTAGCCCCTACACAGTTGAACTTGGAACAAACTCCCATCTGTGTTGTGACTGCAGTACTCCTGATGGTTCAGCTTATTAAGAACCTTTTCTAAGGGGACTGCAGGCCTCTTTTTAGACAGAATATTAGCGTATCAGAAGAATCTCAGGGTATCTCACACTTCACTCTTGTGCCCCACCAAGGCCCAGCTCCTTTAATAGATGTACGGCTCCAGGCTCTTGTGGATGGCCAGGGGAGGTTGCTCAGGGCTGGGGAAGGGAGACCTCAGGGATCTGATGCACTAGGGCATCATTGATCACGTGTGCCTTAGTAGGTGGGCGCACAAAACAGTGAATGAAGAAGAGCTCAGAAAATAGCAATTTGGACCTGTAACGTATGAATTTTAAAAAATAATTGATGCATCAGCTTATCCAAACTGCTTTAACAAATGGGGTGGAAAAATGCATCCGTCGACATCCTGGTGTGTGGGAGTGGTGTGCATGTGCATGGGTGTGTGTGAATTTCAGAGTGATTAATATATATTATTGAGACTATGTTGTCCTCCTGGATAAACTGGTCACCCAAGAGGAGATACTGAATAACTAGTTGATTGACATGATTGCCTGCAGGTTAGAATCAAAGTTAGCTCTAGAATTGTAGATTGGAGTTCTATTCGCATCAAAGTAGTGAATAAAGTCACGGGAGTAGATTAACTCAACCACAGAAGGAATGCAGAGTCCACCTTAGAGGAAGGTACCTAAGGGAGGCCAGAGAGCTTCGTGTAGGAGGTGACACCTGACTGAGCCTGCAGGCAGAGGTGTCAAAAAGGACACTGCCAGCAAAATTTTCAAATGTGCGAATATTTACTTAGTGTTCAAAAAAATAAAAACCCTGCTATTTGGGAAGCACATAGACTATACAGGGCTGTACTGAAACAGATGCGCATAAAGGCAGATTGAGGGCACATCCTATTGAGATAGATAACTAGCTCTTTTAAATAGTTATCTCATGCTATGAACCATCAATAGAGAAAATAAAGAAGATACGGTGAAGAGAGAACAGAAGAGGAAAAAAGAAGGATAGTAACATGGAAAAAGCTGGATAGTAATAGCTAAGAGATACACTAGCAGGAAAAAGGAACTAGACCATGAGAAAGATGAGACTGAAATAAAGGAGAGGCTTCAGGAATCGAAGATTAGTGTGAGAGGCCCCAATTCCATGCTCTTCTGAACCTGAATGTCACAATATCATCATCTGGTGTCGTTGGCCATGTACAGAGCCTATTAATATGCATTGGTAGGTGTGGCTGCTGGACTGCTCTACTCCTTAACTCAAGACCCTGCTCTGGCTGACATAAGCATATAAGAACAGCTGCCCCTGGGACAGTGGTGCTTATCTGTACTGAAGCAGAGTTGACCATATGAGAAAAAATAAGTCTGAAGGTCATGTCTGGCTTCCCAGTCACAGGTTCCTCATCCAATACTAAACAGACAAAAGAGTGAGCAATGTGACCTAAATGGTAGCCTGTCTTTTCCTCATGGGAAAGAAATCTCAGCTAACTTCCCAGAAAAGAAAGATAAAATGAAATGAAAATATGCATCCCTACTCTACTGAAGAATAAATATTGCCTATAGTTTAATCTATAGCACACAAAGAGAAGAATCCACTAACAAGTCATATGCATATATTTTCCTTTGTCACCAATAGCGTCTCTTATTTCTGGCCTCCTAAAGAGCTGGAAATTGTACGTTGTCATTCCCAGGCACCACGCGGAGCCGTGGGAGACACTGCAGGCAGAAGAGATTGTGGGGTCTACAACCTGGCGTAGAGGGCCTCATGGCCCTGGTAATTCCATCTTTCTGGAGTTGGTATAACTGGAGCCACAGTTTTCATCCATGAACTTGTGTAATCCAGAGATGTTATTCACCTGATTCATTCGTGTTTTTGTATTTTCTAAACTTTACAGGTTATAAGACCCATACAAGCAGATTTTTGCTGAACTGAATATGCTGAATCATTTCAATAGCTATTATAATTAAGGAAATGCTGATATGAACATGATACCATTAATTTTTCTCTTTGTATGTCATAGATTAATTACAACTATCGGTAACACATTATTTTTGACTATACGGCATGTGAAACAAGAGATAGTCTATGTGCTACACAAAAACATTTCTTTGGCTCAAGTCTTTTATCTTCATGGTTTAAGCTAACAGATCTCTCTGTTGCACAACGTGGAAAATTGAAGTAAACCTTGAACTGGAATGTTCAGGTAAGTGCATAATTAATAACTCAAAAATAAGAGACTAGTTTAAGTTATTTAAATAAGCATAATGAATTCTTATTTATCTCGACAGTGATTAACAGTTCACCATAGTTTTAAAACCGTAAAATACTACATGGTTCTCAAAGTAAAGATTATTCTTATTCACCAAATATCAAACATATCTTTTTTTTTTTTTTTTGAGACGAAGTCTCACTGTCTCCCAGGTTGGAGTGCAGTGATGCGATCTCAGCTCACTGCAACCTCCGCCTCCCAAGTTCAAACGATTCTCATGCCTCAGCCTGCCAAGTAGCTAGGATTACAGAAGCCCGTCACCACGCAAGGCTATTTTTGTATTTTTAGTAGAGACAGGGTTTCACCATGTTGACCAGGCTGGTCTCAAACTCCTGACCTCAGGTGATCCACCCGCCTCAGCTTCCCCAGGTGCTGGGATTACAGGCGTGAGCCACCGCACCCAGGTCAAACATATCTTTGTCAAGATTTATTAGTGTAGGCACTGAGGCACAGCAACTAAAGATCCTAGTCCTAATTCCACCAGCTGGTTCTCTGGACAATAGAAAATCAGGTGAGCTCCCCATGCCTCTGAAAAGTCAGTGTTCCTGGAAAGAATGCTTTCTGCATTTGGAGTGAGATAAGGCCCCTAAGCGTCCTAGGCTATGCTGCAAGATGGTTTGTGTCCCTGGCCCTCTGGGGTGCACAGGTGGTGCCAGAGTGGCAGCCCTCCTTCATGGTTATCACAGCTACAAAACAGTTCCCACACAGGTCCAAACTGCCTGGGGCCAGGACCCCTGTGGTTGAAAAACAACCTAGATCATTTTTAAAGTCCCTTCCTATACTGACATCAAATAATTGTGTGTGTGTTTCTTTTTTTAGCATTGCTTGGCACACACATTGTAAATCATTATCTTAAAGTCTACACTTGGAATAAAACAGAAAAAAATAACAAATTTAGTCTGGTTTACTTTCACACAATTAACCTTACATTTCACACCAATTACAAATGCTTATTTACAATTCCAGCATTCCTCCCATCCTTCAACTACATGACAGTTTCATATTTCTCCTGACAAGTTATTTCTTTAGCAACACCTTTCATTTGAAACCCAAAGGCAGTATCTTCTCTAACTTCTAAGCCAAATTTCACATATCAAGGAATTAATTGTAATGCCACCTCTTTGTGTTAAGGCATTTTCCATGGGAGGCAGAATCGCTGGAATAAAAGAGAAAGTTTAGAGGCCTTTAGAACCATGAATTGCTCTATTTGTTTTTTTATTTCTTATTTTTTATTCTTTTACTTTTTGAACTAGGTGGGAATGGGTGGGGGAAGGAGTGAATTTCCTGAGTACTATATTTCCTAAGGACCAGGCCATGAGCCAGGCTCTCTTCATATTCTATTTTATTGATCGGAAGTTTTTATGGTGCTAACCCAGTATTTTGAATCTAGAAGCTACGGCAAGGCTGGAGTTGGGCAAGCCAACACAACTGAGAAGCCTATACCCTGAATTTTACGTGTGTGCCTGTGTGTATCCTTATTATTTGGGATTTTTTTGCTGCAAACTCACTGTTCTCTTCATATATAGTAGTCACTCTAGTTACTAGGGGGAAGAAATTACGTTCATAAATAATTCAATATTTCAGAAAGTTTATTTGGGTGCATCTGGCATTCTTCAGGATTCGTAACCTTGTAAGAAATTATTATTACTGAATTTAACTGTATTAACCTTCTTACTGCTTAGTCCCATTTCCAACTATCTGTGTGGTGCATATATTCCCTGAAGGTCAGATTTTGAACATTAACATGGCAGCTCTCCCACATAGATGCTTCCAAAAATCAAACAGAGCAACAAATAAATCTTATGCTTTATTGCACTAACTTCTCAGAGTGGACTTTTCCATTTATTTTTCTCATCATCTTCCCACAAATCTTTGAGAGATAAAAACAAACAAACAAACAAACAAACAAAAATCAGTCCTGAACCTGTCAACCCCTTAACCTGTGCCTGAATTACAATTGGGGTGCCACTAATGCAAAATAACCTTGGCACCATGCTCCAAATACACAAATTATTTTTAGGGAAAAAAAAGCCACTAGATTTTTAATTTCTAAAAGCTCAAAACTCGCAGCTATCGAATTCACCAGAAGTCCCCAAATTGCCCAGACATTAACCGTGGGCTTGGGCATGAGGCTAGCTAGTTATCACTGTTGTTAACCAAAGGTGTGTTTTACTTGCATACTTTCCCCAAAACGCAACCTCACATGGCTTGATTTTCAAAATCACAATTGACCTTCTCAAATCCAGAGCTCTTATCTTCCCATGAGTAGCTTTTTAGTAGTGGAAATAATAATGCTGGTAACAATTGATTCAATCTAATAACCCCAGTGATTTTCCCATACATCACCTCAATTACTTAATTGTCTGCTTATTAATGACAATGGTGGTTCTCAAAGTGTGGCCTGGGGATCCTGATGAGTCCCTGAAACTCTTTTACAGGGTCTTTGCAGTCAAAGCTATTGTCATAAAAAAATAGTAAGACATTATTTGTCTTTTTTCCTCTCATTCTCTTAAGAGTGTACAGAGAATCTTCCCAGGGGCTGTAACAACATAGTAGATTGAAAACAGAAGCATATGTAAGCATCCAGCTATCTTCCCTAAAGGTACATGTTAAAGAGACTGGAAGGAACATAAAACAATGGCAATATTAATTTTATTATTATTTTAGAAAATACAGTTATATTCACTAAAATATATTATTTATGTTAAGATGTGATGGGTTTTTAACAAATATTAAGTCTTTTTAAATAATTCTAAACTCTAATGTAAAGCATAGTAAATATAGACAGATATAATTCCTATGAACAAAAGTTCTTTGGCTTTAGTTATGAACAGCTTTTTGTTTGTTTGTTTGTTTTTGAGACGAAGTCCCACTCTGTCTCCCAGGCTAGAGTGCAGGGGCGCAATCTTGGCTCACTGCAAGCTCTGCCTCCCGGGTTCACGCCATTCTCCTGCCTCAGCCTCCCGAGTAGCTGGGACTACAAGTGCCCACCACCACGCCCAGCTGATTTTTTTTTTTTTTTTGTATTTTTAATAGAGAAAGGGTTTCACCGTGTTTGCCAGGATGGTCTCGATCTCCTGACCTCGTGATCCGCCCGCCTCGGCCTCCCAAAGTGCTGGGATTACAGGCTGAACAACTTTTAAGAGTGCAAAGTAATCCTGAGACCAAAAAGTTTGAGAACCACTGATCTACACCCATGTCAATGATCTCTTGTGAAAGAAGAAGCCAAAAATCTACTATGAGTCTGATACAAACTTTGAGTTTTAAAAGAAATATAATTCATGAAGCAGCCAGAATAAATATACTATATGGATATGTTGCTCTTTTTTTTTTTTTTTTCTGAAACACTTCTTCATGAGTCCATGTAACCTGCCTTTGCATTTTCTTTCCTACCCCAATCATGTAAATAAGTACTTTTCCTCTCTGATACCTCACTATAGGAAGGTAGTATGGTAATTTCTTTGTATTAGCACACGCACGTGCACACACACCCCCTTCTCAACATTATTGGGTATTCCCCACTTGCAACTTTCCCAACCACTGAACTCTGTGAGTCAAGCCTCAATGTTAGGACTTGATTTGTACCCACTCTGTATCATCTGCACAAATTAAGGCATGATTCAGGGAAACAACTATCCAACAATACATGAGGGAATAAAGCTTCGAAGCTCCACTAAGTTCTTATTTTTCCCTTTGCACCAAGTACTTTATCAGTTCACACTGACATTGGATTTTCAGAGGGGCTGATTTTATTTCTCTGGGGCCCAACAATATTGGCCAGGTTCCTCTCTTACCCTCTGTTTCAGAACCTGGAAAAGAACAATGTAGCGTTCTGGAGGTTTCAGGTGGCAGCCAGTACCTTGCCAGCATGCTTGACACCTGAGTCTGCTAGTGAAGAACACAGTTAACTCCTTTGGAGGCGGCAAGCTAGCCAGTGCCTTTTGACATATGGTGACTTCTTCCCTGACAGAGAAACCAAGGCCGTCTGTCAGGAACTTGGCCAACCAGTACCAGCTCTCAGGCCTCCCTTCCCAGGGGATGATAAGTGAGCATCCCCAGCTTTGTTGTTTGTCCTGAGTTTAGCAACAGTCCGAGTTCCTGGGTATCATGGTGTCAGGCACACAGAAAAGAAGAGAACCTGATCGATCGATAGGAGAGACATGATAAAGAGGACAGCATCCTTCTCTGATCTCTTTGCTGATAGGAAATGCAACACAGTGGCGCCCAGGTTCTGCTCCAGCAAGTCAGTTCCATACACCAGCTCAGGAAAGGGAGCGCAGAGGCAAAGAGCCCACTGCTCTCAGGTTCAGCAAAGTCCAGTTTCATCTCTCTGTGCCACGGAGAGGTGTTTATGCTAGCTGGAGTCATTTTTCCCTGGAGCTCCTAAGGACGCTTGAGATCCCTTCCTATTTTTTCTCCCTTTCTCTCTCTCTTTTTTTTTTTAAGTTTTAATAATAAAAAAAAGTAAAAACCTGTATATGATTTTTTAAGAAAATTAAGCACAGAAAGTTAGCTATTAAATAACTGTAAGTGCCTCATATTCCAGAACCCAACTTTTATTCTTCAACTGCAGGTAACTAAAACCAATAATTTTTTTGTGTGTCCAGAAAATAATCAAGTGTGTGTAGTGTTCAGCGTGCATACCTACACCATAGTAATGGTTAACAGTGCAGGATGTGGAGTCAGACTGCTTGGTTTTGAATCCTTGCTACACCACTTACTAGGACTCTGGGCAAATTACTCTGACTTTCTGGGTCACAGAGACTGTTGATAATACCTATCTCTTAGAATTGTTAAGAGTCAATGCATGTAAAGTGTTTAAAATAGTACCTGGCACATAGTAACAATTAAGTAAATGCTGAGTATTATTATTTTATGAATCATATAATTATTTATATATAACTGCATTTTACAACTTATACAAACACAAATTAAACATGCTGTTTTTAACTTATACTTTTTTCCATCAAATAAAACTGCTATGAGATTTTTCTCATGTAAACACAGATCTGCCTCATTCTTTTTTAAATAGCTTTATGTATTTAAAATTATTGTATATATGTATGTTTTAAAAATTCAGCTAGAGTCCAGCCGCGGTGGCTCACGCCTGTAATCCCAACACTTTGGGAGGCCAAGATGGGCGGATCACGAGGTCAGGAGATGGAGACCATCCTGGCTAACACAGTGAAACCCTGCCTGTCTCTACTAAAAATAAAAGAAAAATAAAAGAAAAACAAAAGTTAGCCAGGCGTGGTGGCGGGTGCCTATAGCCCCAGCTACTTGGGAGGCTGAGACAGGAGAACGGCATGAACCCGGGAGGCGGAGCTTGCAGTGAGCTGAGATTGCATCACTGCACTCCAGCCTGGGCGACAGAGAGAGATTCTGTCTCAAAAAAAAAAAAAAATTCAGCTAGATTGCTATTGACTGACATTTGGACATTTCCTGTTTTTTTATCATAGAAAATGCTTGAAAATTTTTTCTTAATGTATCTCAATGATAAATTTCTGGCAGTGGGATTGCATGGTCAAATAATATGTTTTTTGAATTACTTTTTTATTTTTAGCATTTAAAATTTTAATCTATTTGGAATTATTTTTGATACACCATAAGGTGGAGATCCCAGCCTTGTTTTCTTGTAGATTGATGGCCAATTAGGCAAATATTACTTATTAAATAAAGCATTCTTCCTCTCTGAATTGAAAGCCTATGTTTTATATATTAAATTATGGATCTGTTTTAAATCTTTATTCTGTTTCAATTACATATATGTTATTATTGTACACTATTTCCATCAAATCTATCAAATTCACCAAATGGTGAGCACATTTCAATTTTTATAGTTTTACAGAAACGTGTATTACGGAAATGCAGCATCAATATACAACTCTCATTTCCCCATACTCTCCTCTCAGTTCTGAATATCATTAATGATTTTAAATAATTTTTGCAAATCTACTAGATGGAAAGTCGTGTCTTTATTTTTTCATTTGAATATTTTAATTTAAAGTAGATTTGAAGAAGTTTTTGCATATTCTTTTGCTATTTGTTTCGCAATTTCTATCAGGTTGTATTTTTTCATATATATGTTTTAAATGTTGCTTCTGTTTCAAGTAAATTAACCTCTAGTCAACAATGAGTGCTTTAATATTTTTCAAGATTTTGTCTTTTAACTTTATTTTTCATATTTTTACTCTATGTTAATTCTGATTTTATTGTTCAATCATTTCCTTGATAGGGTTGTGATTTGGATACCTGCTTATGAAGATTTTTTGCACTCCTGTACACACACATATTGACACAAACATTTCCTTGTCTTATAGGTCTTTTGTAAATTTATTTTTAGGTGTACATAGTTTTAAAGAACTGAAATTTATGTTAGTGTAAGACCTCACAGGTATACACAAATATTTCATTTATGTTTCAAATGTCTAACCAGTTGACAACATTATTTATTGACCATTTTATCTTTTCAATACTGATTTAAAATACCAGAATTATAAGTACTAAAATGCACATTTTTACATAATCTACTTGAGTATCAAAATGTATGATTATGATAACTTCATGATATGGTGAATGTCTGATTTGCCTGACACTACCTTGTTGCTCTTATTCTGCATAATTTTGAGCATTGGATTTTTCCAGATGAAGTTTACTATTACTTTCTTAATTTTTCTAGCAGAAAAAAAGCCATATTAAACTGTGAGCAATTTAGATAAATAAAATTGTATATTTGGGGTGTTAAGGTTATTAAAATGAGTAGTCCTGCCTGCTTTTTCTAAACTCTTCTGTCCTCTCCCACTTTATGGATTTTACATCTTCTGTTTCCTCTGCCTGGAATGCTTTTCCCCTGGCATCCACCTGGCTTGCATCCTCACTTCGTTTGGTCAGAACTTTAAATATCACCTGTCACTGAGATCTTCCCTTACCAGCCCCTGGCAATGCTGTTTAAAAAATAAATAAATAAATAAAACAACAAAACACTTTTATCCAAATCTTCAGCCCTATCAATCTGCCTTCTTGCTTTACATCTCTCCATAGCACTAAACACCGTAGCATATGATATATTTTTTAGTTTGTAGACTGTCCATCTCCCCTCAGTAGGTCCCCCTCCATGAGGCCAGGGACTTTTGTCTATTTTGTTCGCTACTCCCCAAGACCCAGAATGGTGTTTGTTATGTAATAGGCCCTCAATAAATTTTTCTGAGTGATTGAATGAATAAATGAAGGAATCTTCAAAATCAAGCAATCCTATCCAAGATATAATCTGGTTTAACATTTGAGTTTTCTTTCACATCCTTTGTATTAATATATAAGTAGTTTACATTTAAAAGTGTGTCATTCCTATTTTTCTATTATAGAGGAAACATGTTTTCCTGGTCTATTTTTAACTGGATATTGTTTATACATAGAAAGGTTTTTTTAATTTTAATTTTGTAACTAGCTGCTGATTACAGATCATTCTTTCTAATAACTTTTTAGTTAGTTCTATTTGGTTTTCTAGGTTTTCAAAAATAGGTTATGCAAATAATGATAATTTTTTGCATATGCATTTCAATTATTATACTATCTTTAGAGATGTTCCTTAATTACATTGCCTAGTATTTGCAGAACAATGCTAACTATAGTAGTTATAAAAGGCATCTTTTGCTTAATCTTTAGTAGAAATGTTTCTGTGTGTTTCATCACTATAATAACATCTTATTTCCTGTTTTGCACATATACAAATATACACATATATACACACATGCACACAAAATGCCACAGAAGTATCTATGGAATTCTATGTCAGTTTTTTTAAAAAAACAAATTAGCAATGGTTGTTGAACTTTATTAATTTATGTTCTGATATATTTGAAATGAATATGTTTTTAATTGTTTAACCTATTTATATGATGAATTATATGATTTGTTAATAACAAATCATCTTTGGGTTTCTGAGGAAAACCTAATAGATTATTTTGTATTTTTCTTTTAAGATGCTGCTGAATTTTATTTGACATTGTTTTTAAGATCTTTAAATTGATATTTATAAAGAAAACTGATCCATAGAGTGTGTTTTCTTTGCCATTTGGTGGGTTTTCAAATCAGATGTATCAGTTATCTTTATATGAGATAATCATTTGTTTCTAAAATTCTTTTAATCCATTTTTTTCTACATTCTTTCATTGACATAAAGCCTTTTTTATGGCTGCTGATTTCTGATGTTGTCAATTTGGTTTTTGATATTTCTAATTTAGTTATTCTTTTCTTCTTCTTTTTTATTTATTTTTTATTTTTTTGTAGAGATGGGGTTTTGCTGTGTTTCCCAGGTTGGTCTCCAGCTCCTGTCCTCAAGCAATCCTCCTAACTTGGTCTATCAAAGTGCTAGGATTATAAGCATGAGCCACTGTGCCCAGCCTAATTTAGTTATTCTGTAATTATTTTATTTTGATCCAGAATTTATTTCCTTAGCTTTGAAATTCATTCTTTTTTGTTTTAAAGTTTTGTTCTTGATGCCCTTCTTAAAAAAAAAAAAAATCTGTTTAAGTTATAAAAAGAAAAACGTCCACTGCAGGGGATTTCCTGGCTTATATTGCCTTATGAAATGTAAGCATGATCTGTCTTAGGCATGCTCTTCTCTTCTCCATCAATATCACAGTGGAATTTTTGTGAGTTACCATGAGTTGGTGTGCTGGAGCCGGTTCATGAGAGTCAAATGTCTGCACCTCTTTCTAACTTTTTAATTGGCTATGGTGGAGCTATTTACACCATGGAAAGTAGCAAATGCTACAAATGCTTGTTTTGTTTTCCCTCCAAGGGCTTTTTATTAAATACTTACCTGCACATTACTTCTTATCATAACATAGATATAGACATTATGCAACTAGTTACCACAGTATTTTTTCACAAAATCTAAACAGTCTATTAGATCTTTGTTCTAATGGATTCTCCTGGACACTTGTGTCACCTTTTCTTGTCTTCCTCCTTAGAACTTCAGTATGGAGTTGGAATAATGTGTGTTTTCTTGTAATTTTCTAATTTTCTTTAAGAGCTTAGAGAGAGTGAGAGCAGGGAGCACTTTTGTACCTCGATACGCAGTTGTGCTTGGAGGGACTGATCTTGGCTCTGCCTCCGACAACTTGGTTAAGGGGGTGTGTGCTGGAGTTTACTTCTCCTGGGCACCTCTTCATCTGGTTTGGGTTACCTTCAGAGACAGAAGTTCCTTCCACCCATGACCATTCAGGAAGGATCCTCAGAACCTCATCATTAGCTCCCAATCATTCCCTTGCCTGCTTCACCCTCAGCTCTCAAGCATCTGTCCTAGTCCCCTCCTAGCAAGTGTAGGGCAAAGATCCGTAAATCCCATAGCCATGGGCCCCAGCTTCTCATTTAGAAGTAGCTGATGCAACTCTTTGTTTAACTGGGCTGCTCTGTGTCTTTTCTACGAGGGCCTCAGAACACACTCCTGAGTTTTGATTTATTTTCTCCTGTCTTCCATTCAGCTAAGTGCCTGCATTTATTGGTGGAGATTACCTATTTATTGGTGGAGAAACTAAGGTGGCTCCAATTTTCCAGGTGGAAGTCTTGCCCAGTTTTTCATTTGTTTGACCTCAGGTGAGGCTTTGCAGTATTGAAGAGGGGCTTCCAATTTTCAGAGATTTTCTTTTCCTCCCCATCTCCTACCCAAGAACCTATACATGCTTCCTCTGTCTAAGTGTCCCTCAGTTAGGGGGTATTAATGAAGTTTTATTCTAGATTTTTCCACTTTTTTCCCAAGATTGATTCTGAAGGTCAGATTGAAGAGTCACACCAATTCTCAAAATTAATTGTCTTTCTTTCCCTTCCCTCATTCATTACTTTTTAGGTTATGACCTTAAAGTTGTGCCTTTCTTTCTGCAAGATTTTTGTGTGTGCATCTTTGATGATGTATACTTACTTTGAGTTTGTTTGATTTTAGGAAATACATACTATGTAATACTTTTTCTCTCTACCACATTTCCTGAAATCTCCTGCAGCCTGACCCCCCCTCTTTTTGGATGATATTGGTCAAAGAAAAATGAAGATATGATATTTATAATGTTACTGGGTGTGTAATATAGAATTGGGTGACTGTTTTTCTTACCATTCTTCATTAACTCCAAATAGGGTTGATTTAAGTGGAAAAAGGAAAGGCACTTCAGGTTAAATGCATTCTGACTACTTTAAGTTCACAAAAGCCATTCAAGGGACTGTGAAATTCAGTTTGAATTGGAATTATTCTGTGGGGAAAACAATAGTTCATTGACTGTATATTATTTTAGAGATTGCATTTTAGACGTTAGGAAAAGCTACCAATTGGTACCGACTACTCTATCTTGAAGTACACATATTTAGGTCAAACATATTTATCTGTTAAGAGTACAATTATGTATCTATAAGATATGTTTAAACATTTGCAACAAATTCTTCCCATTCCAGTTCTCTTTAGCAAGTTTTTGAGTTCTATGAGGAGCTGAAAACCTAGAGATGTTAGTTCCTGGCTCTATCAAAGCAGACAAGACCTACAAACATGGCCCTAAATAATCCCGGGTACCTGGTGAAATTGAGAGATCAAACACATTCTGTGACAACAGCATTTTATATCTTTCCCTGAGCTCTGTAACTCATATTGGTAGAAACATTTGAAATTAGTCCATCAATGCTGAGAAGTTTAATCAACATGTATTGGGGCCTCCTTTGGGTCAATCTCTTTATACATCTTGTCTCATTTGATCATCATGACAACTTTGAAAGGAGGTATCCTGATCCCCATTTGAGAAGTATGGAAACAGAGGCTTAGAGAAGTAGTAGAACTTACTGCAGATCACAGTGTAACTGTCCAGTGAGTTTTTTTCTTGATCACTGCTCAGATAGAGCCGATTTTTCAATATAGAAAAATTGCAGTTGAGAAGAGTTTAAGAGCTGGCTACACAGGAGACTGGAGTTTTATTATTACTCAAATCAGCCTCCCTGAAAATTCAGAGGCTAGGGTTTTTTGAGGATAGTTTGGCTGGCAGGGGGCTAAAGAATGAGTGCTGCCTAAGTAGGCTGGGGGATGCTGTCATGGGGGTGTCGAAAATGGCCCTTGGGTGCTGAGTCCATTTCTGGGTTGGGGACCCACAGAGGAGTAGCTGGTCCCTGTGTGGCCATCCAGTCATCAGAAATGCAAAGGCCTGAAAGGACATCTCAAAAGGCCAATCTTAGGTTATTTACTGGAGTGATTGGGGAAGTTACAAATCTTGTCACCTCTGGAATAATGGCTGGTCATCATTTAACTATTCCTATCATCTTAGCTGAATTGAGGCCCCCTCATCCTCCTAACCTTATGGCCTTCCATTAGTTTTACAAAGGTGGTTTAGTTTGGGGAAGGGAAGGGCCATTATCATTTAAACTATGAACTAAATTTCTCCCAAAGTTAGTCTGGCCTACCCTTAAGACTTGGAATGACCAAGGGCAGTTCGGAGATTAAAGGCAAGATAGAGTTGGTTAGGTCAGATCTCTTTCACTGTCATAATTTTCTCACTGTTATAATTTTTGCAAAGGCAGTTTTAACAGAGCTAATAAGGCATACAGACAGACTTTTAAGCCACATCTCTCTGAACTCTTCTTATTATTCTATAATGCTTCTCAGAAGAGTCAAGAACCCTCCATCCTTGTTTACTGCAATTACTCTCAATAATGAATTACTTAGTACTTGTCTATGTGGCCACAGTGATTCAGACTTAAGGCCACTGTATTTGATTGGATTTGTTCATTAGGTTTTGTCTGAAGGATATGAGAGACTAAAAACAGCTCAACAGTAGTTAACTTTAATGGCACAGAACTTGGGCAATTGACTTCATCCGTCTGTTTTAAGAAACTCGCTGAATCTTTACAAAGACGGGTATCTTCTGTCAATGTTTGAACCATGCATACTTGTTCTGCTATGTGTTTGATGTCATGAAAGTCCACACGTGAATCATATATGGCTATTTGAGTCATAGTACAGTCTTAAGAGGAAGGTGTAAAAATTGAAAGAAACAAAATAAAAAACCCTTTAGTCTATTGTGTTACTATATATTACTGCTCTTCATTTTGATAGAGTTGATTTTGTTTTTGAAATTTATTGCTTTAAACAAAATGAATAATTCAAAATGTGATCAAAATAAGGACGTTTTGTAGTATCAGTGTGAAAAAAAAAATAATATATGTATGCATGCTATGCACCTGGAACAAAGGCAGAATGTATAAATGCAACTTTCACTGGTCTTCAGAATCACTTTTACGTGTACAAATGAACAGGAAAGTAGTCCTTTTGTTGTTTTAAAAAAAATTGACTTTTTGCAATCCCAGCACTTTGGGAGGCCAAGGCAGGAGGATCACCTAAGGTCAGAAGTTTGAGCCAGCCTGACCAACATGGCGAAACCCCATTTCTGCTAAAAATACAAAACTTAGCTGGGCATGGTGGCAGGTGCCTGTAATCCCAGCTACGTGGGAGGCTGAGGCAGGAGAATAGCTTGAACCCGGGAGGCAAATGTTACAGTGAGCCGATATGGCACCACTGCATTCCAGCCTGGGTAACAAAGAGCGAAACTCTGTCTAAAAATAATAATAATAATGATAATGATAATTGAATTTTATCTTGCCTCCTCTTTCTAAAAGAATAAGGCTCAGTGTGTGACAAGGAGAAACAGTGAAACATCAGTTCTCTCTCTGAGAACAGGTTGCCACTAAAAGTTGGCTTCGAATCACTAGATTCAAAAAGCATGGAAGAAAAGCCAGATGTTGAATCTTTAATAGTTAATGGAGATTCCCACTACTCCCTCCAGTTAGAAAGCCAGATTTAAAGCCTGTGGGAGAGCCGGGGGGTCAAGGCACAGGGAGGTCTGGCCCAGAGAGTCCGGAGGATGATGACAGGATGGAGGAAATATCTGCACAGAGCAGATACACCCTAAAACAGTCATCAGACATTTCACGTCTCTATTTGGGACGACCTCTTCTTATTAAAGCACTCAGTCTCTCTGGGGAAGTTCATAGACTCAGGAGAGGTATTGCTTTGTTCTAAACCAAAGTTTGAACTGTTACTTGAGGGTCATTGAGAATACATCACAAGGGCGTCATCTGTTCCAATGTTTTCATAATTTTTCCCCTATGCAAGGTTGGCCAGGATAAAATCTAGACGGAAAGGTAATGATTACATAAAGAAGGGAACAGTGAGCTATTACCTTGCTCATTTGTTGGATACAAATGATATCAGATAGTTCTGGCCACAAAACATGCTGTTAGATCTAAATTTTCTAAATTTATTTTCTCTACAATGTCAGTTTATTAAAAATTCACTTCTCCAAATTCACGTATATAGATCCACAAAGATTTTGAGGGTCAAGATTAGAGTTAATATTTTGAAAAACAGTAAAACAATGACAACTTTATAATGTCTAAAAACTGGAACTTACTTGGTACAGGTTTATTTTGGTGAGGACATTTCTTTGTGATGAGTACAAATAATAAAGGAATAAAATGTAATGTCTTTCGCAATGGATTTAAAAATGTCACTAAGTGCAAGCATTTTCATCTCATTTCCCTAGGGAAGTGGGAGAAATCCATTTTCCTTCAGGTCTGTTAAAATTATAGCCACTTGCTTCTGGCCAGTTGCAATCCAATGGGCAAAGAATTAACAAGAAAGAGCATTTTGGGTGCCCAAGAAAAGTTTTTATTAATAGTTGTACTTGATTCCAAAGACACCTCTGCAACCTGAAATTACGACAAATGTGCACGTGGTCAAATTTTGAGAACATTGAATTCTGAAGTCCCACTGGTCTCAATAAAGAAGGCACTAATCTGAGGAAAATTAGACTCTTTCCAGTGAAAATATAATCAATCTCTTTGTTTGGTCATCTATAGAGCAAATTACCGATATCAATTTCTAAATTCAACTCATTTGTAGACAGACCTGAACTTCACTGGAATATTCTGGCGGAGGCAAAAGACCAGAGGGAAAATTATTGCAATCTTGTAAGGGAAAAAAGATAAACTAGTCAAATTATTGTAATTATAATAAAATATACAAGAAGGATTTTTTGTCAAGCCTAGGCAGTCCAACAGATTATGTGGAAAAGTTGTGGCAATTAAAAAAGCAACCATAATCATATTAATAATGGTTTGAGATCAAACCATTGGATGAAATACACCTTGTATGTATAAAGCAGAGAGAGAGAGGATAAAATTTTATTAGATATTTAAGCCACCTTTATTTGAAGTTATAACTATTACAATTCAGGATGGCAAATGCCAAAAAATAAGTCAAAGTTCAGTATTGTATAATTATTTGGGAAGTTACAATAATTTAGTTTGTCTTTAAATGAAGGAACTCCAATGACTGGATAGCTTTTGTTTTGTTTTGTTTATTCCCCCCCCCCCCCCCCCTTTTTTTTTTTTTTTTTTTTTTTTTTAGAGTACTGAGCTACATTCACTGTGACTTTGGCTTGTGGGAGAAAGAGTCCATGTCAGTCTTTTTGTGCCTCTAAATGCTTTTTGGAGGGCTTCCTGGCTTCTTTTATTCCTGTATATTTGCCATTAATTGTGTTTAAGGTTTGAATGAGGCAGGGACCCAGAAGAGACATTAAACTGCATCACTCAATAAAACATTGCCTTTTCAGCCCGAGGTATGACTCTCTGGACTTCGGTGGGGTCGCTGTTGGGATATCAAAGTCTGGGTGCCCTGGAATAGCAGTTGCCATGAAAGAGCCAGGGTGGAGATCTTCAAGTACCGAACAGCATGGGCAAACCTGAGGCTCTTTTGAGTGGGAGAAAAGAGCTCAAACTTTAAAACTGGCCTGAGGAGCAGCAAGCAGGTCCCCAGTGCATTCTTCACAGCGCTTTCCACCTTTAATTTAGATATTTCAAGGGAAATTTAATCCATATGTTTTGGATTCATTTGGACTCAACTCATAAATATGCTTCATCAAGAACTGCCAAGCTCTGTGTTCCTGTTCACTAGAATCAAGTAGTTTCAAGGGACAGCAGTACAGACAGAGGAAATTTGATATCCAAGGATCCACCACCCAAACAAGAAAAAGAAACCATCAGGTTCAAACTACTGCATATAAATAATGCTAGAACAGGAGTTTGCCCCGCAACACTGTAATGGTAAAATTAGCCACTTATGTCTGTAGGGAACACATACTGATACACAAGCAGTAGGTACATGTCCTTTCCCAGAGACATATCTCAACATATGGACTTTCTCATTGTCACTTTCAGAAAGGTTAACAACTCAAAGAAGAAAACAGAAGTTTCTACCTTTTTAGCATCTTTTAAAGTCCATGCAGACTTTTCTCTCCCTGTCTCTCACTTTGTCTTCCTGGCTCAGTCCATCTCTCGTATAAACATCCCCTTCACTGGGACTCTACCAGGCCACAGGCTGAGAATCCCTGTACATTCTGGATACCACTACTAGGTCAGATAACTTTGACCAATTTTACTGTCTTAAATTTGTGTTGCTCAAATGATACTTTTCCAATATAAAATGATATTGTATTACTGAATATGTTTTTGTCCAAACCACATCTTTGAGATTATTTTATGATTTCCTAGGGGACCACCCCTTACAGGTAAAGAATCACTGCTGTGTTCACTTCTTGAAATAAGGCAAGGGCAGAGTTATCAATGAGACTGATATTTGGCTCCTGCCCCTTACTGACTGATTGATTGATTTCCTAAATGTTATAGATTCAAGATGACCAACTTCAATGTCCTTTTAATCAAACACTGCCATTCAGGGCAAGAGATGATTTTAATCCTCTGTATCATAACATCTGTGTTCAGGAATTTTCATAAGTAAAGAACAGGAAATCCATGGCCCATTTCCATATCAGTTCAAATTTCTTGTGCCAATGGCACCAAATACCTCAGAGCATCTGAGGGCATCTAGTAGCCAAATACATTTCAATATTAGAGAAGCCTTGGAATGGTTGTTATCTTGATAGTCTCATATTATAGAAAGTGAGATGGGACAGAGTAGTACAGGGTATTAGTCAGATGGGATCCAGGGATCCACACACACTGAAATCACAGTGAGGATAGACAGAGGATTGATGATGGACAAAGGCCCAACAGTTGCAGAGTTAAGATGGCTTGGGCTAACATCATCTTTAGGCCATATTCCCTTAGCATTTCTTACCTCAGAGAGTACAATAATACTTATGATGTCTATTGGTTTGAAAGTGTGATTAAAAACATAAATAATCATCAGAATGGGCAACTGGGCAATAAAATAAGCTCTAACTATCTTTTAAAGTGCTTAACATCCTAGGCCAAATGTCCAAAGATTTTTGACTTATGGAAAAGAATGACATTGCATTTTCCCATCAACAGGAGAGAAATGTACATACTCTAGTTGCGAGATACAGCAAGACGAGCAAGTTCACAACAGTGTGGCATCAACTCAGGTTGTTATTTTCTGCAGGTGAAGCTTGGTATCAGGTGATGCTCATTTTCCACCACTGTGCCTTTTACAGTAGGAGACACCAGTAATGAACCTTCACAGGACCCAATCTGGTAGCTGTGTTTTGCCTACAACCCTAAATTCATCCTGGTGGGTGTGGTGATTTATTGAGGTATACCAAGCCTTCAGGAAAAAGAAAGCAGAGACAAAAGATGAAAGAAAGAGGAGAAACCAAGTAAGTAAAGAATGTTTATACTAGTTTCCTAGCTGGTGAGAGCCACCAAATCCCTCTTCTGGTTTCAGTGCAAGACAAACAAGGAAGGAATCGTGCTGCTCAGCATTGGTTTGAAAGCACCGGATTGAGGCAGTCTCAGCCTGAGCAGGCAAACCCTGCTGGGAACCTTGGCAAATTTACCTGGGTTACTCCACCAACCCTTTCCTCCCACCTTCCCCACCCACAGCCTGAAGGCATTAAACTGCTTCTGAGTAGCTGGCCTGGACTCTCCCTAAAGCCACACAAAGCAGCATTCTCCTTACTGCCATTACACTGGTGAACCCTTCATGGGTCAACATAGCTGTCAATTACAATCCCATTTCTTTCAAAGGGCAGTTTTAACTGTTAATATGCTCCTAGGTGTGTCAGACATTATCTATCTATCTATCTATCTATCTATCTATCTATCTATCTATCTATATCTTATCTCTCTATCAAAAAAGGCTATTAGGTTTATAAATCTTAATTTCTGAATTTTGCAACACTTCTATGAGGTAGGAAGATGCAACATATTTACATCTAATTGACATTTTCACGTCTTACAGGTGGTTGAAAGTGGTTTCCATTCAGCCTTGGGTAGGTCTCCCTGTTTATCCTCTGAAATACCCTAAACAGGTAATGACTGAGTGAGGCAGAGGCCTTTTGAGGTGAATGTCCTTGGAGAGAGGCTCTTACTAATGTAAAAGCGCTTAGCATTTTGAGCTGTGAGACTTTTTTTTTCAGTTCTAGTTCCCTTTGGGGGATTATCAAAGGGAGAGATGCAACTTACTATCTCAACAAGAAAGTCAGGATCATGAATCAGGACCCACAATGAAAAAGATTTCATAAAGCTTGGGAAGCAGGATAACTTCTTTCTTTTCCCAGGCCTGTTGTGCCTGTATTGAGATCAGTAATTGGATCCTCATCCTGAGGAAAACATAGGTTCTTGTCCATGGAAGCAACACACAGTGAGGAAGACAGAGAGACCATGCCGTGCTACACAGCCTGTGTGGTGAACAACAGAACACCAAGGATCTAATGATTCAGTCGCAGTGGAGGTCTTCTAGGAGAGAAATGCCAAGCCAGCACTGAACCAGGGAAGTAACTCAGGCTAAAAACAGAATGAGCTGACGGGTTTTAGGAACCTTCATTTCACAGTAATGGTGGAGAATTACTACCACAGTAGAAGGGGGTGAAAGCCCAAGATCAGAGAGTGTGAAAAAGCAACATGGTAATAAGAAAGCCAATTACTTTAGCTCTTCAATCCTGGGAGGTTTTGAGCTATTAAGGGTGTGCGATGGATGCCTAATTTGTCTGTCTATCTGGAATCCATCCTTGCTCTTTTGGTAAAACCACCTGAATTTTTCCTGTGGAAATGCCCTCCCCCATCCTCAGTGTAGTCTTCTCTCAGGCTCAGTGTGGACAAGTATCCTAGTTGTCAGTCAGTGTCAGTCAATCAGCTTGCCTGGCTGCTGGCCACAGTGATTGGTACAAGATTAAGCAGATGATCAATTCTTTGTCAAAGACTTATGTCAGAGCTATCGGCAAAAAATAAAAAAGAGGGGAAAAAGGTTGGTTCCCCCTGGACTTGCATCTGTGAGGATGAAAGTGTGAAGTGTCAGGAACTATACAGGGCAAAACTGAGTCCTGATGGCATCCTTTGGGTTCCTGGATCTGCCCTGTGGCTGGGCTTTTCAGTTAAGTAATCACTGACCTTTCCTTGTCTGTTTAAGCTCATTGCACTTTAGTTTTCTGTCACTTGCACCTAGAAATCCTGACTAGTACAGAAGAGCATCAAGTAAAAAAAAAATGACTTATACAAAATCATAAAATTTTTAAATGAGCAGACAGATTAATTTAACTAGAGTGAGAGTCCGTATAAGAGAGTAATGAGAAAAGCATATGATCATCCCAATAGATGTTGAAAATGCATTGGACAGACTCCAACACCATATGTGATTTTTTTAAAAGAAACAAAAGACTTAAGTAGAAATAGATAGCTATGTCCTTATCATGATCAGAAACATCTAATCTAAATGTCACCCTTGGTAATAAAACACTAGAGGCCTTCTAATTAAAAATAGCCAAAAAACTAGATAGGTAGGTAGATAGATCAGCAATTTATAGATTTGATACTTGCACAAGTTCCTGACATAGCTATGTTTCCTCTTTTGTTCTTGGAACTTTAGCAAGTGGTTCTGAAGTTTGTGGAAGAAAATGCTGAATAGCTAAGGCATACTCTAAAAGATATTAAAATATATTTTAGTGCAATAATAATACAAGTAGTATATCACAGGAATAAAAATTGACCAACGCATCAATGGAGCTGTTCGACAAGTGGTTTACTAAATTGATGGTTTGGCAGGAAATAAGTTACTTTTTATTTATTAAATATTTAATATTAACTGATATTGTGATACAAACTTTCTGAAAAGCAGTAGAAAAAACAAAAAGAAGAGAAAATAGAGGAAGATATTACACAAGAACTTATTAGCAGGTTACTTCAGTTATACATTAGGTGTCTTAGGAAAACAGAAAAATAAACAAACTGCAAGAAAGAATTACAACAAATGTCAGAAGATTAATATTCTTAATATGCAAATCTTTTTTCCAATTCGATAAGAAAAACACTTGTTTACTAACAAAATCCTATGAAAGGACATGGTTTGGCAATTCACAGGGCAAGGAAAAAATTGCAATGCTTAATACAGGAAACAGGCACTGTTGCAATCTGCTAATGGGAAAGAAAATTGTTTAAACGTTTCTGGAAGGCAATTAGGTCACAAGCATCAAGAACCTTAAACATTTCATACTTTTTGACCCAATGATTCTGTTTTAGGATGTCTCCTGAGGATACAATCAGAGATAAACAGCCAGTAAGGGCAAGATTGTTGAGAGCAGTCTTACGTAAAATAGCAAAAATTGACCCAACTGAATAAATAAATTATAATACATTCATTTAATTTACAAAATCACAGAGATTTTCTAACACATTTTATAATGAAAAAGAATATTATTTATGAAATATGGGTAATGTAATTATAGGTTATTTTCATTTTAGTTTATTTTACTTTGTCTTTTTAAAGAAACATCAGAAAGAAAACCGAAAGGCAAATTTGTAGTTAATCATTTTAGATGGTCTCCTATTAATACAACTGAAAACTGCCAAGATTTTTACTTTTCTTAATTGAAGTATATGTTGAATATATATAAGTATGTGATTTTTTAAAAATTGCATGCATTTTCCTTTCAATAAATGCAATTTGTTAAGCATATGAATAGCTGTAGTTTTAATTTTTTATATTCTATTTAAAGTTAATCCTCACATTTTATACAAAGGATTTTTCAGAGACACATTTTCAAATAGCACCACCAAGTTCAGTTGTGCATGTACTGTTCATGTGGATCAATCTTGTCACCTTAACTACATGAAGGGGTTGGGGGAAAATCCTCTTCTGTGGGTTTCTTGGTTACCATGCTAAGAAAACACCTAAGAGGGCCAGGCCTGGTGGCTCACACCTCTAATCCCAGCTCTTTGGGAGGCCAAGGTGGGCGGGTCACTTGAGGTCACAAGTTCGAGACTATCCAGGCTAACATGGTGAAACCCCGTCTCTATGAAAAATACGAAAATTGGCCGGGTGCAGCCAGGCGCATTGGCTCACGCCTGTAATTCCAGCACTTTGGGAGGCCGAGGCGAGCAGATCACGAGGTCAGGAGATCGAGACCATCCTGGCTAACACGGTGAAACCCCATCTCTACTAAAAATACACAAAAATTAGCCAGGCATGGTGGCGGACGCCTGTAGTCCCACCTACTCGGATGGCTGAGGCAGGAGAATGGTGTGAACCCGTGAGGCGGACCTTGCAATGAGCTAAGATCTAGCCACTGCACTCCAGCCTGGGCGGCAGAGCAAGACTCCGTCTCAAAACAAAAACAAAAAAAAATTAGCTGGGTGCAATGGCGCACGCCTGTAATCTCAGCTACTCGGGAGGCTAAGGCAGGAGAATCACTTGAACCCGGGAGATGGAGGTTGTAGTGAGCCGAGATTGTACCCCTGCACTTCAGCCCAGAAAACAGAGTGACACTCTGTCAAAAAAAAAAAAAAAAGAGAGAGAGAGAAGGAAGGAAGGAAGCGAGGAAGGGAGGAAGGGAGGGAGGGAGGGAGGGAAGAAAAAGAAGGAAAGAAAACATCTAAGGGAAAAATATTAAAAATATTTAACGTTAAAATCAGGAGCCATTCTTGTACTTTCAAGCCTCTCACAATACCTGGTACCATGAGAAGAACCCTGTTTCGGGGTCAGTCAGTATGTGCAGATGCACAGACAAGCAAATACTTCAGGCTTTCTACGCTTTGGTTTCATTATCTGTGAATGGGGATTATGAAAACTATCCACGTGAAGCCCCCAAAAGGATGCCTGGCATCCAGTCACACTGTGGACATGTGCTCTATAAACTCCACTCAGTGTCCCTGGCACCGCAGAGCCACACACAGGCCACGGATGCAGGAGGAGTGTGGTGCCAGCTCTGTGGCTGGGCCCACTTCTCAAGTGGTCTCCTCTCCCTGCCCTGGCTGTGTTTTACTTTAGGAGAATCTGACCTGGACATGCTCAGGGCAGAAGCAGCCGTTCAAGCTGCTCTGATGGCTGACCATGTGATTAGAAATGGATTCCTCTGTGAACCGTATGAATCATTTATTGATAGCAAGAGTAGGTAAGGAATTCCCACGCTTGACACACAGCTACAGCCTGGCACTCAAACAAAAGCCCAGTGCATGTGAAGACAATCCACACCCCTGTTGCCATTGTCAGTCATGCCTCAAAATGCCCTGAAGTTTAGAATAATCTACATGTTAGATGTGCTGAGTGTTTGGATGAACCGAGGCAAGATGGTGCACTTCCGGGTTCTTCATCCCCCACCCCCAACTCTTCCCCCGCGCGCGAAAATGCAGCCGGCGCCCAGGGAGGGTGCAGACCAACTGGGCATGCGCCAGGTGACGTCAATCCGAAGAAACCAAGATTTACCTGGTCGCACCTGCGGAACGCCCCTGACACGCCCATGCCCCACCTATTGCCCTCCCACTCCTAGAAAAGCCGCTCTCCGCCATTGAGCCCCCGCGGCCTTCTCACAGCCCGGCGGCCTTCTTGCAGCCCCACTCCTGTCGGGATGTCGGGACTGTGGGAAGTCCGTCCGAGAGCCCCACGGGGGGACTCTGCCGGCCTCCTTCCCCGGAGGCCGACAGACTTCTCCCGCACACCTTAGGTTACCAAAATAAACGTGCAGTTTTGCTGTTACACTTGCCTACCCGCTGGTTCTTTTGCGCCCGCTCGGCTGGTCTTAGAAAAACAAGACAGATGGTGCCGAACCCGGGAGGAGACCCCTCCTCAGGGCCCCCAGGGTCTGGGGAGCCTCCTCCTCCTCGTTCCAGGCCGCGGACGGACCAGGACCTGAGACCTGCTTCCCTCACTCTCATGGCCTCTCTGGGGTAAGTGCCCTTGTCTCCTCTTTACCTCCCTCGGCCAGAAATCCTGCGCGGGTCCGAGGTCCATTTTGAGCCACCAAGTGGCTTGGGAGAGCCTTGCAGGACGGAGACGTCCGCCTGAAGGTAATCTCCACCTTGGCTTCAAGAGCCTCCAGTCTGTCTCTGCTGGTTCCAGAGGACGCTTTGAAGCCAGGCAGAGATCCACTTCCATTTCCATTGTGTCCATTGTGTCCCTCGGCCAAAATCCTGCGCAGGTCCGAGGTCCATTTTGAGCCACCAAGTGGCTTGGGAGAGCCTTGCAGGACGGAGACGTCCGCCTGAAGGTACTCTCCACTTTGGCTCCATGAGCCTCCAGTCTGTCTCTGCTGGTTCCAAAGGACGCTTTGAAGCCAGGCAGAGATCCACTTCCATTTCCATTGTGTCCATTGTGTGTCAGTAAAGAGGAAACAAATGGGAAACCCCCAGTCCAAATTTCCAAAGAGCACCCCCTTAGGGTGCCTCCTAGCCAATTTAAAAACCTTACAGCTTGAACAAGACCTTAGGAGGAAACGGTTAATTTTCCTTTCCGCTGTGGCGTGATCGACCTCAGCAATTTCTGCCAGCAGCTAGGCAAGTGGTCCGAAATTAATTTACATACAAGGCTTTTGGGCCTTAGGCTCTCGTCCCTATACTCCTTCTCTCCCCGCTTTCCCCACCCCCTCCCTTCCTGCCCAGACTCCTCCTCCTCCCCCCATCCAGACTCCTCCTTCCTCCTCCTTATCTACTAGTAATCCACTGGGTCCCGTGCCTCCTTCGGGGCCCCCAACTGGCTGTCTTGAGTCCCCTATCTCTGCCCACACCCTCCTACAGTGTTAGCACCTTTGCGAGAGGTGGCTGGGGCGGAGGGGGTAGTCAGAGTACATGTCCCTTTTTCATTGGCCGATCTTTCCAAAATTGAGCATCTTATTTCATTTCCTGACATTCGTAAAAACTTCAAAAGGTAGAGGATGGTCCTCAGACACCAATACAAGACCTAGTTAAATTAGCCTTTAAGGTCTATAGCTCCAGAGAGGAGACGGCAAGCTTGCCTTGAACAGAAGGTTCAGCTCCTAGCAGTGGCTTTACAGCCCAGTCGTAACCCCAGGCCAGAGAGCACACACCCCGCAGACTCCAAAGCTACAAAAGGAGCCTGCCTGCTATAAGTGCAGCAAGGCAGGACACTATGCCAACAGGTGTCCGCAAGGTCCCCGAGCCCCAAGGCATCAGGACATTAGGCCAGTGAATGTCCTAACCCTCGTCCACCAGCAACCCCCCTGCCCTGCTTGCCAGCAGGGAGGAAACTGGAAGTCTGATTGCCCCACCCTGAGAACAGGTGCCGCGCCTCTACGTGACCCCCTTTCCCAGGATCCTGGGAGCTCCTTCCAGCTCCTACATCTGGACGATGACAACTGAAGGTGCCGAGACTCGGGGACCCCCATCACCCTCGCCGAGCCGTGGGTAACTCTCCTGGTAGCGGGTAAGACAATTTTTTAATCAACAGCGAGGCTACCTATTCTGTTTTTGCCGTCCTTCTCTGGACCTAGCCTTCCATCCAATATCTCTGTAGTAGGTGTAGACGGAAAGCCATCCACTCCACGAAAAACTCCAATCCTTAATTGCTGCCTGGCCAACAATTACTTTGCGCAGTCGTTCCTCATTCCCAGCTAAAAAGGGCCCCTACCGAAAGCAATCAGTGGAAATCAGTTTGGCTTTCCCCCACTCGCCTCAAACTTACTAAATTTTCTTAACTATCTCATACTCCCCAACCTTGCCAGGACTATCCTTCTGGGTTTTGCCCATATTCCAACAAATGCTTCCATTCCTCATTCCTATACTAATACTGTGCCTTATTTTATTTTTCATCCGTACGTCCAAATACCAACCATGGGCCCCGACCTTAACGACGCCCCTTAACAGCAGGAAGTAGCCAGACAGACCACGGCGCCCCTTTATCACTATTATCAATAAAAGGTTGGACTGTTTGGATGAACCGAGGCAAGATGGTGCACTTCCGGGTTCTTCATCCCCCACCCCCAACTCTTCCCGCGCGCGCGAAAATGCAGCCGGCGCCCAGGGAGGGTGCAGACCAACTGGGCATGCGCCAGGTGACGTCAATCCGAAGAGACCAAGATTTACCTGGTCGCACCTGCGGAACGCCCCTGACACGCCCATGCCCCACCTATTGCCCTCCCACTCCTAGAAAAGCCGCTCTCCGCCATTGAGCCACGCGGCCTTCTCACAGCCCGGCGGCCCTCTTACAGCCCCAGTCCTGTCGGGATGTCGGGACTGTGGGAAGTCCGTCCGAGAGCCCCACCGCGGGGGGACTCTGCCGGCCTCCTTTGCCGGAGGCCGACAGACTTCTCCCGCACACCTTAGGTTACCAAAATAAACTGTGCAGTTTTGCTGTTACACTTGCCTACCCGCTGGTTCTTTTGCACCCGCTGGGCTGGTCTTAGAAAAAACAAGACACTGAGTCCAGCTGCTGGCACATGGCTGACCCTAGCCTGCGGGCATACTGCCTGAGCCGTTTCCTGCATGTGGCATGGAATTGGAAGTGAGGGACCATGGGTGGACAGAAGAAGGCTTTATCATGTTTTCTAATTGATTACATATTTTTCAATAAAAGGTTTTGCTAACAATATCGCCTTGTGTTCCAGGGACAAAGCACTTATATTACACTAATCTTTAGGCAGGTGCCATTGTCTGTGATTTATTTACCTATAAGTCCTTTTTGAAAACCTCGAACTGAGGTACCATCTTCAATACTTCCTCTGTGAAAGCGCAAATACTTAAGGCACTGTTGAAAGATACACTATGCCCCATCTATTGTTCTTACCTTCCCAAGGATGATTTCTGAGAGCAGGCTTGACTGGGAAGAAGGGTGCCACAAACACGCTGGTCTCTGGAGGTGATGGGATGGTGAGGATGAAGAACACCATTGAGGAGGGAGGTGAGGAAGGGTGCTGAGAACCTTGCCCTCATCCTGAGGGCTGGCCCAGGCTGCTCAGTTGGGGCTTGGACACAGGGTGCGGCTCCCTCTTCCCCTGTACTCCCTCTCCGATTGCTCCATTCCTTTCATCTCTGTCCCCTAACATGTATTTGTATGTGCTCGGAACTCCTTTGAATTTTCCTTCTCATGGTTGAAGACACATTTTCTCAGTTCCTTGATGATGGCTGAGGCTTGCTCATTTTGGTATCTCTCTAGGCTAGAGTAAAGGGAAGCAGAATAGAAATTCTCCTGCGAATTTAGTCATGTCTGTGTCAGAGGAAAAGTGGGGAATAGTTGTGAGAGTTTCAAGACATCGCTGATGATACAGGGGATGTTACAGGAATCTCACACTTACTATTTTCTCTGAAGTATATTGAGTCTTTTCCAAGTCTACCTGTGTAAGCAATCATCTGATGTTCCAAACTTCTCCTGCCACACCTGAAGCTGGGAACTGGGAGTGAGGTGCCAGTGAGAATGCTGACCTTCAACCAGGGTGAATAATGCCAGTGCGTTGTCTCAGAAAAGCCATTGCCATAGGTGCTTTTCTCAGATACCCGATTTGAACTTTCTCATGTCCCATCAGCACCTTGATACCAGCATAATCGGGGGCTTTTAAATACACCTGGTGGACAGGTAACTTATTCCCTTTTTCAAACTAGGATACTCTCAGCTACCCACTGTAAACTAAATACTCCTCTTCTTGGAAATTTCAGAATGGGTCTGTGTGATATCAAACACCTATGCTGGGAAAAACAGGAGCAAACAAAGCCATAAGGGACTGCCTTTGAAATGGAGCCTGGGAACCACTCAGCCACACAGCAGGATTTGTTTGCTTTCCTTGTTTCCTCAGAGCCGTGCTCACCTGGAGGCAACAACCTGCACTTTGTCATTTGCTGAGATGAGGAGGGACAAAGGAAGGGAGGCACTTTGGCTGGTTTGTCAGCATTCCCAACGGGAGAGGGTTTAAAGGGTTCATATCTTAAGTAACCCTCAACCTGCTGTTTCTTTCACTTGGGGATATGCCAAGGGCCGTGGCTGACTCAGCTTGGGCCCAATTCTGCAGTCATTCCCTAAGCCCAAAGTTCCTGGTTCCTTGGTTCCTCCAGTGGGGAGTTTTGTCACATAGAGAGGGTAGGGATGGCATCTTGGCTGGAACTAGCGCTGCATTAGTTATGTTTGAGGCTGTTATTTTCCTCTGAACTCTAATTGCTGGTATCAAAAGGATTAAGGGGAAAAAGCAGCTCTCTTTTCCAGGAGCAGCCCAGTTGGCAACACGGTAATCCCTCCTTGCTCCAGCAGGAGAGTGGAGGAGGAGGCAAGAGCCAAATCATTAGAATCTTTCAGGTCACAAGGAATAGATATAGGCTGGACATTTATTTGAGGGCTGCTGCTTAAAAGGAGACAAAATGAAGGGATCATTCTTTACTTGGACTTAAATATCACCTACAGCAAAACCCAGACCTTACTGATTGAAACGCTCCATTTTCCCCATGTCAAGACCCTGTGATTTTCTCTTCCCTGGGGGCCCTGCCATATTGGTGCTGTGCCTCCTCCCTGTCTCTATGACCAAGTAATCTAGTGATTGTGTATTTTGGGTTCAAACTCCACAAGGAAGGGTTTCCTGGTTAAGTTAGTCCCTATCAGTGCCCTGTTGATGAGAGCTTTCCCCCAATCTGTCCACTGGCTGACCTCTATCCAGAGGACTGTCTTTGGCCCCAAATCCCATCCTTGGTCCCGAATCCCATCCTTGGTCCACAGGTGAGACCAGCTCACGGGACCCCATGGTGTGACCCATTTTGATTTGTGCCTGAGGGACTGCCATGGCGCATGGCCTCAGATGGGGACGGTGGATGTAGCAGCACTCAGAGTGTCTTGTTTTGCCCAGTTCTTTAGAGGCAGGGATAGAAGTGGGATCTACTAAATTCTCTAAATAATTTATGGTATCAAAAGATTAGCTTTGTTCCCCCTCTATCTTAGCATTACTCAAAAGCACCATAAGGACAATGTTTCTAATTCTTGTAAAGGACCCGGAGCAGCTTTGGTACATGGAGGATTCACCGAAGAGCTAAACTCTAGTACGCCTGGGTGCCAGCACCTCAAGAGCGAATGTGGATCCTGTGAAGTGTGAGAGGTGGTGACAGAGGTGACACTGACAGACCAAGCAAGAGAGAAAGGATACTGGGTGGTTGAAGCTTAAAGGAAATGACTGTGAGATCACTTGGAAACCCCCTGATGACACTAAAACCTAAATGTGGGGCCTTTGAGAAAGGGCTGGAACCCTAAACTGACAGGCACAAGAAAAACCACTAAAGCATGTGCTATGATAAGGATAAGAACAAGAAAAAATCATCAGGAAAGGAATAGAGAAAGAAAAGTAAATTGAGGGAGAACTTCAGCTTTGTAATGTGGAGAAATCAGCAGCCAATTCTGAGATTCCTTTCACTCAGGATTTTAGAAAGATATCCAAAATAAAGCCCAACCCAAGAGCAATATATATACATACATACATATACATATATATATACACACACACATATATACACACATATACATATATATATACACACATATACATACATATATACCACACCAGGAGTCAACAAAAGTGACTGTTCTAGTTTGTTCTCATGCTGCTATGAAGACACACCTGAGACTGGGTAATTTACAAAGGAAAGAGGTTTAATTAATCACAGTTCCACAGGGATAGGGAGGCCTCAGGAAACTTACAATCACAGCAGAAGGGGAAGCAAACAGGTCCTTCTTCACATGGCAGCAGGAAGGAGAAGTACAGGGCAAAGTAGTTGGGGGAAGCCCCTTATAAAACCATCAGATCTCGTGAGAACTCACTCACTATCATCAGAAAATAAGTATGGGGGTAACTGCCCCCATGATTCAATTACCTCTCACTGGGTTCCTCCCCCAACATGTGGGGATTATGGGAACTACAATCCAAATGAGATTTGGGTGGGTACATAACTAAACCATATCAGTGACATTTTAAGGAAAATGCCATCAAATGATGGTTTGAGATGAAAATGATGAGCTTTGGAGCTGAAATGGGTAGAAAATTCAGGTTGTAAGCTTTATCTTGTGGAGCAAACCGAGTTGCCAGCCCAGCTGAAACAATAAACTATTATATGAGCTTCTGACCACACTACATATCAACATCTTGGTTATAATAGTTCATTCAACCCACCAGGTGAATCTGTCTACCTGTAAACATACCTTGTAAGTGTTCCTTAACAGGAGACCTTAGGAAGGTAAAAGAAGAGAATTTGTTAAAAATGGATAGAGAATGATATTTTAAGATACAAGTCAATACAAATTAATACATACTATAAATCAATAATTTTTAAAAAAGTATTTTTAATATAAATTTGCAGTTCTTCCACGTTTAGGGGTTGTTGGGAACTCATAGACTGGGAGTGGGCTAGTGTCGTGCTATCCATCAAGTTAAGCTCATATTCCTCCAGCTCTACTGGTGTTCTGAACACCAGTAGATATACTCCATGACCTCATTTTCTTATAGCAGGGCTTTCCCTCGTCTCTCCTGCTGATAAAGTGGCTCGAAGTTAATTTTAAGATCGGTCTTTATCAGAAATTGCTAATGAGGCTGTGCTCCCCGCCAGTCCCATCTGGAGATACTGATTGCTCTTCTGCCTGGTTCCCTGGGCATTCTCTCCCATTTCCCCCTGAGTTCTTCCTCTTTTTGTTGGGTTCCAGGTTACCTCTGATATTCCTGATTTCTATTCTCTGCAGCCTGCTGTGGTTATGGAAAGACCTAATTCTGCCTCTTGGGTTAGGTCAGAATATCCCTTATAAATTCCATGCCCTGTTCCATGCAATGCTGGTAGGAGTCCCCTCGATAACTTCAACTCAGGAGTGACTCCTAGTTAGCCATATTATGCCTCCTATGATGAAGGCTTTGGTTGCTAGAGCTGCAAAGAAGCTCCAAGTGCTTCTGCATCCCCCCAACCCCATATGTTTTGTAGTTTCTGAAAAGTACCAAGCTTCCTATTGCAAGAACTGCTGTGACCTACACCACCCCTCCAAGCACCATCATCCCACCACTACTACTTTATGCTTGTATATTGCTTCATAGCTGTTAAGGTGTTCCCATAATCTTTGCCATGTCTGATATGCACTACCTCCCATGACCTAGTCACAGTACCTGTTGTTATTTTGACTTTTTAAAAATGAGGATCCCAAAGCTTAGGTTATGTGCCTCAAGGTCAAGGCTTGGCCCTTGGCCCAAGGTTACATGGCTAGTAAGTGGCAGAGCCAGGTTAAACCAGATGCTCAAAGCATTCACTATGCTCAGGGCCCCTCTTCAGCTTAACCTCTTCCCCATCATTTGTCCAACTCCACAGGGAGCTGCTCTCTGAGAGCTTGGAAAGATGAAGTTTGGAAAGGATCTGACAAACTCATGAGTCTCACCATGTCACCCCTCTCAAGGACATTGCATTTTAATGAGCTTTGTTCAGTTATGTAACATGAAGGAACGCTCTCCTAAATATAAAATTGCAGACATTGGTGAGAAGTTAGTCGAGGAGGTATTGGTGGAAAATGGGAACTTTCTGACACCTCTCAAATCACATCCTGTCCAGGATTCTCATCAGATGGACTCCCTATTCCTCCTGAGGCCGACCCACTTTGGAGGTGTTGATTTATGCGTCCGCTAGGAGAGTAAATCCAGGCAGAGGGGCTACATTGCCGTTCATTCATAGCAGGGTCTGTGTTGTGTTTTGATCTCACGCTTACTTATCAAACATGCATGGGCTTTTCTCATGCATTTTTTTAGTCCAGTTTTACTTTATTCCCTGTCACATCTGGTGGTACCAGGTCTCTAACCATAAAAAGAAGCAGCCCAGCAATCCAAACCTTGAACCCGCAGCAACCATGGCAAACAGCAAGGAAGGGTTAACCAGTTTTGCACGAAGCAAGCCTGGCTCACCCCTGCGAATCTCTTTTTCACATTTGCTGCTTATTCATAACTCAAGCCCATCTGCTGCGCAAGTAATGATCAGCGGCTCCTGTTTCAGATGTCAACCACCCCAGCTGTTTCTCTCTCTCTGTAAACACGAAGGGGGGAGCAATTACCACAAAATTAATATTCAGGCTTGATTATTTCTATGCCATGAAATGAAGACTGATGAGCTCCCTTCCACACCCACCATCACCTCAGCCTCACACAATGCACACCTATACAGCACAGCCCAGGTTAAACCCCTCCAAGAAGCCCCAGGTAGGTGAAGCTTGGAAGCTCTGCTTTGACCCAGGTCACCTGGAAATGCCAAAGTGAGCCTCATGTGTGCGGGGAAAGCTGACAACAAACTTAATTCCTGCTAGGCTTTGAGAGTGAAGTCCACACTGAAATTGAGCAATGAGGCTTGGAGATACTCCATTTAAGGTCAGGCTGACTCTTAGATAGGTTTTGATACAGAGTCCTCTTAATTCCTTCCATCAGCGTTCGTTGATTTAAGGTAAATGTCAGACACAAGTCATTGTGGAGAGCGTGTCTCCCTCTGTTTTTTCTCTACCATCCTGAAGCAGTAGGAACTGGAACGATCTGTCTCATCTCAAAAACTTACTTCCATTATCAAACAAGCTTATATTGAAACATCAGCACATCTTCCTTCAGTCACAGGCGTGCACTGAAGCCCTGATATGAGGCGCTAGCAGATGCAAAGCTCCACACAGAATATTTCCTGCCCTCCCCAGACTTCATGCTGGGATGAACACTTAAAAAAAAGAGGGTGGGGAAAACTCAGTCTGCCTGGCTTCAGCTCTTGGCTCTGCTACTTGCCATGTGCATGGTCTTGAGGAAGTTCCATGACCTGTCTGTGCTTTAGCTTCCTCAAGGATAAAATGAGGCTACAGGGTTGAGGAGAGGCCTGAAAGAGCTAATTGGTATGAAGTGTTGACAGCAGGCCCTGAACACATAAGTGAAATACAGGTGTTGCTGGTGTGCTGCCTCACTACCTTGAAGAATTCCCATGTAATAATACCTGGACAAACCACTGGGCGGCTCCACAGAGGAAACACACGTCAGCCAAATCTCGATCAATGAACAGGAGCTCAATAGTCTGAGAAGATATGTAAGGCAAAGGAACAGCCAGGACTAAGTGATGAAGGAATACAGGCTTTTGGCACATTCGACGTTAATTAAGTCATCCAGGGAAACAGAAGTGCAGGGTGCATGGTGGCAGGAGGATGATAGAGCAAGAAGGGAAATTAGGTTTGGAACAGATTGAAAACAACCCCAGTGATAAATTAAGAAGTTAGGATGTGTTCTTATAAAGAATGGGAAGCCTTGGTAAGTTTCTCAGGAAGGAAATAACCCAAACAAATCCATACCAAAAAAAAAAAAAAAAAAATACTAAGAGCAGGCTGTTTGGAGGCTCAACTGAAGTAGCCTCCTGACAAGGAAGTCAGCAGGACACCCCCCACCTGGAGGAAAAAGGTTTTAACAGGCATGGGACTTTATACAGCTTATTCTAACTCACTAAAGAGTGCTGCATCTTTTCTCATTGACTCATGGTAATTGTACATATTTAAGGGGTACAATTTGATGTTTGATATACCCATATGTTTATAATGACCCAACAGTATATTTAGCTTATTCATCACCTCATGCATTTATCATTTCTTTGTGGTGAGAACTTCTGTTTTACGAACCAGCTTCTTCCGTGTGTGTGTGCATGGGCATGGGAGTGTGTACATGGGTGCATGCATGTGTGTACCTGTACAAGGATGGACATATGTGTGTGCTCATACGTGTGTATATGAGTTGTAGGGAGTGAGAGTGGATCTAGTAAGAAGGGTCAGATTTGCATGATAAAATATTAGCAACTTCTAACCCTGTCCCTAAAAACCTTTTATCCATTCCACTATTCTGAAATTTCTTTAATGGAGGTCCAATTTATTCTTTTGTTTCTTTTTTTTTTTTTTTTAGATGGAGTCTCACTGGGGTCTCACTCTGTCACCCAGGCTGGAGTGCAATGGCACAATCTTGGCTCACTGCAACCTCTGCCTCCTGAGTTGAAGTGATTCTCCTGTCTCGACCTTCTGAGTAGTTAGGATTACAGGCATGCACCATCCCACCTGGCTAATTTTTGTATTTTAGTATAGACAGGGTTTCACCACGTTGGCCAGGCTGGTCTTGAACTCCTGACCTCAAGTGATCTGCCTGCCTTGCCCTCCCAAAGTGTTGGGATTACAGGTGTGAGCCACCATGCCCGGCCCCCAATTTACTCTTTATGTTCAGCTTAACTATACCTATGGTGGTAGAGAATGTTTGTAGGTGAACCCCCTTGCCACCAACTAGATAGTTCTGTTGCCTTGCGTGAGTTACACAACCCAGCTTCTTAACTTATAAGTGGGGATAATTGAGAGGATGTAATGAGTGCTGTAAGGAGAAAGTAAGACAGCAAACCACTTAGCAAAAGGCCTCATATCTACAACTTGTGAAATAAACATGAGCTGTCGCTATTGCAGAACAACGTGGAAGCCACTGGCATGCTGACGTGGCTCACCATCAGGTGTGAAGTCAGATATGGCTCCTTCCTGAGCCCAGGCCAGACTCCCTGTGAGGGCATGGTTAAATCTTATAATCCAAGCCCTGCCATTATGTAGCCTGCCCCTCTCTGTGCCTGAATGGAGATAATGACCACGCACCTATTGCAAGGAGTTACTGTGCAGATGAAATGAGTTGATATATGTAAAGTGGTGGGAACTGTGCCTGGCTTACAAGTGGTGTGGTTAAAGTTAGCTACTGATCCTACGAGGAAGGAGGAAAGGTAGAGACAAGGGGCTGAGGGAAGCTGAGGGAAGATTTCCATGGAGAAGTTCAGGGCCAATGAATAGGAGGCTGGGGATGCTGAAGACCAACTTTTCTGATGACCAGGCTCTAAGCACACAATAGGACCACAGCTGTCCCTGGAACTGGCATGTTGTGTCTACAGTCTCATTACACTGTCCTCCTAGGGTCCTTCCCAAGCTGGAACAAAAAACAATGCCAAAAGCACAGTGCAAGACTTCTAGGTGGTCCCAACACGCTGACGTGGAGGGGATGGCATTCTTTTGGATACACGAACTCTACTACTTGTATTAAATATTACGTTCCTGCATAGTCACCATTCTTCGAAGAGTAAGAACAAGCTGGGAAAATGAGGAGAGACGCACAAAGCTAGTTCCACTGCCTATGAGTAACTGCTTGCCTGGAAACCAGTGCTTGTCTTATGTTGAGAAATTCCAATGTACATCCAATGTTTCAAAGAAAGAGTGAAAAGAATCAGTCACTTGCATTATCAAAGGATTCTTGGCTTCAAGGGAAAAAAGAAAGAAAAGAAATGTCAAAGAAAAAAAAATTCCCCACATGGTTTCTTTAAATGGTATCCTTTCTTGGTAAATTTCAATCCTGATTCAATTTGCAAATATTGGATTTATACTGCTGTGTATAAACCATATGTTCTGGAGGAGAGTTAAAAATGTGTAAAGTGAGGCACCCCTGTAGGAATGATATTTAGGGGGAATTAAAGCAAACTGGGAAAAAGGAGCTCCTTTTTTTTTTTTTTTTTTTTTTTTTTTTAAGAGATGGAGTAATTTAACTTAGAGTGTGTGAGCTTAAACATCAGCTGAAAAACAGCTGCTCCTCAGAGAAGGACGAGCCAAGAGTGAGGTTGGGAGGAAGTTGAGATGAGAGCTGTTTAGTTCTTTAATGCTCCTGTGTGTGGATAAAAGGGTGAGAAGGAGGAGATCTTCTTTGGCACAAGCAGCGATTCCAAGCGGTTCTAGAAGTTTCTGCCTGACTGAATCCGTTCTTCCCCCTTTGCCGGCTGGAGTGGAGGAGCAGGGCCAAACACACAGAGCAGCACCGTCGCGGGGCGGCGGGTCAGGCACCTGTGAAGCCGCAACCACATTACGTTCTTCAGGAGCTGCTTTTTGACTTAGCCGAGCACAATTTTCCATCCCATATGTGCAAAGCATTTCATCCATTAGCATCTTTTTGGCTTCTTTGGGCTTCTTTTTTTCCATTAAAAAATAAAAGCCCAAAAATAAAAACCTCCCAAACTCCAACTCATCACACGCAAATATTTTGCTTCTGAAATCCACTCCATTTTCTTGTCAAAGACTGGCATATTTTAACCTGCAGAGGCTCAACTGTCCTCATCTGCTTTTGATTAATGCAAGTTGCCTCTTTCCTGGGTCTGAACCCGATCACATTAAACAAGGTATTTTGCTAAGTGTTGTGAGGCATAACAAGAGATCATGACCAGCTGTCTTAAAGGAGCTTATGTTTTAATTTAATGTAATTTAATTTTAATTTAATTTCCATGTAACTGCCTGTCTGATTTCCTCAATTTCTACTATAAAGTACCCTCCCCTCCCAGAAAAAAATAACACAGCTTCTAAAAAACTTGCAAACCAACACTGTAAATCCTGTGTAGTTGACGTGGGGCATATGTGTGGTAATGTGTGCCTATATGCACACTCACCCACCCACACTCACAAAAATACGCCGGTATCCAGATTCTATGTTGTGGCCATGCTTTGTCTTGAATTATCTAACATTTTTTAGGATCTTAACCAAAACGTCTTTTGACCTAAAGACCACATGTAGTCCTGATATGACTACACATTAGAACCACAGTGAGGATGGTTTTAAAAGAGAGGAGGATGGGGGACAAGAATTGCCGCAAAAGACACTACTACCATCGTGCAAGAGTGAGATGATAATGGCCTGATCAAGACAATGATTGTGGGAAGACAGTTGAGTCAAGACATATTCAAAAGTCGGTTTGCAAGACTTGCTGGCTTCCTGGATTTGGGGAAATATGAAGTTTGTGGCCTCGGTTCACTCCCTGGTATCCAACCAGGTGACTAGGAAGATGGCACTAATGTCCACTAAGATAGAGAATTCACTGAGAGGAGCAGGCATGGGGCAGAAAAAGAATGAATTAAGATTGGGACAAATTAAGTGTGATTTGATTCTGCGAATTCTAAGGATCTATATCCAGGCAGCAGTTGCAGATGTAGAAAAGTCTGGAGCAGAGAGGAGAGGTCACTACTGAATAGGACAGTGAATTGTCAGAAAGGCAGGCAAAGCCATGTGTACCAAGGACAGACGGGGCTGTAGCTGTGAGTGGGAAACCATGTCAGATAGTTTAGGTGTCAAGGAAGATAAGGATTGGGACTTGTCCACTGAATTGAGCAAAAGGTGGCCTTTCCCAGAAAGTCACAGTGATGTGGTTGGGGAGGAAGAGAGTAGCGGAGACTTTGGGTGTGGGTGGAGGACTGTCAGGCAGGAGTGGCAGTGGGTGGAATCACACAGATCACCACAGTAATCCTGGTATTTGTTCTGCAATGGCACAGGTTACAAAGGGGATCAGAAAAGCATTGGAGGTGGTGTCATGACAAATCCACATGCATTCCTAGGAAATGCACAGGGTACAGAGCATCACTCTAGCCTCTGGTTTCATTCTCCTCCCAAACACAATGCACAGGAGCTGATGTGTGTGCCCCCAAAACATGAAAGGACTCGGTTTCCATGCAAAAGAAGGATTAATACACATTAATATATTAATTTATTTCAACATGCAAAGGAAGGATTAATACATATTAATGAATGTATCATCATGGTGGTCCTAACAAAATCGATGCATTTATATATTGCCCTCACCAACTTCCCTGATCATTGGGTAGCAAGTTGGTAGTTGACTGACACCAGCCTCCTCAGGTGACAGACAATGCCATCAAATGGCTGAACAACTCTTCTTTAGTATTTAGTAGGCATTATTCAATTGGAAGTGATGGTCAGAGGTAGCCAGAACTCCAGGCCTCATCTGTGTGCAAAGGATTTATCAGGGATATTGGTTCAACTCTCAGTTTCTCTACCAAGCTCAGCCCCAACAGCGCGTCCAATTCTTGAATCCTTAAAAATGTAGATGAAACAGTTCTAACACACGGCAGAATTCTAGAGCAATGCTGTCTTGGATGACATCTCTCTGAACAGGCTCCCCTTTGGATTGAAGGGATATGTGGTGGGTACATTCTTTCTTTAGCAGTTGTGGTGCCTCTGCCTCAATACCCTCCTTGGGGCCTGCAGCAGACACTAAGAAAACACATCATGGAAGGTGTGTGTTTGGGAATACCTGGCTAGGGTTAGATGCTATTCACGGATATTGACCAACACTTCAGACCTCTGTAAGCCCAAATGCCCTTTCCATACCCTGGTCAGGGTGATGGCCTCTGGCTTGTTCCCCTCGTGTCTGAAACCACATACAGGAGAGTTCCCTAATCCATGATTATGTGTGCCCACTCACTTATCAATTTCTGCCCTCAGTGGGGAATATAAAAAAGCTTATAAACAATATAGGTGACTTGAGTGTGTGTTTCTGTTATTAATGCTGTCTCTTGATTTTGACTTGCTGCACTTGGAAATCTTTGCTCACCTTGCCTAAATGACCTCCGGCCCCTTCTAGGTAGAGGCAGCACGTCACAGTGGTGGAGGGTGTGGCCTCTGGCACTGCACTGCCTGGCTTTGCTTCCTAGCTATGCCACCTGCTATCTTTCTGCTGACAGCAAGTTGCTTAGCAACTCTGTGCCTCAGTTTCCCCATATCTAAAATAGGAATAAAAATAGCACTTCTCTTCTCTGGCTGTTTTGAGAATTAAATGAGTTAACACATGTTATGCCGGCATTTGGGGTTGGATAATTATTGGCCGTAGGGGCGGTTCTGTACACTGTAGGGTGTTAAGCAACATCCCTGCCCTCAGCCCCATAAATACCAGCACTACTCTTCTCCTGCCCCTGGTAGTGGTAACTGAAAGTGTCTCCAGACATTACCAAATGTCCCCTGGGGTGCAAAACTGCCCCTGATTGGAAACTACTGCCCTAGAGTCTCAGAAAGGCTCAAGGAATTCTGGCTCCAACACCTACTACCAGTGTGGCTATGTGTTAGTTTCTTCATTGGCCAAATACCAAGCACACCATATTTTTAAAATCTTAGTTGAAATAATTCTAGCACCTTGCTTAGAACAATGCCTGACCCACAGGAAGTTTCAATAAACTTCAGCTTATTTTAATCACTGTTTCACCCTTTTTTTGTTTTAGCCAATGAGGAAACAGAGAAGTTAAACAACTTGCCACATTCTCAGCCGAGGGTGTGGCTGAGCCAGGGTTCAAACCCAGACCAGCAGCCATCACAGCCATATGCTCTCAACCGGGCTTTCCTAAGAGGAGCACTCAGGGAGCACCCATGAGTATAAATTCCTCAGAGCCAGGCTTTTTGGGGTCCTAGTGGGATGAGGAGGTTCTGAGCTCCGTGACTTTTCCCTGACGGCAGCTCAGAGCCTTCTACAACATCAGGGCAGCAGGGGCCAGAGCAGCTCAGGCCGGCAGCCGCAGCAGTTCCCTGACATTTGACATTGTTTGTCGGCAGTCACAAGTGGTCACTATCAAGGATTATTATTTGTGTATCTGTGAGTCACAATATGCCAGATTCATCAGAGCCAGATGTCACAGTGGACCCAGATGAGGCCCTCAGACAAATCCCACGCGCTTCATGTGCCAGGCCTATATTCATTCATAAAACAGCTCCCTCCCAAAATATAAGTTTTGAGAAAAAGAAAAATCTGAAGTTGGCTGTGCAATTCTGAGACTAGTTGCAATTGATTTCCAAGCCTTTTCTCCGATGCCTTTCATACTTTTAATTCTTGATTATTCTTCCACGGCTCAAAGCAGAGAAGGAGACATAGTGTCCATCATTTTATCCCAGAAGAGACAATAGAAATGGAAAGACATCAGTAGGTGAGCACAGAATAATAACATTATTTTTGCTATTGTAAATACAAAGCTACTGAAATGTCTTGTGGTCAGAATCAGACAGATGTGCCACTAAACCCCTCCCCACTTTTTTCTTTTCTTTTTTAAACTTTGGACTGAGCCACTTTCTCAGAAGCACAGCTGAAAAATCCTTAAAAACACATGCACGCATACACATTAGTCTCAGGAGTGCGAGGTGTCTGGAGTAAGGATTAGAGAGGTTCAAGTCGGTTCCCCTTGTTAAAATTACAGCTGCACCAAAGATGGTACAGTATATCAACCCAGGGCTCAGGAAACTCGTCCGGTTCTCAAGAATGAGAAAATGCAGCTGTGCTGGATCAGACAGATTGTGGAGGGTGAAGCTTCCCTCTCCCCTTCACCACGTTGTCCAGAAAGAAAGGTCAGAGAGATGCCCAGCTGCGCCAGGCAGCATCCAGGAGGACTGGGGTCAAAGCGCGTGCATCTGTCATTCTGCAACTGTTCAAAAGACAGGTATGCATTTTAAACAATAACAAAAAGCATGGAAAATAAGCCCGGTATTTAGCATTTTTTCATTTTTCAATTTCACATTTTGTTTTCCTCCAGGGGTTGAAATTTAATCTGTCTTTTAGCAAAATGGAGCTGGCTCTCTCTCTTCCTCTGGCTTTTTCTCCCCAGTATACTCCCAGTGCCTATCCCAGAGACATGCTCAGCTGATTATGAAGCCTGTGCATTGTCACCAAAGCCTGTTGTCACTATGGAAATGTGTTTGAGGGCAGGTGGTTTTTCCATCTACCCCCCCCCCCAACACTTTTGCAGCCATGGTGACCCTGCTAATCTTCAAGTTCAGCACTTGTCAGGTGCTGACAAAGAAGGAATCCCGATACAAAATGCACCCATCGTGGGGTGTTCATGCGTGTGAGTGTGTGTGAGTGTTCAGCTCCCCTGTAAGGTTTCCAGTTTCCCATGGGATCCACTATTGCAGTAATTAGAGTGACGCAACCTCATTCAGTAGCTGTTCTAAGAAACTTTGGCCCAGGGCTACACTTGTCCCTCTTCCTGAGATGTCCTCCTTGACATTTCTCCCCTCCCCAAGAGGCACTTTTGGTAAGTGAGGCAACACAAACATCATTCACCAGCTGCACACCCGCCCCTGAGCTTGATGACCTACGTTATTGGCTAGCAGAGTCATTTTTTAGTTTAACTCACATCCGGTTAGGCACAAATACATTTTTTAAGGCTACTTGGTGGGGGGCGAGAACACATCGGGGTCACTCCAAATTCATTCCAAATCAGAGCCTCTCAAGCCAACCCCACAGAGAGCTAGAAGGAGGAAATGACTCACTCCCCAGGCCCATTGCTCTCTCGTAATATGTTAAAACTCCCTCTCCCAGCGCAGAAGGCCAGGGAACATCACTGAGGTGCAGCTGCTACTTGAAGTCAAGTTCTACACCAAGAGCACCCATTCCCCCTCCACCTCTTAGAGGAAGCCCATGTCCTGAGGATATGTGTATGTAATGGGCCATCCTTATATGGAATAAAAAGTTGACAGAAGCAGGTTTCCCAGCCTCCCACTTTCCTGTAGTGATCTCTGAATATTGGTTGTTGAAATGAGATGATTAGTAAATCCCCAATAAATAGGAATAAATAGGAATCACTCATTTCCCTCACCTCACCATTTTTCAGATCCATTATTTTCAAGTGAACTGGTAGATAAAGTTAGAATTCTATAACTTGATGCATTGTCCTTCATTGGGTTGAAGTTTATTATATTTATGTACTCACTCATTTATCCATCAGGCCATCCATCTATTCAAAAATGCCTAAGTGCCGAATCTCCAGCACAGGGAGACCCAGGGGACAGATGCCATTCTGGAGCTGATGGCTGCCTGGGCTGGGAGAGAGGCCAGGGAGTAAACAAAGGCAATCCTGTGGCACCAGATCTGGGGCTTGGAAAGCATGTGAGTGGCATCAGGCAGGTGGTCAGTGCCACCTGCAGGCAGCAGGAAGGCTTCTGAGGCTGGAGGAGCAGGTATTTCCAGGCATGGAACTGGCAAAGGCACAACAGGCAATGAATGAAAGCTCTTTGAGCCATTTCACCTCTTGCCCTTACTCATGGGGCTTTGTCTTCCCTGATTTCCCTAACCCAGCATGAAGAAAACTCTGGCACACAGCAGGAACCCAGCAAAAGCCCACTGAGAGAGGTATGAGTACATTAATAATGATGAGTAGTTAAAAGAAAGATAAATACAGTAATTAAAAAAAAAAGTGAAGGCAACTGAGCAGGAGGATCGGTGAACACAGGATTGTGAATGGCTGCTTGTGGCTCACTCATCCATGGCAGACATCACTGCGCACCACGGAAGGCTTTCCAGTTGAGTTAAATGGCGAAGGACTCACAGCCCACCCTATTGGAGTATAAGCTGGCACACAAAATGGAACCTACTTGCAATTTGCATTCGTAGACCATTCTTACGAGGATCTTGACCATGAAGAGTAAAATAAATAAAAACCTATAAAATATTAGAGAGGAGAATATTTTCTCTATTAGAGTCTTTGGATGTACCTGGAAAAAATATAAAACAGAATGTCTACATAGCAGTTATATCATATATGGTAACAGTAATAAGAGAAACTGATATTTCTAGAATGCGTATAATTTTTTTCAATGTTGTATTTGTTCCTATGTTCAACAAGCAATTTGGATTGCCTGTGATGTGCAATGTGCCCTCTCTGAGGGTATTGTGAGGTTTATTGAATTGTGAAGATAAAGGGTCATGGGTATTGCAGAGGGAAGAATGAACTTTCCAAAGTGAGCATTTAAGAAAGATATAAAGGATGTAGAACTGGACTTGAAAAAAAAATGGGTCATAACTTATACATGTGGGAATTGGTATGACATTTTAGAAAGAAAAAAATAGCCTGAAAATTCAGACAAATAAAAATTAGGAGGAGAGGGAATTACATGGAAAAGTTTAATGTGTCCAGAATATGTATGCACTACGCTGAGTGCAGCCTGGGCATTAGTTAACTGAATCCACTCTTAATCATGTTCTGTCAGTCAGTATAAGGGTCCAGCAGACAGTGTGCTCATATTCTTATATGTTGAGACCTTAAGAAAAATAAATGACATTTTTAGGAAACAGAGATCATGAGAGTCATGGCTAATAGGACCTCATCATGAGAGTCATGGCTAATAGGTGTCTATTTGGTCCTGGGAGAAAAGCTCAAACCACTGGCTCAGTGCCAGGTTGTCCTTCCACCTCTTGGTAGGAAGGGTATATGGCCAGGCTTCTTGTTCCCAAGAAACGAAATATAATGGATGCATTGGAAAAAAATTATTTAATTGCTTTGATCTTCATTTTTCTCAGTTGCAAATCATCGAGAAATATCAGCCTCAAAGGATTGTTGTAATTAGTAGACAAAATATATGAGTCTAGCCAGATAGAGAGTAAGTGCTCAGTATACATGAATTGTGGATTACGGATAGTAAAAGCATGTTTCTGACATTGGTGGTGCATCAGAATCATTGAGAGGGCTTCTTAAAACACAGATTTCTGGGTCCACCTCCAGAGATTCTGATTCTGTAGGTGTGGGAGGACATGAACATTGCGGCCACAAGTGATGCTGCTGGTTAACGGGACACTCTGTGGAGACCCTGCCCTGGGCTATACTGCTTTTCTCTGCTGCATCACTTGACACACCCACTCAGGGGCCTCTAAACAACTCTGGACTCAGAGATAGAGTTGATAAACAAATCCAGGAAAATGTTTTAGATAACCCAATTTGCTACCTATTAATTAACATAAATGAGAACAAAATAAAACGGTAGAATTTATTTCGGGCACTTTAGGTCCTGAAATGAAAAAAGATTTAGAGAAAGAGAGAGTTAGGAATGCTTTTGAAACCATACCTTTCCTGTTAGTGCAGTGATAATGGAACTTTGAGCATTTCCTGGCTAATAAAATGTAGTTATCTTTCTACATGGCAAAAAGACTACTGACTTCATTTGGCCCACAAATATTATAGAATTCAAGTTCCTTTTTCATCTGTTCTTCCTCTTCTCTCCTCCACCCTCCCAACTCCATTATCAAGGACAGGGCTACACTGGGCACTCAAGGACAGCTTTGGCTGACACTTCTACAATAGACAAAGCATTGCTTAATTGACACCCAACTGAGCATAGATGAAGCAGCCCTGAGAATAGGTCAGATACATTCTCTAAACTTCAAGGTTTCTTCTCAAATGTCTTAATATTAAGGTTGAAAGACAGAAAACCCTAATCCACATCTCCCTCTCAAATATCCTGAGGTTTCTGAGTAGAATTTTAGAAGACAAACTTAGCTCTTCTGGGAAACCACCAGTTTTCCAACAAAAGACACAGCACAAGGAAAAGTTCTGAGATTAATTGGAAAGTAGTAGATGTGGAAAGAAATAGCAGTATGCTGGCCATACATGTAAATAATCCTGCCTCCCTTAGTCCCCATCTCTAGTGGAAAATCAGTGTGAAACTACTTTCTGAGAAAACTCTATGTGGAAGAATAGATGCCTCCCTCTCAGTACAGGTCAGGAGCCACATTAGTTAGGAGGATCCCATGTAAGCAACCAGGAACAGCTTCAAAACATTGCTGACCTGTGGAATCTGGTGTGAACTTCATACTGTCTCCTTAAACAAAGAGGGAGAGACCATAAGGCACATGTGGCTGCTTCTTTACAAGAGATCTTCCCCATAAACCTTATTTCCTTTGCTGTCCAACTGGCCCCCAACAATGTGCGCTCATGAATGTGTAAGTAAAGGAACCAACATTTATTGAGTGTTTTCCTATATACTAGATCTTGTGCTAGGTACTTTACAAATAATACCTCATTTAATCTTCACAGCAACCCTGTGAGGAAATGCACATGTTGCATTAACAGATGAAGAGATGTGGGCTTAACCAAGGTGCAGCCACTTGCTTAATGTTAGTGACACGAGCAGGATTACAACCTGAGCCTATTTGAAGCAACATCCAACCATTGCTGTCACCAAAAGATCTGTTTGGCCTTTTTCCAGTTTTAAAATTACAGTAAACTATGCATAAAAAAATTAACCATCGTAACCATTTTTAAGTGTATAGTTCAGTAGTTAGGTATATTCACATTGTTGAGCAACCAATCTCCAGAGATTTTTCATCTTAAAAAACGCAAACTCTATACCTACTGAACAATAACTCTCCATTTTCCCTTTGCCCCTGGCAATCATCATCTTACTTTCTGTTTCTGTGAATTTGACTACTCTAGATACCTCATATAAGTGGAATTATAGAAAATTTGTCTTTTTCTGACTGGTTGATTTCACTTAGCATAATGTCCTTAAGGTTCATCCATATTGTAGCATATGTCAGAATTTCCCTCCTTTTTAAGGCTGAATAATATTTAAATTGTATGTATACGGCACATTTTTTTTTTATCCATTCACCTATTGGACCCATACTAGAGTTGTTCTCACATTATAAGTATCATGAATAATGCTGCAATGAACATGAGTGTGTAAATACCTCTCTGAGACTCTACTCTCAATTCTTCTGGATATATACCCAGAAGTGGAATTTCTGGATCGCACGAACATTTTATTTTTAATTATTTGAGGAGCTATCATAGTGTCTCCCATAGTGGTTTCGCCATTTTACATTCTCACCAACAGTGCCTGCAAAGATTCCAATTTCTCTACATCCTTACTGACATTTGTTATTTTCTGTTTTTCCTTTCTTTTGTTTTTTTTTTTTTTTAGTAGCCATCTTAGTGGATGTGAGGAGTGTGGTTTTGATTTGCATTTCCCTTAAGATTAGTGATGTTGGGCATCTTTCCACATGTTTATTAGCCATTTGTATATCTTCTTTAAGGAAACATCTATTCAAGTGATTTGCCCATTTTAAAATCAGGTGATTTGTTTTCTTATTGTTTAGTTGTAGTTATTTGAATATTTTGAATATTAATCTTTATCAGATATATAACTTGCAATTATTTTTTCCCATTCCATAGGTTGCCTTTTCACTTTGTTGATTGTGTCCTTTGATGCATAGAAATTTTAAAAATTTTGATGTGGTCCAATTTATTTTTTCTTTTGTTTTCTGGGCTTTTGATGTCATGTCCAAAAAAATTGTTGCCATATTCAATGTCATGAAGCTTTTTCTCTATGTGGTTTTTTTTTTTTTTTTTTTTTTTTTTTTTGTAAGAGCTTTATAGTTTTTAGCTCTTATGTTTAGGTCTTTGATCTATTTTGAGTTACTTTTGTATATTCTGTAAGGTAAGGGTTCAACTTTTTTTTCCATATGGGTAACTAGTTTTCTGAATACCACTTGTTGAAAAGACTGACTTGGCTGGGCGTGGTGGCTTGCTCCTGTAACCTCAGCATTTTGGGAAGTCAAGGCAGGAGAATTATTTTAGCCCAGGAGTTTGAGACCAGCCTAGGCAACATAGCAAGACCCTGTCTTTACAAAAAAATTAAAAATTAGCGGGCTGGGTGTGGTGGCTCATACCTGTAATCCCAGCACTTTTCAAGGCTGAGGCAGGTGGATCATGAGGTCAGGAGTTTGAGACCAGTCAGGCCAACATGGTGAAACCCCATCTCTACTAAAAATACAAAAATTAGCCAAGTGTGGTGGCACACACTTATAGTGCCAGCTGAGGGAGGCTGAGGCAGGAGAATTTCTTGAACCTGGGAGGCAGAGCTTGCAGTGATCCGAGATTGTGCACTGTACTTCAGCCTGGGCAACAGAGTGAGACTTCATCTCAAAAGAAAAAGCAGAAATTAGCCTGGCGTGGTGGTATATTCCCATGGTCTCAGCTACTCAGGAGGCTGAGGTAGGAGGATCACGTGAGCCTAGGAGGCCAAGGCTGCAGTGAGCCATGATCATGCCACTGTACTCTAGCCTGGGCAACAGAGCAAGACACTGTTTGAAAAAAAACGTAAAAGAGAGAGAGAGAAGAGGAGAGGAGAGAAGACAAGACAAGTCCGAAACAGACCGTCCTTTCCCCATTGAATAGTTCTGGTACCCTTGTCATAAAGCATTTGACCACATATGCAAGGGTTTATATTTGTGCTATCTGTTCTATTCCATTGATCTGTGTATCTATCTTTATGTCACTCTGTTTTGATTATTACAACTTTTAATAAAGTTAGACATTGGAAAGTGAGGGACTTTTATTTTGTTCTTTTTTCAACATTGCTTTAGCTATCAAAAGATCTATTCTGAAAAGGAAAAAAATAAAGGAAAAGCTTTTCAAGTCCAAGAATGAAATAGAGTTCTCAAACATACAAAAACTGTTTGACTTGCTTATGAACACAGCAAAGGTGCCAGAACAGGCTTCCAGTTTAAGAGGATCACTCTTTATAAGAATCTGAGACTGTTGTTCCCTCCTTCATCAGGTAGGTCTGCCGATTTTAGAATTAACCCTGGACTGTCCCCAGTCTTCCCCCTACTCTCCTAGCCACTGAGGGTCCCAGCTGAGTCTCTTGGTTAAATGAGTTGCTCTACATGGGAAGTTGTGTTGTATTCACACCCTCAGAATCAGCAATCCAAGAGCAGCAGAGCAAAGGAGATCAGTAGTAAACAGAATGAGATTTATGGGAGTCCCACAGGGGTTGTGACCGTTCAGGAGAGGGAGCCCCCTTTCCAGTTTTCAGTTTAGTGGCAGAAGGTCAAAGCCTGGCAGAAGAAATACCAAATTCCGTGGGAAATACCTCTTTCAATCCAAGGCACTGTGGCTCGATATGTGAGTGGTTATGGAAACCTTTTCTTCTCTCTTGCAGAGACACACAATCAACAAGAAATATGAGAAGAAACAATACTGTTAGCACATTGGAAGATGATGGCAGGAGGTCCATGGGAGCCTGGGATCAGTCATCATGCCAAAGCTGAGGAAACATGAGCAGGAAGGCAAGAAGACAAGCCTTGGGAACGAAGGAAGCCAGGTGGTGCTGTGGCCAGAGGCTGTGGAGATTTTCTCAGGGCCTCGTTGCTCACCCCAAGGCTTGTCCCAAGGCTCAGTGGGGTTGCTAAAATAGCCTGAGGCAACAGTGGGGCCTGGGGATGGGGAAGCGCCTCTTCCTCTTCATTACCCCTCTCCATCACTCTTCCCACTCCCTGGAGCTCTTGCCTTCTCAAGTATTCCCTGGTCATCACCACTGTGGTCTCTCCTTCCAGGAAATCTTTAAGCCCTTCCAAGAATCCAAGCCCCTGATTCATCCCACCCCAACCCCAAGCACATTCTAGATATGCATGCACACATATACACACTCTCACACACAGACACACACACACACACACACACACAGCCCACACTGGACTCTTTTTTTCCACCTTAATACTGGTCTCACAAGGGTCAGCTCCCTGGTGTGGTGTCTGGGGTCCCTCACACAGGGAATGCTGAGAGACTGACTTTCAATGGCAAACATATGTTAAAGTGTTTGATGCCTTCACATTGACAGAACAGAGTTATAGGGACTTTGAATTAGGAAGGGGCCTCTGAACTAGCCTGGACAACATAGTGAGACCCTGTCTGTACAAAATAAACTTTTTAAAATTAGCATGGTGGCATGTGCCAGTAATCCCAGCTACCCAAGAGGCTGAGGTGGGAGGATCCTTGAGTCTGGGAGTTTGAGGCTGCTGTGAGCTGTGATCGCACCAGTGCTCTCCAGCCTGGGAACAGAGTGAGACCCTGTCTCAAAAAATGAAAAGCAAATAAAGAAAAGGGGTTTCCGGTAGAGAAAAAGCTGCCCACAGAGAAGTTAGTGAAATGACAAAGGTAAATTAAATAAAATAATAAAGCATATATAAGAGAAAGAAAACAATAGTTACTATTTCCGGAGCACTGTCTCTTTGCTGCGCTCCCCTTACCCCGTGTTGCACGCCCCATGTCAATCAATCCTGACAGCCCCATTTCGAGGTCAGTATCACTATCCTCAGCTTGCAGATGATAAAACTGAAGTGAAGAGAGACGGAGCCCAATGTGCTCTCTTTTATGGAAACTATGAGGCATGGTATGGGAGGCAGAGATTTGGCTTTCATTGATTAATGTGTTCTCCTTCTGTGAACAGAGCCAGCTTATGGGGAGTTCAAACTGGGTTTCTAGAGCTGTCCCACAGCAGGGTGATCCTCCACTGTTGATGAGGAGGCAACTCACCTTTCTTTCCTGTCTGAAACTGGCACCAGTCACAGAAGAGTTGGCAGAGGGGTACTGGGGGTACTGAGTATATTAAGAGTGAGTGAAATATGACTACTTGTATGCTCAGAGCAGCAGCCACGTCCCACGTAAAAATAGGCCTGCGGAATATTCCCTGAATGGACAGAGATCGGAGCCTCCCTTGGACTTTCAGCCAAGGTGCCATTTTCGAGGGTTTTTCTCAAGGCCTCTGTTTGCTGCCTGCAGAACAGCAGAAAGAAGAATCAGAGAAAAGTCAATACACAGCAGACATTAGCTGCAAGTGCCTAGGTCAGAAGCTTCCAGTAAGTGCCCCACACAGCTCTGTAGCAAACTTCTACTTACACCAGGCCCAACAGAGGAGGGCAAAGAGGAGGGCAGACGGATGCCTCACTTTCCACCTGTCCCAGCTCTGGGCAGGCAGGTGCCCCAGGCTGCCCACTTCTCCAAGCCTTCTCACAATCCTTCCTTTGTCCCCCTCCATTTCAAGACTTTCTTGGAAAGAAAAACATAAGAAAGATCAGAAGCACTCTTCCCCCGCTTGCAGGGTGTGTATGTATTATTAGATAATTTTTTTCCTTTCCTGTGTTCTGAGTGACCCAACAACATTCCCTCATAGCAACTGTACTTTTATATGGATTAAGAACCAAATGTCGAAAACACAACAGAAAAAGGAATCTTATTGCAGTTTCCGACATCGGACCTGCCAAGAACTAGGAGCTTTAGGGAAGCTAAATCAATTACTCAAGAAGTTTCCATATTTTCAGCTTTTCTCAAGAAAAGCTGGAGGGACACTCAAACCTACCTTTCCAAAAAAAAAAAAAAAAAAAAGTGCACACATGGCGGTGAAGTGATAACTGAGGCATTTCCACGGTCTTCACGTTGGAGGGAGGATCTATCTAGACATTTGCCAAGGACACCAAAGCTGATTCCAGAAGGCCTCTGGAATTGCAACTGAAATGACCCTTTCAATTAGTGAACTTTTCCGGGTTAGTTAAGAAATTTTCACTGTTCCGTCAGTAAATTCAATGGTTTGAAACTCAGTGTTCTGAAACAACAACGACCACAAAAGGCTGAGCACATGGACTTTATTGTCTTCTTTCTAGAATCTTCTTGAGAATTATGTAATGTATCTTGTTTTTTAAAGTTTCATTCAGCTTAACACAACTCACCTAATGTGTGTGAAATGCCTGGTGTGAGGATTGAGATTCAGTAAGGACACAGGAGTTCACAATTTAGACGGAAAGACAGGCATGCAAGTGAGACCCACGGACATATGTCATCCATATTTCAAGGGCGAGAGTGTCCGTGTTGGTGGGAAATGATTTGGCTTCAGAGGGGCAGAAAAAACTAAAAAATAATGGAGACAATTGCCCTTGGTTGGCAAGGCAAAAAAGGCAACCCCAAAGGAAGGGCTTTCTTTCTTTTTTTTTTTTTTTTTTGAGACGGAGTCTCGCTCTGTCGCCCAGGCTGGAGTGCAGTGGCCGGATCTCAGCTCACTGCAAGCTCTGCCTCCCGGGTTTACGCCATTCTCCTGCCTCAGCCTCCTGAGTAGCTGGGACTTTTGTGCTACAGATTTCACACACTTAATCATATTTCATCCACACATGCACAGGTGAGTTTCAGTGATTTGTCTATCCATTTTATAAGTGAGGTAATTATTATTGAGGTAATGAGAGTTGAAGTTACTTGTCTAAGGTTACTAAAAAAGTAGACCACAGCTTGAACTCAAGCTGCTAACTTATCATCTGAGTTAGAGTCTGTGAATTAGACTCAAAGTTTATGCCTGATTGGAGCAGACTGGCTTTGATCAAGAGGGAAGGTAAGGAGTTCTGTTCTTAAAATGGTCAAGCTTAAGGTACATGTAGGAGAAGATTATCTGGGAATAAAGGTCTTGGATTAGAAGGGAGTTTGGAGACAGATATGAGAGTACTGGACAGATTGGTGGCAGCTGAAGTATGTGTGAGCCTGAAGAAGTTTGGCCTGGGTGGAGATTTGGTTAGAAAAGCAACAGTGGCAGCTATTAGGCTGTTACAAAACTAATTGTTGTTTTTGCCATTAAAAGTAATGGCAATTACTTTTGCACCAACCCAGTAGAGTCCTGGGTTATGGCAGGAATCATGGGATGAACAGAGAAAAGAGGGAAAGGGGCTGAGGCAGCCAAGGGACTGGAGGAAACACAGAAATCGGAAGAGAGGAGAATCTTAAGGAACGAACAGGGTCAAGACATGCCATAAAAGGTGCCAAAAGATCATACAGAATGAAAGTAGTCATTAAAGTCACCAATCAGTTGGTGCCAGACCAGATTTAGAACCAAGGTCTGTTTGTCTTGTAATATCATGCTCTTAAATATTATGCTTTTCTGATGTAGAAACATTTCTAACATAAATTATTACAAAAAGTCTGACAGCTGTAAGAATTGTCTAGATAGGTGCCTTAATTGAAATACTTTCCTGGTGAGGCCAGACATAGGAGCTGTTTGTCCATTCACTCACTTACTCATTCCCCCATGCACTCTCTCATCCACTTATTCGTGTACCCATTGATTCACTCACGCATTCCACAAACTTTTTTTGAGCCTCTATAATAAGCCTGGCACCAGTCAAGTAAGCACACAGCAAGGGGAACTGAAGTCCTCCCTGAAGGATCTTGCAGCCTCAGAGGAAACTGTCACCTGAACAAAGACGCTCACGTGTCTGTTGAACAGGATGCGAGAGAAAACCATGCGGAGTTCCAAGGGCATGGGGCTGCTCCTCTTGAGGAGTCAGAGAAGCTTCAAAGACAAGGCCTGATCCTGGTTGTATGAGCTGCGTCATGTGAGGCAGATGGGAGAAAATGCAAGGCTGGGCAGACCTGTGAGGTGAGGTGTGGGCAGTACAGGCTGTGTGGAGCCACGAGGGAGCCACATGACTAAAGTGAGCTCCCAAAGGTCAACACGCTGCCCTCCTCCTGACATTTGACATATCAGCACACCACCTGCATAATTATTTGATCTTTTTACTTAAATCAACTATTTTAAGATAGTTTAGCTTCAAACTTTAAAATCCACAAAATCGCTCTTTTGATGTACTATTTATTTTTCCTCAGACATTAACATTTCAAAAAGGACGTTTAACTGTGTATCTTGTAAACAACCTGTCCTAGGCATAACAAAATGTGAACACCTCAGGCCAGAGGGTAAAGGTGAGAATATAGAGGGATGGGTCTTACATTTGGGAGGTCCAGCAACCCTTCGAGAGCATGATGGAAACAATGCAGCCCCTCTTTACACCATGTGTGTAAATGCACTCCCAAGTGATATTCTGCATGCTATTTCAGGATGGAAGGGCCCAGGGGTTCCTGGATGAGAGGTGAAGTCACCCTTCCCTAGGAGTAGGAGGGCCCTTTTGTAAGTGGTTGTGTTACAGCACAAATGTGCACCCACCTGCTGTTCATCTTATTTGGATTCCTGGAGACCACCTGGTTGCACTCAATAGCCAAGGCAAAATTTCGAGAACCTGCTCTTCTCAGCAATATGAATACTGTAGCTATAAGAGGTCCAGGCAATGCCACTGGCCTTGGCCTGTGTGCACTGGGTTCTTTGCCCCTCTACTGGCTACAGGAATAGACTGAGTTAGCAGGCAGCTGGTGGCAAAGAACACCGCTGGGGGCAAAGGTCAGATCAGTGTCCCAGTGCCCAAGTGCTTCTCAGCCCATTGGCCAGCCTGGGGTGCAGAGAATAGGGAATCTAGCCAGCCCATGCTGAGAGGGTCTGGAAGGGGCAGCTGGAGTGGAGCCATGCCCTTCAAATTCTCAACTCCATTTTTGAGGCTGGGGGCCTCATTAAGTGATGCTCACATCACCCCTAGAAAGAGGCCTAGACAAGAAGTAAGGTTTGCCTTCTCTTGGCAGAACACCTGCACTCAGAGGCCACTCCATCTTCCTCAAAAAACCAGAAAGAAGGGCAGACTGAAGGAGGGAAGAAAGAAAAGAAGCTAAAAAGGATGAATGGACACGCAGAAGAAGAATGCGGCTGCTGCTTTAAATGTACCAGCTTAAGCTCCAAACACAGTAGCTAAGAGCTCATGTTAAACGGTGAATAAACGAAAAGGTTAGCATGTCTAGGGACCCAATTACCCTCAGCCCGGTGCACAGGAAGGCCCAATTAGTCTCATCAGCTCGCTTCTGTGGGGCTAGATGTGAGCAGCTCTGACCCCTCCAGCCCCAGCAAGATTGTGTTCACGGGTCCAAATGCTCCATGGTCAGCCTTGTTTTCTCAAGGCTCAGACTCGGCTCCAAACACATGATGGTTTGACCCAAAGAGAAAAAGTCTGGCCCAGAGGTAATGAACTGTTCCTTCTCAATCTGTTTTACTTTCATGGAAAACGAGAATTCTCTTTGACCACACAGATACTACATGAATCAAGATGTACTATGCCCCCATCTCCGTTGCACACACTCATGTGCGCACACACACACGCACACACCGCTGAATTCAAATGATCTAGGTTGGACCATGCCAGCATATCATAATTTAAATGCTCTCAACACAATGACAAGTATAATTAAGTTGCTCACACCTATTGCACTGTATTGGTTTCACGATCTATTATACTCCTCATGCCACGGTTATCGTAAGCAAAACAGTTTGATACTAACACCCTGTCACTATAATGTACACGAACAACATTGATAGGTGCAAACCTCTGTGGAGATGGAAACTTTGCATTTTGACCATCTCATCCTTCTTTTTTAGCATTATTTCCCTTCCTTTGTGTCAATTAGCTTTTCCATACTCCTCACCTACTTGGCCCCCCAAGACCCAATTCCAGTTTCACTTTCTTTAAGACCTTGCTCTCAGATGGGGACCAGCTCAGCACACGGGGCCACTTCACACCCATCATAGGTCAATAGTTCTTCAAGTCTGACTCAGGAACCACCTGAGCCAAAATACTTGGGTGCTTGTTAATTCAAGTTCCTGAGCTCTATTAACTGAATCACAATTTCTAGGAGTGGGAAATAGAAAGAAGCACTTTAAATAAGTTTCCTGGAAATTCCTGTATGTGCACATTTGCACGCATACCTCCCATCCCCTCCCCGCAGACTGTAAAACCTCTAAGATAAGTTATTTGACCTCCTAGAACCATAACAGAAGTTTGTAAACCATAAAGATTTGGAAATTTCAAGACACCATTCTAAGAGTTGGTCTCAGCTGGGGATGTATAAACATGTTTGGGTCCTGGAGTTCCTATTGTATGCAAGCTTCTCAGGTGTAGTTTTTGACAGCTACCTCTGCAAAAGCCAACAGAGAAGCAGAGAAATTTAAATGGCCGTACTGCATCTTACAAAGGACAAAAAAAGGAGAACTAGGGTGCTGAGAGCAGGTAGTGGAAGTGAGGGCAGAAAGGAAAGTGAGAAAGGAGGGATGAAGGGAAAAGAAGTTTGCAGTTGTTGACCTGACTTACTGCAGCTTCGAGAGATGTAGTATTCAGATGTTCCCTCACTGAGAGAGCTAATGGTTCCTGAGCCACTTGATTGTTGTTCCTGTAATTTGATTGTTGAATGACCAAATGTTTGGGCCTGTCTAGTTTCCTTTGTCCTCTACACATTAGGCCATGCAAAACAGGGGTTTAAACCGGGGTATTTTGGTCCCACGCAGTGGCTCATGCCTATAATCCCAGCACTTTGGGAGACCAAGGCGGGTGGATCACAAGGTCAGGAGATTGAGACCATCCTGGCCAACATGGTGAAACCCTGTCTCTCCCAAAAATACAAAATTAGTTGGGCATGATGGCACATGCCTGTAGTCCCAGTTACTCGGGAGGCTGAGGCAGGAGAATCGCTTGAATCCGGGAAGTAGAGGTTGCAATGAGCCGAGATGTCAACACTGCACCTCAGCCTGGTGACAGAGTGAGACTCTGTCTCAAAACAAACAAACAAACAAAAACTGGGGTTTTTTGGTTTTTCCCCACTCAAATGCACTCACTTCAGGAGCCTAGAGATAAAGCTCTGTGTCATTCAGAGGTGGCATTCTGCATAGAACACAAATTAGTCTACTGTGGTTTAGCCAGTTCATTTTTCTCTGACGACACATCTGAAGGTAGGATCCACCATATTTTTAAGGTTCAAGGGTCTTTCCGTCTTTCTGGTCTGCCTTTCTTAGAATGTAGTCATGTACTTATGGTGAGTCTACTCTTGCCTTTCCTTTACATTCCAGGCAAAAAAGAGGAAAAGACAGGCAACAAGAAGGAAAGGTACCCTTCATATCAGGAAAACGAAACTTTCTCTGAATCCCCAGCAATCTTCTGTTTCTCACTGGTGAGAATTGTCTGAGATGGTGAACTCCACTGCAAAGAAAAAAAAAAAAAACATGAAAAATGTAGCTTTTATTTTTAAAATATAGGACATTGCCTCCTTGAACAAAACTGGGATTCTATTAACAAGGAAAAAGATGCACATGGGTACTAGGTAGGTAATCAGCAGTGTGTACCCCAAGTCTAGGGATGTACACTTGGCCTAATTGGGGAAGATAATTCTTTTGTTGTGTTTATTTGCTTGTTGGTTTAGTTCTACAGCCCTTACGGCTGTGGTGTGAAAAGCAATAATATGAAGTTCCTTTCTTGTTCATATAATCCCCCAGCTTTTAACATGTGCTTCAAGCATCTTCAGTCTAATTTTAGGTTCATTCATTCATTCATTCATTCATTCGTTGAGACCCTAGTAGATATTGGGCACAGAACTCCACTCCATGAGCATGATGGAGCGAAGCTGGCTCCTACACTCATGAGCTTGCATTCTAGTAGAGAGGGGGGGATGTGTGATCAGGTAAGTATGAGGTGGACAGAAGAGTGCCACGACAAGGGAAGTAAATGATGCAATGGGGCACACAATATGCCAGGCATGCAACCCATTAGGGGTTAGGGAGGGTGCTCAGAGAAGAGTAAGAGAAGAAGGTAATGGAGATGAGTGGGTGGGTCATTCTAGGAGAAATGGTCAGTATGATCTAAAGAATTTGGAGGAAGAATGTTGGCCTTACGGAAATTTTGAAAGTTCAGAATAGCTGAAACATAGCCTTTGAAACAAGGAAAAGCCAACAGGAGGTAGGTAACGGTCAGATCGTGATGCCCTTGTCCAGAAAGCACAGGGAGCCAATGACGGGCTTGAAGTGGAAGTCACAGATGGCCACAGACAGTCATGTTGTAACCTTGACCTGTCTGGAAAAGACTGTTTTTACCACTGTGGATCAATCAGTTCAGACAATTCCATTCCAAATGACTTTGTTCTTACTTGGCAAAGCAACTGAGTAGAAAACAGATAATTTTCTTTTTCAGTCCTTTTTAGCAGTGCCATGCAGACACAGCTTCCAAAATTCATAAATCAGAGAGACCAGACCATATTGCTAGCGTCCTCACCAACCTGTGACATTTCGGGCCATCATTTCAGGTTTCAGTGAACCGCCCTGTCAAGACTTGGCATAAGCTCTTATCACAGAAGACAGAGAATTCTTGATTTAAATAATCCTATGGGTCAGCCTGGGTAACATAGTGAGGCCCCATCTCTACACAAAATTTAAAAATTAGGCCAGAGTAGTGGCATGCACTTGTGGTCCCAGGTACTTGGGAAGCTGAAGTGGGAGGATCACTTGAGTCTGGAAACGGAAGTTGTTATGTGCTGAGATCGTGTCACTGCACACCAACCTGGGCAACAGAGTGAGACTCTTACCTCAAAATAAATAAATAATCAATTCTGTGGCACTTGGTTCCTACTACATTATCTATGATGCACTAATATATCCTCTATCTATGAGTAATCATTACAGCACTCCCCTCTGTATCCTCCTCCCCTGGGGGTGGTCTGACCTGTTTCCTCCCTTTCTCCTCACTCACCACCCTGGGCTACTCCCATAACTCACAGGCAACGAGCTCACTTCCAGCCAATGAAGACTCACCTTGGAATTAACTTTTTATCATAACTGTGAAGACAAAACAGAAATGTCAGCATACATTCAGAATTTATAATGTATGATTAATCCAGGATGGAAATTGGGGTGGTGTGAGAAATCCTTAGATACTAAATTAAAATGTGTGAAAAATTCAAGCAGGAGATAATTTGGAAATCTAATTTTTAAAATTTCTCAGCAGGAAAATGTAAAGGGAGGGACAAGAGGAGGAAGTAAAGAGTGTAAGAAAACATGTAAAATGGATGTGTATTCACTTATTATTTTATAACCATCCTCTTTATATGTATTTTCCAGGCTGTATGTTATCACTGCCTTAATGGATGAGTCGAAGTTCAGAAGGGTTAAATGAACTCCTAAAGGATGAAAGCTGGGCTTTGCATTTCACCAACCATTCTTCAGAAGAGTAAGGCTTCCAAATGAAACTCCATTTTGCCTACTCTCTAAGAAAAGCCAAAAAAGCAGAAAATGGTGAATCACTGAAGATCTTAATAATTAAAAAAAAACAAAAAACAAAAAAAAACAGCCTCTGGAAAATTTATGTCCACATAAAAACCTGCACATGGCAGCTTTATTCATAATTGATAAAAAGTGGTAGCCAAGATGTCTTTCAATAGGCAAATAGCAAAACTGTGGCACATCTATACAATGGTATATTAATCAACAATAAAGCAAGTGAGTTATGGAGCCATGAAAAGACATGGAGAAGCCTTAATGCATACTGTGAAGTAAAAGATGCTGTTCTGAACAGGCTGCATTCTGTGTGAGTCCAACTCTATAACATTCTGGAAAGGACAAAAGGTATAGAGATAATAAAAGGATCAGTGTTCTGCAGGAGTTGGGGAAGGAAGAGACTAGGGATGAACCAGTGAAGCCATGAGATTTTTAGGGCAGTTAAACTATTACTTGTGATACTGTAATGATGGATACATGACATTATGTATTTGCCAAAAGCCATAGAATACACAGCACAAAGAATGAGCCCTAATGTAAACTATTGCCTCTGGTTAATAATAGTATAATAATATTGGTTCAGGCCGGGCATGGTGGCTCAAGCCTGTAATCCCAGCACTTTGGGAGGCCAAGAGGGGCAGATCACGAGGTCAGGAGATGGAGACCATTCTGGCTAACACGGTGAAACCCCGTCTCTACTAAAAAAATACAAAAATCTAGCCAGGCAAGGTGGCGGGCGCCTGTAGTCCCAGCTACTCCGGAGGCTGAGGCAGGAGAATGGCGGGAACCCGGGAGGCAGAGCTTGCAGTGAGCTGAGATCTGGCCACTGCACTCCAGCCCCGGCGATAGAGCGAGACTCCGTCTCAAAAAAAAAAAAAAAAAAAAAAAAAAATCGGTTCATCAATTATAACAAATGTACCAAAATAATACATGTTAACAACAGGGAAAACTGGGGAGAGGAGGGGGAAGGTGTATGGGAACTCTCTGTACCTTTTCTTCTGAACAATTTTTCTGAAAACCTAAAACTACCCAAAAATTAAAGTCTACTGGGGGAAAAAAAAGTCTCTGGCGTGGATTTTTCCTAGAAGGAAGGCAAGGGAGTTTCATTTGCTAGCAGTGGGCCTAGCAGACAAGGGGCTTTACAGGGTGTAGGAGGCTGTTTCATGGACATCCAATCATCCAGTCATGTGCCTGACCCCAGCCACAGAGGTGGAGGGGGTGTGACAACACTGCTGACTCAGGAGGTTCCAGAAGTTACATGCAGAATCTGGGGGTAGGCTCTCCCTTCTGACTTGGGGGTGGTCTGACTAATATGTGACTAAGAATTTTCAAGGAGACATGATGGGATATAGCCGAGGCCCCATTGTCTTTACAAACAAGCAGCACTCACCTTGTAGAGTGTAACATTTAGAGAGTTCAGTGACTCATGCTCACGTCATGGAGTCTGCAGATGACTGAGTTTTCAGGTCATTGCACTGCATGTAGGCTGGCTTGCTGGGGAGTCCTCACGAGGGCTCCCACATCACTGAGGACATCAGGGGAGGAGGGCATGAGGAGAGGCTGACTAAGCCAGGCTTTGAGCATCCAGAACTGATCATCCTTTTATCCGTTGTCTGAAAGACATGCCAAAAATATGATTTTGGTGCCATCTTATTCCCTAAAGCTCTTCTCTGGGGGTGTATTTGAGAGAGTACCGATTAACACTACTGAGAGCTGAACACTTAACACTTCAACAAGCCCATGAGGGAGGCACAATTGATACCCCAGTTTTACAGATGTGAAGACCCAGGCTTAGAGAGGTGAAGTAGCATGTGCAGTAGTACCCAGCCAGAGCATGCTGGCCTTGTCCTTCCCCAGAACCAGAGAGCCGAATCATTTAGGTTCTATCATGAACTTCATGACAATATTTTAATCAACAATGGACTGTACATAGGAAGGTGGTCCCATAAGATTATAATACCCATAAGATTACTGTACCCCTTCTATGGTTATATACCCAAATGCTTATCATTATGTTACAATTGCCTACAGTACTCAGCACAGTAACATGCTGTACAAGTTGGTAGCCTGGGAGCGATAGGTTGTACCATAAAGCCTAGGTGTGTAGTGGGCTCTGCCTCCTAGGTTTGTGTGAGTGCACTCTATGATGTTCCCACAACAATGACTTTGCCTAACTATGCATTTCTCAGAATGGATCCCCAGTTGTTAAAGCAATTCTTGACTGTATGTTGCTTTCCAAATCGATCACTTGGGATGGCCAGTGATGCTGTTAGTCCTCTCGGGGATTATTTAGTTTTCTACAGAAACGATACATTCTAGTGACTTTATTTCTTAAAGCCTTTCTTTGACCGCTCTTATTCCATGCTAGTTTTCTCAACATGTCCAGGGTCTCAGCTTCAGAAGAACTAAAACATTCTTTCTTTTTCTTGGCTTCTAGGTCTGTTGCTGTAATGCATGTTGCCTCTGCATTGATTTCATGGATAGGATGTAGGGACCAGACACTGGAGGCACTGCCTCAATACCTGCCTGCCCGAGTTAGGAATCATCCTTAGCACTCACCAGGGACTTCCTAAGTGCTAGACCCTGTGCTAAGCCTGTTTCTTGCATGACAATTTAATCCTCAAAGCCTATGAAGAAAATCCCAGTATCCACCCATTTAACTGATGAGAAAAGCCAGTTTGGATGGGTTCATCAACTTGCACAGAGGCAAAAGGTATGGCATCTGTTGAGATGACATCTGTACTGTTTCGGATGCTTGGAGCCCCAGCATGTTGTGATAATGTGGTGATTACTCAGCTAATGTAGATCAAAGAGGAATTTAAAGTCTTTCATATCACAGACTCTCTGTGGTCTTTAGATGATAGTTAAAAAATTAAATATGTCCCTGTTATGTCTATTTTCTCCTAATGTTTTCCTAAAGGGAGCGTGAGACTTTTTTACATAAGACGACTGGTTTATATTCCCCAGGAGCCAAGTGGAATGCCATGAATGAGAATGTCGTTGCCCTGAATACCTTCGATGCTCTCATAACCACAAATTGTAGTACATATAAAGTGGATGGACAAACTTCCTGCATATTTGTCCCTTCCATTCCTGGCATGCTTCTTATACCACAGAACATTATGCATATCCAGGAATTGAGGAGTCTTTTGAAAGGCGAATACAATGTAAGCTTCAAACCTAGTCAATGCCATTGAGGGATTTACCATTTTTCTGCTCATGGTCACCACAGCATCACCAAGGAGAGAAGCAGCCACATCCCTTGACTCATCCTCAGCCCTGCCCTGGCCAAGGTCTTTTTTTCAAGACTGATGCCCTTCACTAATGGTACCTAGAGCAATCCCTTCCTTGGGACTCTTTCCCTGAAATTTCCCAAGACGTCTTGGAAGGCATGGATGCAGGGTGAGGCTGGGAGGTTTTAGAGGACCAGCCATTAAGGCCCTAGGCTAAAACACTGGACTTCTTTTTCCAGATTGCTTCTGCTTCTAAAAGAGAATGTATGAATTAACTATTTCTCTCTGATATCTAGAAGCATCTAGAAGGATCTGTTTTTGTTTTTGTTTAAACTTTTTCTTAAGTATAGAAGTTTTTTTTGTTTTGTTTTGTTTTGTTTTGAGATGGAGTCTTGCTCTGTCGCCCAGGCTGGAGTGCAATGGCATGAACTCAGCTCATTGCAGCCTCTGCCTCCCAGGTCCCAGCAATTCTCCTGCCTCAGCCTCCTGAGTAGCTGGGATTACAGGCACACGCCACCAGTCTTGGTTAATTTTTGTATTTTTAGTAGAGACGGGGTTTCACCATGTTGGCTAGGCTGGTCTTGAATTCCTCACCTCATGATCCACCTACCTCAGCCTCCCAAAGTGCTGGGATTACAGGCATGAGCTACCATACAGGGCTTAAGTATAAAAGTTAAGGATGAGACAACCATCTTCTATGAAAGTCTGAATTAGGCTGGTGCCTTTGATTTGGATAAAGACTGTACAAGACTTGTCATGTAGATGGGCATGTTAATACAATCTAAAGACAATCGCATTGTGTTTACCTAAATAATCATTTCTGAGATACCGTAACTTTAGTTTCATTGTCATTTTACACTAAGCTGTTGCATTAGTTTCACTGAATATAAATAGAATTAGTATCAAGGCATCATTGTCAAGATGAACACAGCCTTCTGCCTTGGACTCCCAAGATTTCACAGAGCTTGATGGCAGGAGAGCATTTTTCTCCAGGAACTCCTTAGTACAGCCAGGTCCAAACTGTAAAATATAGACCACAAACTAGATGCCTGCAGGAGTCAAGCAAGTTGTATGAATGGATGGTTCAATTCAAGTGCTGGGGACAGTGTTGACCAGGTAAAGATGAGAAAACATACCCCCTTTAGCAGGGAACCATCACCATTCTGTAGTTGCCAGGAGCGGGACTGGCTACAAGATATGGGAGTCCCACTGCAAAATGAAAACACAGGGTTCTTTATCAGGAAGACCTACTCAGGCTGCAGTCCCATGAAGCTAGCCCTGGCCAGGAGGCAAGGTCAGATCAAGGTCATGGTGGCAGCAGGTGCAGCTCCAGAGCACACATAGACCTGCGTTTGCACACCCAGTGAGATCATTCAACTCAGAGAAATCCCAGTGTGAATGTTGTAAAAAGTGTGCTGGCCTCCAAGGCCTCTCCTGGAGTCCACCCCTCCACCCATTTAGACTGCTCTGAGACTTACAAATATTAACACATGCAGAGTGCCTGAGATCAGCCGCACGGGTCTTTGATAACTTGGCAGGCAAGGGGCTTTCCAAAAAGCTATGGGTGCATAGCTGAAGTCAGGGTAGAGACCTAATACACTTTCTTTTCCCTTCTTTCCATTCTAAAAAGAAATGGATGTCTTCCAACTATAGAATTTAACATTTTTTCACCTGTATTCATAACTCATTTTATTTAACTTTTCAATTATTTTATTTAACATAATTTATTCTTATTTTATTTTAAAATATTCATACATTGGCTGGACACGGTGGCTCACATCTGTAATCCCAGCACTTTGGGATGCCAAAACAGGCAAATCACAAGGTCAGGAGTTCGAGACCAGCCTGGCCAATATGGTGAAACTCTGTCTCTACTAAAAATACAGAAATTAGCCTGGTGTGGTGGTGGGTGCCTGTAGTTCTAGCTACTTGGGAGGCTGAGGCAAGAGAATCACTTGAACCCAGGAGGCAGTGGTTGCAGTGAGCCAGGATCATGCCACTGCACTCCAGCCTGGGTGACACAGGAAAATTCTGTCTCAGCAAAAAAAAAAAAAAGAAAGAAAGAAAATCATACATTGATTCTGTTTCAAACATGGAAAATAATTATACTTCAAACATACTGAAAATAATATACAGACATCCAGATATATCCAACCCTAGATTTAGTAAATGTTGGCGTATTACTCTATTTCTTTGACATCTGTTTATTTGTTTTAAGAAAGAAATTATTGCAGATATATTGGAAATGTCCCCATACTCTCCCTTCCTTTTTATCACAGAATTAACCAAAATCTTGAAGGTTTTATAACTTTCCTATCAATGGTTTTGTATTTTGATGCATAAGTAACTAGATAGCATTGTGTCTTCCTTTTTAATTCACCAAAATTATATAATGCATTTGTAACTTGCTCTTTATCCCTTCAACACTTAGAGTATCTATGTTGATATGTGTAGATTTAGGATATTCATTGTAACTGCTACTTAGTAAGCTCCTATGCATATAGGATAACTTATACATGCCCATGTCTTAGGCTTCTTTCTGATTTTTTGCTATTTTTTAATGAACAATGTGCAGTGACTATTAGGGTATGTGGTTCTTGTGCATATATTTCTCAAGATTATGTACCCAGGTTGTAGGGTCTGAATAGCTTCAGTTGGGGACAGTTTGACAATATCCATTCAGGGGGCTGTACCCATTTGCACTCCCACAATCGATATTTGAGAGTTCCCCAAGTACACTTCCTCTTTCTCTTACTTGTTACAACGAGGCATTCTTTTTTTGTTTTTTTGCCAAATTGTTGGGTATGAAGGGACATTTCATTGCTGATATTGCTGATTTAATCTTCATTTCCTTATCACTAATGAGATTACATGTTTTTCCATATGTTTATTGGCCATCAGGGTTTTCTCTTCTGCTATGCATTTATTTATATCCTTTGCCATTTTTTTAAAAATTGGGTATACTTTTATGAGAAAGTGCTTTACAAGTTCTAGATATGGATTCTTTGTTGGTTAAGAGTGTAATAAGTTTCTTCTCCTAGTCTGTGGCTTGCTTTTTCGCTAAGTTTGGATTGCCGTTTGTTATACAGAGGATTTTAATCTTAATGTAGTTAATCACTCTTTGTTTTCAGTCTGTGGTTTGTGTGTCTTGGTTAGTGAATCCTTCTCCATCCAAGCTTGTAAAGACATTCTCCAAGATACACTTCTAAATAATTTTAGGTTTTGCTCCGACATTTATGCCTCTAATCCTCTGGAATGTAATTTTCTGTATAGTGTAAGGTAGGGTTCTAACTCGGTGTTTTTCTGAATGGAAGTTTCCACAGAATCATTGAATAGTATATTTTGTCTCCTCGTCCTTGCAATGCCACTCCAGCCGTCTATCAAGTTCATATACATGCATGGTGTTTTGCATTGGTCTATTTATCCATTTGTGCACTATTATGCCGTTTTCATTACCAGAGCTTGATCATGATTACTGATGCCTAATATGAGAAGTTCACCTTTGTATTTGTTAGGATGCTTTGGGCTGCAATTCACACTGACATAAAAATGGGCTTTTGTAAAATGCCATATAACAAGAATAATGAAGGAAAATGGCTATTGCTTTTTCAACCATCACTTCCTAACGAAAACCTTTTCAAAGACAGAAAGAGAAGTGCAGGCATGAAGGACATCTTACTTTGATCAGGAAAAAAAAAAAATCCTTTCCCAGAATCCCTGCTGGGGATTGCTCCTTACACACCATCGCCCAGCAGTGGGTGACACGGGCAGCCATTCATCACTGCCTGGATAAAGAAATGGGATTGTAGGAACTGTTATATTATTGTCAATTTGTCCATCGCTCCTTATAATTCTGTCTAGTTTCACTGCATCTATTTCAGGGCTCAGATGTTGGATGTACAAAGATTCAGGATTGTTATCTTGCTGACAAATTGTTCCTTTTATTCTTATGTAATAATATATCTTTATTTTTTCTTTATTTCTATATTTTTATTAATTTTTTTGTCCTGAAGGTTATTTTGTCTCACATTAATATTAATGTTATGTTTTTTCTTTTGATGAATGCTTTCCTGTATCTCTTTTCTCACCCCTTATTTTCAAAGTATATTTCTTTATGTTTACATATTTTTCTTGTACACATTGGTAAGGTTGGGCTATGCTCTGCTGTGGTAATAAATGGCTCCAACATATCAACAATTCAGCAAAACAAAGAACTGTAGGTCCCTCAAAGCTCCATGGGGGTTCTGTTCCACTTCATCATTACCCTGGGGTCCCAAGAAGCCATTGTTTGCACCATTGCTAGTGGTTGTAGCAGGAAAAGAAAACTTGACATACTGTGAACTGTTAGCATTTCTACCCCAAACTGGCACACACCACTTCAGCTCACACCATACAACAAGTTATATGGTCACACTTCACTCCTGGGGTAGGCAGGTGACATCCAAATAATGAGTCCAGGATGAAGATATGGAAAATTTAGTGATCAGCATGAAAAACTGTCATGGCAGATGTTTGGATAATATTCAATCTGAGAAGCTATATTAATTGATAAGTTTATATTTATGACAAATACAGATATTAACTAATTTGTGTTTTCTCTTTATCTTGCTCTTAATTTTTTTTTACACTTTCTTGCAGCTATTGGGAAAAGTATATTCTATTCCTATTTTTACATGCTTATCTTAAAATTGTAATGCATTTTTAGCACAGCAAATCAATATTTATACTCTTGTCCTAAACATTTCAAGGAATTCAAAGTATGTTAGTTCTATGGAGTATTTCTCATCTTCCATTGTGCTATTTTCTAGCATTTTAATTCTACCTGGATTTTAAGTCTCTTCTCAAATACTTGGTTTTAATATTTTTAAGTCAATGCTTTTGAAATGTATCCAACATTTTAACAATCCTCTACCCACCATCAATTTTTGCATTCTATTCCTCATTCCAGAGTTAATTCTCATCTAATTTAATTACACTCTTAAGTTGTTTCTTCAATAAGCATCTTTGAAGAAGAAACTCCCATTCGTTGTTTATCTGAAAATGTTTTTCTTTTGCCTTCTCTCCTGAGTAGAAGCTACCCCAGAATCCTAGACTGACAGTTGTTTTCAATATAAAATTAGTAAGCACTTTGAAGATAATATCCTATTGTCTTCAGGTCTCTATTTTGGTGACGACAAGATTATTATTTTATTTTCTATTTAGAACACCCCTTTTGTTCTAGCTGCTCTTAAGACCTTCTGCCTCTCTTTAGCAGTCCATAGTTCACATACAAGCTATCTAGGTGAGTATTTTGTTTTAATCCATTCTGCTTAGGATTCATTGAGCTTTCTACATCTCAGAACTGATGACTTTAACCAATTCCAAAAACTTCTCTGCCATTATCTTTTTGAGTATTTGCTCTTTCTTTTCACTCTATTATTTTCTTTCTAGAATTTTAATTTGACATATTTTAGGCTGCCTAAGACTATTCTGCATATTCCTTTACTTCTCTTTCATATTTCAATTTCTGTATCACTCCCTGCTGCATTCTAGGTTATTTGCCAGATTTTATATCTGTGTTTATTGAGTCTCTCTCCTATTATGTTTAATGCATCATTGAGTTTATCCTTTAAGTTTTTAATTACTTTTTCTGTGGAAAGACACTCTATTTATTTTGGGGGCTACTTTTTGGTTAATTAGATTGTTCTTTATACAGAGTGCCATGCCTTTCATCATGTTCTCTGTTCTTTTAAAATAAAATATCTAATAATTTTAGATATTCTTGTTTTATAGTTTCTTTCAGATTATTCCATTACCTCTAGTTCTTGGGGCTCATTAACACTCCCATCATTGACTCTCTATTATGATGAATAATTACTTGTTATTTCCCATGTTTTTCTTGCTAGCTCATCTTGACATTTTTCAGACTGAAAGTTTTTCTGAATGATAATTACTTGCATAGAAAGTAAGTCATTATCTGATTCTAGCATCATGTGAACTGAACTATTACAGATTCACCTCCTACTACAAACATACGAAACAGCTGGATAAAGAATAACAGCAGGGCACTTTAAAAAACATAAATGAGGAAAAAGTAAATAAGGAAAATGTCAGTTTTCTCTGTGAGTCTTTTTAGCTCTGAATCCCTAGTGGTTTTGTTTATTCAAAGTACCAAGGATTTCATCTGAGACCAGATTCCATGTGGATTTCTGAGTTGAGATTCTGTGCTAACTAGTCCATAACTTTGCTTGTCACTCCTCTGCTTGTGGCAGGCCAGAGTTTCCATTTCTCAAGAGATTATTTGTGACTTTTTCTACTCTTCCCTATGTTTGGGGTAGTGCAAGCTTCTTGTACTTTGCCATGTTGGTCAAGGCAGCTTTTCTGTGAGGGTCTCTTCACGGAGTGGGTAATTCGATGCCAGCCTCAGTTCAAGCACTGTGCCTCATGGAGGCCACAGGCCACATCTCCTGTCCATATGTGAGCATTCATACTTCAGCCCCTAAATTGCAGAACATCTATCTAAATGTGAATTATCCCACAACCATATCAGGCTGCTGCTACATTAGCTCTGCTCTGGCCAGGGGTTCATTCTTCATTTCTGGCAACTGGGGATTCCTTTCATTCATTTTTCCCCTGCTATATGTCTTATAAACTATTATGGTCTTATGACTTATCCAGAATTTGTATATTTGTGAAAGAGATAGGTCTACTATAGTCCAGTCCTCCACGTTGCTAGCACTGCTCAGTGCTTTACTTCCTATAGAAGACATCACTACCCAGGGTGTGGGAGAGCACCAAAATATAATTACTTTTTGGCAGTTTATTAAAACATTGAATTTCCTTAAATAAGAAAATCTGAAAATGCATATATGAATGAGTTAGAATGGCATCTATACCTCCAAGTAAGAAAAATATTCTCTATTACATCAGCCATCACTATTTATCTTTTGTGTCTTAGACTGCGGCCCTGTTATTTTAAATCTGTGGTTTTAATAATGAAACTTTTCAAAATTAACATATGGAACTGCATTTTTGCTAAACTATTTACTTCTCATTTCTTGTTTCCAGGTTTAGTTTAATATGATCCCTCACTTTAGCTACCATACTTTGTAGAAAATGCGTTCTCTTGCAGAGCCAAGGAAATGTAAAACAAAAATGACACACACACATGTCCCAAAAGTATCCATCTGTTCATTCACCCTTCTGGAATTTAGGAATTTTTTCATATACTAGTATGGAGACTTTTCCCCTTTAAGGCTCATATATTTGATATTTTGTGGGACCTGGTAAAACCATAACATAGCATAAGATAAGTTCCAGAAAGTAAGATAGCATTTGTTATTTACAATGCATTCAATCCCCTTGACAATCGAGTGTTATTTTCACTTTAGGAAAAATGATTAAATGAATGAGAAGGAAAATTAAGTGCTGGGAGTTGGCAAAATAGGACCTTTATGTTGGTGAATATTGAACACAGGAAAAATGACAAGTGACAGCCAGCTAGGAATTACATTTCATGGGGAGGTACCTCATATCCAAATAAAGACAGAGGGGATTACTGCTTATTAAAATCCTGTTTTGAAATATTTCTTTAAAAATTTGTGTTTTTCCTATCATGAAAGCCCAAGAAAATTCTAGAAGTTCTGTTTCTTCCACCTTTCAAGACCAGAGATTTCACAGATAACACCCCCATCAGGCAGAAGCTGTATTTACTGAGTCAATCCAAATTACAGCCTTAGCTGGGGTTGTGAGGTCAGAAAGCAACTGCATCTTTCTGAGAAGGAGAACATGGAGTTGGAAAATTTGATTCAATAAATTTGTTTTCCCAACCCAAGTATGGTAATTTATCCAAAGTATACAAATAATGGTGAATTTTCAGACCAATCTTGTAATAATAAAGACCATAAAAACAACATGAAGGCAGCTGCTAATATATGAACAGGTTGGATTTCCAAAATGCATGTGTGTTTATGAATGTGATCACTACCTCAAGAACTGGAAAATAATGTTGTTCTTTAAGAGTTACATTTTAAATCAATCCACAAGGATCAGGGTCAGGAGAGCCAAGTCACTCAAAGGAAGGAGAACTGAAAGTCTTAACATATCTATGACAAGTACTTATGTGGATGACATGTAAATCTGTGTGCATCTGGCAATTCATAGCTAACATTTTAATTATTAATATACACCTGGATCCAACAACTTCACAGTTGTCCTAAAGAAATACTTACCAATGTATTAGTGGCTGGGTATGGTGGCTATAATCCCAGCACTTTGGGAGGCCGAGGCAGGTGGATCACCTGAGGTCAGGAGTTCAAGACCAGCCTGGCTAACATGGTGAAACCTTGTCTCTACTAAAAATACAAAAATTAGCTGGGCGTGGTGGCAGGCACCTGCAATCCCTGCTACTCGGGAGGTTGAGGCAGGAGAATCCCTTGAACCTGGGAGACAGAGGTTGCAGTGAGCCAAAATCACGCCACTGCACTCTAGCCTGGGCGACAGAGTGAGACTCCATCTCAAAACAAAACAAAAAAAAAAAGAATACATTAGATTAGTAATCATATAAATGTTGTTCAGAGGGGAAAATAAAAAGTAACCCAAGTGCAATTATATTGGATAAAGAATTATTGATCATTGTTAACAATTATTTGCAATTGTCAATAATTGAAAAATAATATTGCAGAATAGTTAATGCAGTACAGAGCAATCAATTAATCAGCATCTGCGTCTCTATCCTCCATAGTTTCTTCAGACAGTTTTAGGTAGGGAGAGAGTAAATACCTTGATGGAAACTTGGGGAGGCCCATGTTTTGTTTTGTTTTTTTAAATCATTCTTAGGCAATTAAATACTATCAATCTCTGTAAGACAAATGCAGTCCCAACTCAGTAAAATAACCAGTGCTATGTAATTGTCAAAATAAAGGACTTGGTTTTAGGATAAATCTCTTTATCTGACTTGAATCTTCTGCAGGTGAAGTTCAAAAGAGCTGGTGGCTATCTGTTTCTCATTCCCTGCCATGCTTCCTCACCTTTCCCTCCATTTTGCTAAGTCTGGCTTCCAGTGAGGAAAGAGAGAAGTGTGAAGCAGGAAAGTCACTTGACCAGTCTGCAGTGGGAGGCACCATGATCTCAGGCTGGCTGGAGATTAAAGCTTGCCACCTTTGGTGGCCTTTCTGGAGCTTCCTCCCCTGCACGGGACTCATTCGATTGCATTTCCTGTGACTTGGTCATGCATTCTCTCCAATTATCCATTCCCCTTGCAGCGGTCCATAGGCAGAGACTGTGTCTGTCTGTCCCCAGGCTCCTCCAGAAAGTCCTCTTGAGCTGGACGGAAGATGATCTGGTCAACCATCCTTGACCAGGGGCCACAGCTGTTCCTTAGTGCTGCCCTCCTTTGACCTGAGGGCAGGCAGAGTACACTGCCCCATCTAGCCCATTGTGGCTTTTAAGTTTTCCCAAGCAGAAGTCATGCATCAGTCTCCTGCAACTCCCCAACTGAGAACACAATTCCATCAAATTAATGCAATTCTGGGTGGCCCTCAGGCTTCTCTCTACTGAGTTGATGTGAAATGGAAAGCATCCTACTCCCATCTCTTTCTGGTTGGCATGGGGATTCTTATAGGCTGTTCAGTGAAATCTTTCTTCCTTCCTTTCTTTCTTTCTTCCTTCCTTTCCTTCCTTTCCTTTCCTTCCTTTCCTTCCTTTCCTTCCTTTCCTTCCTTTCCTTCCTTTCCTTCCTTTCCTCCCTTTCCTTCCTTCCTTTCTTCCTTCCTTCCTTCCTTCCTTCCTTCCTTTCTTTCTTTCTTTCTTTCTTTCTTTCTTTCTTTCTTTCTTTCTTTCTCTCTCTCTTTCTCTCTTTCTTTCTTTCTTTCTTTCTTTTTCTTTGATGGAGTCTCACTCTGTTGCCCAGGCTGGAGAACAGTGGTGTCATATATTGGCTCGCTGCAACTTCTGCCCCCCAGGTTCATGCCATTCTCCTGCCTCAGCCTCTCGATAGCTGGGACTACAGATGCCCACCACCACGCCCGGCTAATTTTTTGTATTTTCAGTAGAGACGGAGTTTCACTGTGTTAGCCAGGATGGTCGTGATCTGCCTGCCTCAGCCTCCCAAAGTGCTGGGATTACTGGCGTAAGCCACCGCACTCGGCCTCCAGTGAAATCTTTCTAAAACTTTTCCTAATCTCCAGTCTTGTTTCTTTGACATCCTTGATGTGAAGAAGGGGACTGACAAGTGCGAAACTGATTTTTAAATATCTCACTGGAAGGGCCTCCCATGTGGCCTTGTTTTGAACCCCCTTTGTCTTTGCCATGTATCGCATCTTTATGGCTCGGTAGAAACTTCATGCTCATATGGAGATGTGAATGGGCTTTTCCAAGAACTCAGGCCCATTTGATAATAAGAATGTCAAAGTTTTAGGGGAGACTGTATATAGAAAGGGAATTTCTGAAGTTTGTAGGCAAGGTCTTTCGACATCTGTATTGCTTTGCAATACAAATACAATACAAGAAAGTTTGAAGAACATGATTTCTGCTTATGAGAGGAAGAAAGCAAAAAGGGAATGGTACGAGCAAAGCAAGGGCATGGCTGAGTAACGTGGCTCAAAGACCAAAGGATTCTAAGGAAAAGGATGTCAAACACTCAAGCGTAATGATCCTCACATCCTGAAACGTTCAGTTAAGTCAGCTGTGAATCCAAAAACTCCTTGTATGGTTGATTTGTTGTTACTATTGAATCAAGGAAAGAACCTGATTTCCACTTTTGGGTCTATGGCCAAAGAGAAATTAAGGAACAGCTGTAGGCTGAGGAGTGGAGAATGGAATTCACTAGACACAGGAAGCCAGAGTCACAGGTGAGCATTAGAATGGGAGATCCTGGGAAGTTGCCAAAATCTGGAGGAGAACAATGAAATGAAGGACCAAGGCATCTTATCTAGACAATGAGGAGCAGAGAGACCCAGTTGACATCTGGCTTATACATATAAGGATACATATTAAAATATCTGGATGATGTTAACCACAGTTATTGCTGGGTGCTGGGATTGCAAAAGATCATTATTTTCTTCTTCATGTTTTTTTCTTTTTACTAATATATGTTGCTTAGATTTTCCACCATGTTGTTGTAATTAGTGGGGGGTGGGGGAGCAAATTTGAGTTTAAAGAAAAATAGGAGAAAAAACTATGAATTAAAATCAAGAGAGTCAGGGAAACAGAAATCCATGGGTTCTGACTTGGCAAGTCCCTCCTGGATGTAATGTGCTATCTTATGGGCTGCTCCATTTTTCAATACAAAATAACGCATTTCTATTTTATTTATGCATGCATTGTCTTATTCATGCATCTGTCTCTAAGATTAGCCAGTAAACGTCCACCTTGAATGCACTTGCCGAACGTAAAAATAAAAATAAATAATACATTTCAAAAGTGTATTCCCATGAAGAGCTAAGAAAGCTAAAGAGCAAAAATGAAATTGTAAGTGACTTTAATATGAAAAATGCCTCCTTAACAAAGCCTTTGGATAGCAAGCCACCTTTCCCAAGGTACACCTTTCTGATGGTTAGAACACAGGAACATTTTGTCCTATGAAAAGACACATGTCCTTCCAGGCTACTGGACCTCCCTGGAACATCAGCCCTTCAAAATCATCTGTGGTTCACTGTTCTTGCTGAATGCAGTAACCATGCAGATAGGGTCTTTCCCGAGCTTGTCCTTCCCAGCACACCCCTCACTCCTACTTCCACACACACATACATGCAACACCCAATTCAGGCATTTTGTGTGGTGAATGCTTGGCATTAAAGGAAGGAAGAAAAATATTTGGGGGATATATGTTAATGGTCTGTTGAGTTAAAACAGACTAATCTAGAAATAAAATCACTCAGATGTGTTTTCCCACACTGTGGGAAGAGCCCACACTGGGTCTGCTCATTGTCTGAAAGGCTCTACCAGAACCTCCTATAGAAAGTTGCATTACCTCAATGCAGTTGACTACAAATAGCCCGATGCCAGTTATCGTTTGAAGGGTAGAGAACTGAAACATTCATTCATTTCTACCTCATTCTACAAGCCAAGGTATTATGAAGAATCATCTTGCAAGCCCTTAAAAATACAGAGTGTAGGGCTATACTTTCAAATATTAGAATTTAGGGCCATACTTTCAAAGATTCTGGTGTACAGGGTCTGGAGTAGGGCCTGAGAATCTACATTTTTAAAATATGAGGGCAGGTAATGATCTGCCAAGTTTGAAAACCTCTGCTCATGACCACTTAAAGAAACAACCTATTGTAATTTATTTCACCTAATTAATTGCTTAAAATTAACATGTGTACAAGTAACACGCATGTATACATTATCATCATAATCACCGTCATTATCATCATAATCACCGTCGTCAACTAACCAATGCAAAGTAAATACCAAGTGTCCCCATTCACTCTACTGTGAATTACACCATCTATTTCCTGAAATGAAGCCTCTTCTTTGATCTCTGCTTCTGTTCCACCATTCCTCTTTTCAATTCTGACTCTTCCTACGACCACTGGACTATGGAGAGGGAAAGTTACCTCTTTGTCAGTGATTCACATCAATATCTCCTGCCCATAATTATATCTCATCTCTAATTCAAAAGTTCTGCCTGCAATCATACTTTTCTTTTTGTTTTAAAAAGCTCATAATTCTCAGGTAATGTATTGGAACATGAATGGTTTTCCAGGGTATGCCATCCATGTGTCATCCATATGCTGCATGCTTTTTATTTGATCATTCTCAATTTCCCCAGCCTATTCATCTAGATGCTGTAAATGCTTTGTCAGGCCCCTCATGAATTATGTTTGCCATATTCCTCAATCTATTGGTAAAATAAATCTAATAACAACAAACAAAAAAGGAGAAATTTGGGAAATTCAGTAATTTTTTTCTTAGGGATCCCATGTTGCTTCATTGTGCTCCCAAGTTTTCTTTTCCATAACAAAAACCATCCCCTTAGTAATTGAGACTGATGACTTGGCTCAATGTTGAATTTGATGCCTCTTCTGAGAAGGAGCATTGGTGACCCTCACATCTCCAAGTTCTCAGTTGGGACTCACCACGAGGGGCCGCAAGTCTTTTACCCTTCTTAGATCTTGCTCAATATTTATCATGTTCTTTCCAGTAAGAAAATTGTGCTATTTGATTATAATAGGCCCCTTCTCACTTTTTAAATCCAATGTGAAATTGAACAAGGAGGAGGTGGTGAATACATTAATAAAAATATCTAACTTTGAGGTTTCTTTTTTTAAGTAACTAATACCTGTCATGATCAAACTTTTATGAAGTAGTCACTGAAAGTTTCATGGGAATAATTGTCATACTGAATCAGTCCATTCACCACAGACACACACAGCCATGCATACACGCATATATACAACATTCTCATGTAAAACTATTTTGAAATAGATTCACATGAAGTTGCAAAGATAGAGCAGAAAGGTCACATACCCTCCCCCACTCCACCTCAGTGGTTTCATCTTCTGTAACTACAGTGCAATATCTCAAAACAAGAAAATGAGCATTGGTACTTTGTATGACACACTATTTTAAGAATCTTATTATCTGTTTCTCCAGCCAAAGCCTCCTTCTCAGAAGCCATAATGGACTCTCACTGTCACCGAACTGAGTCAAAATTGTCCCTGTGTGTGAACCCAGGTTTGTGGGTTCAGTCCAATTGTTTTGGTTTATCTTAGAATCGGGTTATGGTTCCCCAAATTGAAAATCGACACAATCAAACTAATTTCATATAATATATGCTCCAGTTATCTGCATGTGGGACCTGAAATATTGTCATGAGAGATTAGGAAGAGAAATAAATTAGTGAAAAAAAAAATCAAAACTCAATGTTTCTTTTCCAAAAACAACAACAACAACAACTAAAATGTGTCCTGATCAAAACTTTATGAGGTAGCCACTTGGAATGTGTCACAATATTTGCCCTCCTAAATCAACCCATTCGCTACAGCCACATGCACACACCCACAAAATGCATATACAGCCATAGATAATACACATTTAGATGCACACACACAGACACCTGCACACTTATGCACATTCAAATGAACACGTGGACACCATTTTTTTGTTGTTGTTGTTACTATATTTTCGTCTATGTCCTCAGCCAATGCTCCTTCTCAGGAGTCAGAACTGACTCACTAGCTGTCAATGAATCCAACCTCAAGACACAACTGTCCCTTTCTTTGGACCTGGGCTGGTGAGTTCAGCCAAATTGTTTTTTGTTCCTCTGTGAATGGGGTTATGGATCCCAAGAGAAGGAACTGAAATCATCAAACTAATTTTACATGATGTACTAAGAAGAACGCGGTACCACATGAAAGAACTCAGTGATTAGTTTACCAAGCCATCCAGATCTATGTAAATGACCTGTGATAAATGACTGGTCAGCCAAAGGAACAGAAATCATGGATTATTTCCGCAGTTTGAGGTGAAATGCCATTTGTATTTATCATTGTTCTGAAGCAGCACAGCAGAGTGTGTGGGACAAAACTTTCCGCAAACACATAAGTGGACTTCTTATTTTAAAAATTATATATGCATATATAATTAATGATATATATAATATATATATATTTAAATCAGAGTTTCCTTACTTGGATTATTAAAGGTGACTTGCAGATGGTGTTGTGCTGGCAACCATGTAATTCACTTACACAGACATTTACAAGAGTTCTGAATGTGGAACTATTTAAACAAGGTCAAAATATTTGGCTTTTCATTTAGAATTTTCACGATAGATTCTGAGATTCAAAAAATACACTCATAGCATTATCACCATAATTTTCTGATTTTTGCATTCTTCTGCTTCATTTTAATTTTTATTTTTATTTTTTTAGTTTCTCTGGATAAAACATTAGTGTAATTAAATGTGTGGGTGGCAGTCTCTTCACCTAAAACGTCCATGAATCTTAGGGCAGCACTGTCTAGAGAGAATTGAAGTAATCACAATATAAATGAGGCACTTGGATCTACTCACGTTTTTTATAAGCCAAGATTACCTAATGAATTTACCATGGAGGCCTCAGATGGCTACAACTGATCATTTCTGGGGCACTTGCTATGTGCAAGTATGGTGCTGACTGCTTTAGGTAACACAGTCTCTTTGATCATGACAAATTTCCATGCAGCTGCTATTATTGTTCCTATTTTACAGGTTAAGAAACTTCAGTTCCTGGAGACTGAGTAGCTTGACCAGGATCACAGAGCAGTGGAGCTGGGTTGAAACTCAGACCCACCAGACACTGAATCACTGCGTTTATAGTTCACGGCTCTTCACAGAGGTCAAATGCTGCAAACAAAGGCAGTGAGCTTGAGCTGTGATGGAAAAGAAGCACAGGGGAGACTGAGCTAATCAAGCCTGGAGCCTCGTGAGGAGTATAAGCAAAGACACAGAGGGAGGGAGAGTTCACCAGAACTAGTGAGGGAGGGTCCATAGGCCCTGGGAAAAGGCTGGTTCCGGGAAATTTCCACACTTGAGAAACTGGGGAATCATTATTTTTCCAGCTGAATGGCAAATGATTCCAGTTCAAACTGTCTCCATTTGGCTTCCCCAGTTATTGGTTTAGCTGGGGCTGCACTCGAGAAAGATGCAAGTATGGAATATGAAGTGAAACAGAGAAAGAACATAAAACACCACTGATGAAGGGAACTGGGTATGATTGAGAGAAAAGACGGTAGCTCCAAAGCCACAGGGTAAAGAAAAACACAAGCTGATTTGGGGTTGAAACAGCAGGAATTTTCCCACCAGTGCATTCCCAGTGGCATCTATCTGTATACGAAAATGTACACCTGTGAATCAGGAGTTTCTATGGTTGAATATATGTGGGTAGGTCTGTAGTAATTTCTATAACCTATCCAGTTCCATTGGGAGGGAGGTGGGATGATTTACACTGTTTTCTGTCCTATAGGATGATAATTCTCCAACTTTTTCTCACCTTGAGTTTTATTTTATTTAGTTTGCTCCAAACTCTAACACAGTGCTTCTCAAACTTTAGTCACTTATGAAACAGTTGGGAAATATTGTTAAATCAGATTCTTATTTAGTAAGTATGGGGTATGGTCTGAGTTTCTGCATTTCTAACAAGCTCCCCTAGAGGTTGGGGGATACCCCAGTTGGGGTACCACACTGAATAGTGGGGGCTCTAAGAAATAAATCATACTAGCAGAAGAGACGAAGATTATTACTTTCTCCCAATAAAGCAGCATCTGTGTCCATCCTCTCACTTCCCTTTTGTCTTCTACTATCTTTTCTGCATGTTCTAATTTGTGGCTAAGGCTAAGGAAAGGATGTACTGTGGGTACACACCAAACCCCAGGTTTCTAGAGCTCGCAGCGCCTGCTTGCTCTTCTATCTGCCTCCCTCTGCCTCATCCCATCTGGATGGCTGGACTTCCTTCCTCTCCAGAGGGAATTCCACTGAAACAGCTGCTTCCTCCTCATGCGTGTCAACCAGGGTTCTTATAGAATGTCATAATCTAGAGCTTGGAATCAAGCATGAGAAATCAGCAGATCTAGGCTTCTGCCCTCAGTAAATGAATGTCCAAACCCTTCAAAGGGAAAGACATGCCTATTTTCCTCACCCAAACCACCATCATTTCTTTTTGTTTGTTTGTTTGTTTCTTAACCATTCATATTTTCAAACATCAGCTGTGGGCCTGGCTCAGTTTGACACTCAGTCATCAAGACCATATTTGGATTAATTTCATTCCAGGTCAAACATTCCAATTTAATACATTTATCCCATGATTTCCTAATGCTATCGAATGACACATCGTTTTATTTTTTTCTTTGTTTTTCTCTTTCAACTAATTTATTTAATAGGTCCAAAATGGGTGATTAGAGCACAAAAACATGTGGTATCCTAATTGGATTTTGAAAATGTGTAAACATGGCCCTCCGGTGGCTTGCTATTACCATCTGGACCAAATATAAACTTCTGACCATTTCCTTCAAACTCTCCTTCACCCAACACCACCCTATGGCCACTCTCATTTGTGACTTCTCCTCTCCAAGGTCCCTCTGCTCCAGCCAGACTGTGCTTCTTCTTTTTCAGAACCAGTTTCTCAATTTCCGCTTCAAGGCCTCTGCCTGAACTGGTCTACAGAGAAGGAACAAGTTCCTACCTATCATTCTCTATGCCTTTCAGAAGGCTTCTCAGATGTCACTCCTAGAAATGTTTCCCAAACTAATCCTATCCAGTTTTTTACTCCATTATGATCCCTACTTCACCTCAATGTCTGTAATTATGTGGGCAAAGCTTGTGTTTTACTCATGTCTATCTACGTGGCTAATTGAGTCATTAACAGTAACAGTAACAGTGGTTCCTACATGTTGGTATCTAAGCCAGGTGCTGGGGCTCCACTGTGAATAAGCAATGAATGTACTTAATATCATAGTTTACATTCAGGTTTGGGAAGGTGGATAATGAGCAATAAATGAACAAACAAAAATTTCAGATGGTGAAAAAGTTCTGCTGGGTGGTGTGAGGTTAGAGGGCAGGGATCAAGCTTCCTCTTTATTTGAACTCTCCATCTCTCTGAATTCATTTTACAAAATAGTCCACATCTGGCACAAACACCTGTAGGCTAATTTGGTTGAGATGCGCACATCAAGGTTTGCATGTGAATACAGCACATATCTCAAGGGAAGGTTCTTTGTGAGGCCAGTCATGCCTGGGAAAATATCACTGAAGAGAACCAATCACTGATTTCATTGATGAGAAGGTACTTTTCTGCAGTCTTCAGTACAGCCCAGAGTTTCTCAAATTTAAATCAGACACATCTAGGGTACTTGTTAAAAGTCAAACCACATAATGAAAACATTGTATTATAGCTTTCAAGGGACAAGAATCAGGAAGCTGAGATGGATGAATGGGTGACTGGATGGAAGGAAGGATGGATAGTGGATGGATGGAAGGAAGGATGGATGGTAGATGGAAGGAAGGATGGATGGTGGATGGATATGTAGATGGACCCAGTGACCCAGTGCTCTAAGTTAGCAACCAAATTCACATGAAGATTCTAAGCAAGTGGGCATATGATATACTGTATATCTCCATGGCTTTACCTGTCCTGTGGCACTGGGCCTATGGTTTGGGAATCTAAGCTCAGTTCAGTCTCCTTCCTCTAATTTTTATGAAGCAACATTTTATTTATTGAGCCCTAGGTATAAAAATCATTTTGAGAATTAACAACTAACATAGATTCGTAGACTGTGAAATTGAATCTTTCATTCCATTGCCCATCATTTAACATATAAGTTGCTTTTTTTTTTTTTCTTTAGAGAGACATTGCCACCCAGGCTGGAGTGCTGTGGCACTGTCATAGCTCATTGTAACGTTGAACTTCTGGGCTGAAGCCATTCTCTCACCTCAGCTTTCCAACCCTCTGGGATTAAGGCATGATCCACCATAACCGGCTAAATTGCATTTTTTAGAACTATATTTTCCCCCCAAATAAGTCACTTTTAAGCCATGTCCCTTTTTTGCTCATATGACAGGATATTCAATACTACTGGAAACAGAGATACCGTCATATTCTCGCAAGACCCATCAAGAAGCCACCATGCATTGGGACCAGACACCATCCCTTCGGGTGACCACGAAGCAGCAGGAGGGTCCCACTGCCAACAAGCACCACTGTATCCTACCAGGTCCTCCCCAGTCAAGAGACGACAGCAGGAGATGTGTGCATGAGACAGGCCCAGGGAAGGGCGCATTTGCCCTCCAGCAGCGTCATTCATAGTGACTGGGGGGACTTGCAATTCAGGGAAAATGGCATCTCATTCCCCAGTGGGAGGCCTCCCAAGCTTCCAGAGCTGGCAGACTCAAGATGTCTCCATGGAAGATGTGGAGCCTTGAGGCGCGATACAGGCAGAGAGGAACATGCAAGCTGTGGCCTGCTTTCAGTCTAGGAATTTCCCAAGGCATGGGTGCCGACTTGGAGGCACTGTGGTAGCAATTCTTAGGGAAAGGGAGGGTGATCCCCAACCCACCTAGTTTTCTTCTGTGCTCAGAAGACATGGAATCAGACTGTGACCTTTCGTTGTCCCCACTAGAAGAAACCCGGATGTGAGAGGAGGTGCTGGTGGCAGGAGGTTCCTCCAGGGTCCACCGAGTGGAGACCTGAGATGCCCTCCCAGGGCTGATGGCAGACAAGGCTGTGTTTGGGAAGGTGGGGTAGGGGAAAGCTTAAAAACACATACAGCACTTGCGTGGAAACTCCTAGAGGGAAATGGAACCAGGAAAAATCAGAACAGTGCCCAGGGGCGCCTCCCTCCCACAGGCAAGTGGCCATTTAAGAAAGGATTTCTGTGCATCCCCCAGCCCTCCTTCAGGCTCCCCAGAAAAGCTGGGTCTAGAGGAGGGGGAGGATAGCATTGCTCCACAGCCAGATTTTGCCCCCCACCCTCTTTCTAAGCAGCCAGAGTCACAGCTCTAGCTTTAAATTGGATATGCAATTAAGGGTTTAAATTAAGCCACACTAAGTTTTAATTACCAAATGTGACCAGGAAGTTATGGAATACACCCAAGATTTTGTTAAGGGAAGAGAAAACTGTGGATTCTACATAGCACAATTGAACACAACGATTTAAAAAAAATACATAAGACCATTTAATTTTTTTGGATTTCAATTGTAATTCCTTCAAGATTCCATTGTCATAGAAGCTTTCACTTAAAGCAAATTCCATGCTCTCATGGTCAAATAATCCAAGAATGTTAATTTCCCCTTTCTTTTTCTTATTTTTTGCATATTTGTGGGATTACATAATGTAGTTTCACTCATTGATTATCCCACATTAAATCTTTCACCAAAAGTTCAAAGCTAAGTATTTGATCACTTGCAAGGGAATCTATCTGGCATTGGTGACTGGGTCTCCAGAGCAGTGGAATTAAATGAAGTGCCAAAGCATTGCATCCGGTTCCCTGGGTGATATTCTAAGGCGTGCACACAGCAGGAACAATACTCTTGGCCAGAATCAGAGAGGAAGTCATGAGCTCCCGTGCTGAGTGTATTCTTGGGTCTCCCCTTGTTTACATTTTGCCACTCTTGTATATCCCTAGCTTTACTCTGGATTAAGGAGGCCTCGACTTGTTGTAAAATGCTTTTGGAAAAGCCTGTTCAGTGAGGGCCATCTCACTTGATCAAACAGGATCATGCAGACCAACCAGTAGTGTAATATTAAGTAGGTCAGGGTGCCACTTGAGAAAGGAGACCCATCCTTTATTTTTGAATGATGACTCTTATACCACAATCTTTGTTTTATTATCATCAAAGTTAAAATGGAAATAAAATATATTTTAAAAATAAAATAGGATTTGTTTCCCACTCCTTAATTTAAAAAAAAAAAAAACAACTGAATCTCTAAGCTTAAGATTTTTCCATATTAATAAAATGAAAATTTTTTCCAGAAACCTGAGGCCCCTCTTCTTTAAATTTATGTCAGCTTCATAACCAACTAACAAAGATGTATGTTGTAATAGAGCCCATCACTTCAGTGGATAATCATGGAACTTACTGAAATCATTTCACAATCTTCAAATAGTTATTCTTCGATCGGCCAAGGTATTCAATCAATAAATGCCATTCTATGTAATCATTGCGATGACTGCCAAATTATGAATCTTAAAATGCGGAAGAAAAGAAGAAGGAGAAGGGTGAATATCCAAGACAGAACCAAGTATTTTACAACAGGCCTTTCAGGTAGACTGGCTGGATTCCATATAAGTTCATTCATATCTGGAAGTCTTTATCGTTGTCTTAAGCCTGGAAATCAATGAACACCATCCCCTTGAGAGTCTGAAACCTGAAACAAGCATATTTCTTTAAGCACCTTTGCAAAAGTGCTTAATTTTCCATGAGAACTTACTGTCTTGACCTGGCTCCTGGAATTCAAGGGAAGGGTGGAAAGTCAAGTCCAATAAATGAATAACTTTCAGGAACTTCAAACTTCATTATTTCTGATGGCAACCCAAAGCTTTTTCCATTATAAAAAAAAAAAAAGGGCAAAGTATTTTGCACTCAAGTAGCTCTTTCAAAGAGGAGAATGAGAGCATGCAACCCTCTTTACCCTGGTGAGAGCCTCACATTCTATATCTTGTTGGCTCAGAGCGCCTTTGTTTGGAGTCCAGCCCCTGGTTGAGGGTCAGCTAATGAAAGAGGAAATGAGGTTCAAATTCTTTAATTAGTTTTGTCAGAGATTCTCTACGGCTGGCAATAAAAGAAATACTTTCTGGGAGATCAGGTTCTCGCGCTGAAACTTTGGATAGGATAAAGCGCTTGAAAGGCCAAGATCATTTTCAGCCCATTGTTCTAGCCTGTCTCTGAACTGGGCTTTTTACTGAAAAGTTTTGCAGCCAAAATTTTTATGTCATCTCCACAGTCATGTCTCACAGGCATCAATAAGTATGTCTCTTTCAGATATTTATTAATGCACAGAAACCTGCCATCTTAGAAGGGCTTCACAAAACAGTATATTCCTCAAGCCAACTGGGAGAAAAACAAGTTTTGTTTGGGAATGTTGTGAATGAACGTTGCAGTCTGGGATACACATTTCCTGGAATGCTCGGAGGTCAAGTTCCCCGAAGTGGGAGTACTTATGCAAGGTTGAGGGCCATTCACCAACGATGGGGAAATGGACTTAGATGTCAGTATTGGGGGTGAGGAAAATCAGCATAGAAGCATCTTTGGAATGACCATGCCCTTTCCTAATAGCAAGTTCTATGCCCTGATCTTCACGTAGGTCCTTATAAGGCTGACCACATAGCCTGATACAAAGGCAACAAACCTAAACATAGGTAACCTCATTGATAACAGTCATGTACCCAGATGGAAATTCTTCCCACATCACAGGGTAAAAAGAGGATTCCAATGCTACCTCAAAATGGGACATTACAAACTTGAACAAAACCCACAAAGGAGAAGTTGCCATGTCTTTCCAGCTTATGGAACAGCTGGAGCTTGTCTGAAAGAAACCACACCCTGGACCTCCTCAGTGAGTCATGGCCCTTCTCCTTCCTTGGGGAATACCCGCATTGCTTCCTGATGGAGAAGACTTTATATGGAGACACATCTTTTCTCCCTCATGGGTGGGGGGATGGGGCAGGGAGAATGTTTCCAATCTAATATTAACGTTCAATTTCAGAAAAGTGTTTCTTGGGCAGCCTGACTTGCTTTGATAGGTCTACATCAAACACAGAGCATACCCTCATCTGAGGGGGAAACACTGGCTTTCTAAAGGGTACTAAATCTCCTCCCTCAAACTTCACTGTCTGGGAAAATTTTAAAAATAATTCCTTATGAAAATCACCTCTCTGATTCTAGGCACCGGATGACTTGAAAGTCATGTTAGATGCACATCACATGCACCCAGGAGAGAAACTCAAGCACCAAGACAGCAAACAATGGCAAAGAGACAGCATAGGAAGTATGCAGTTGTTTACCATTTGGGGGGCAAATGCTCATTAATGTTTACTTTTTCCATTGCAGATATGTATTTTGTGTGATTCTTCAGGGCCAAGTTCACCGATAAACATATTGTCACAATAAACATATTGTCTCTAAGTTCCATTAGCTTCCTGCCATATCTTGGGAGCTTTCTCCCAGGGGAAGGGATCAGTTGCTTGTTTCAATGAGAAGAACATTGAGACATCAGTTATTTTTTTTCCACAAAGGTAATGTATTATACCCATAATTTGTAGAATATTTGACGGTACAATAACTTTTCTATGTGATTATTTGACTCTTAATTCAAAACACTGGGTACATGTTTTCAAATGGCAGGGAGGACAGGAGTTGCAACTGACTGATGTCCCTGATAGCTATTCTCTTCCATAGCCCGCCCAGTGGGCATCTTGTTAGAGCCATAGCAGTTCCTCTCTGAACCTGTTGGTATTTGTGATTGTGCCCATGATGTCCCATTGCAGATGTCTGCACATGATGCTGGCCTCTTGGCTGCAACAGTGTGTCTCCCAGTGCTCCAGTTCTGCAGCAGTGTTTGAAGTTTTTGTGCTGGGTCTTTTAAATTATTTCTTCTGCCCACCCTGCTTAGGATTGCTCAAAAAATAGCAAATAACAACAATACGCCTGCCTTCACTTTGCCAAAAGAAATTGCCTGGGACTGTTCAGAAGCCACATTCAATTTATGAATAAATGAAATGGATCTTCTCGACCGACCATGACAATAAGCACTGGCCTACATATTCAGGGCCTGAAAGAAGTTGAGGCAATGGGCCTAATGAGAAGCAGTCAGCGAATCTAATGAGAATCAGACAGAAGGCCTAATGAGACATTTAACATGCTCTGCCTCTCCCTCCTCTTTTGTTCAGTTTTCATGGGAATCTGTGTTTGGGGAGCTCAGTTGCACTGGCTACAAGCAGATACATATGTCCTTAGTGGGGCGATCCAGGAAGCAATAGAAAGATGCCCAGGGATGGGGAGGGTGGAAGTTGGAAAATGTACCCCAAGGCCATGATAATGTGGTGGGATGGATTTTTATTTTCATTGTATCTATACCTTTTCCAGAATACGGTAGAGCCATACAGCTATGGATGATGACACAATTAAACAGGCAAGAGATTTCAATCGCATTACATCACTGCTCCTAGGAAAAGACAGATAAGAAAAGCATGCCTGCACTATTCTGTTTCTGACCTTTGTCATTCAGAGAGAACCTCCTGGAATGTAAGTGTTGCACAAAGAAGGATACCTGGGATTGTCTCCGTATGAGGCAGCATTGCTTGGAACACTAGGTGTTTTCATTTGTTGATCTTGGATGGGGTTGGCAGCTGGAGAGATAGCTATCAAATTATAAGTTGGGCTGGGCTGAAGTCTCCATTACCTGTGCTGGAGGCAGGAAAAGGAAATAGAGAGACATATGCCCATGCCACCGTTAGAAATTTTGTCTGATGCATGGATTTAACAGTTTGGGAGTATAGCTTGGTTTTGAGAAAGTAGGCAAGATTTCTGTTTTATTTAGCTTGCAAGCACAGGAAATTTGCATTGGCCCTTGTCGCCTGCCTATCTAATTAACAGAGTCTCTTTGGATATACATGCTCTTTGTTTTATTTGCTTACCCAAATATATGCTTTAAATGCAACCCTATCCCTCTCTCTATCCATCTGTTTATTTATTTATGACAATTCTTCTTTTGGTTGTCAAGGTCCAGCTTCTGCTCGCCCACCTGTATCTGAGTTAAATCTGAAGGTAAATGGAACGGGCTTGCTCTTTGGTGGCGCCACCTAGTGGTCTCCCATGGCAACACAGTTCTCAGCAATCAAATGACTAAGGACTTAGATGTCCCAATATTATGTAGGTTGGTGGGGGAAGTACAGAAAAGAAACGCACCAACATTTATTAAGTTCCAGGTGCTAGGCTCAGAATTTCACACATTTCATCTTTCTTAAACTTTATAAAACTCTACGTGGTAGATAATATCATTTCGTAAATACTGCTATTCATAGCTAGCATTCATTGAATGCCTCCTATGGGCAGGGCACTGTGCTAGATGCTTTATATACCATTGACTCATCTGTCCTAGTAACAGCCCATGAGGCGTGAATTATGTGGTCTTTTGAGTCTAATTGTCAGGATCTGTAACAGGCCCCAGCCCTTTCAAGCTATCCCTATTTCATTTTCCTCACCTATAATAATAGCACATACATCATAAAGCAGTTGTAGGAAACAAATAAGACTTCTAAAGGGCCGGGCGCGGTGGCTCAAGCCTGTAATCCCAGCACTTTGGGAGGCCGAGACGGGCGGATCACAAAGTCAGGAGATCGAGACCATCCTGGCTAACACGGTGAAACCCCGTCTCTACTAAAAAAAAAATACAGCCGGGCGCGGTGGCTCAAGCCTGTAGTCCCAGCACTTTGGGAGGCCGAGACGGGCGGATCACAAGGTCAGGAGATCGAGACCATCCTGGCTAACACGGTGAAACCCTGTCTCTACTAAAAACTACAAAAGCTAGCTGGGCGAGGTGGCGGGCGCCTGTAGTCCCAGCTACCTGGGAGGCTGAGGCAGGAGAATGGTGTAAACCCGGGAGGCAGAGCTTGCAGTGAGCTGAGATCCGGCCATAGCACTCCAGCCTGGGTGACAGAGCGGGACTCCCTCTCAAAAAAAAAAAAAAAAAAAAAAGAAGAAGAAGACTTCTAAAGTACTTCAGAAAGTGTCTGACACCTAATAAGCATTAAATATATGCCAGCTAGTATTATCATCCATAATAGCGGCCAAGACTTTTGCCCCAGTGCAGCTAAACATTGCTGGACAAAAACCTAACTATGCTGACTGGTCTTCTAAATTTCATATTGTTAAATCTAAAATAGACACTCAATCATGCCAGGCAGCCCTCCTTGGGTGTCCTTTTCATCTTCATGTTTAGGTTCTCCCAAACAACGATTTCTCACCCTTCTGTCCTATCTTATACATCCTTGCAACCCTCACCCTCAACTGATGGCGGTGCCTCATTGCTGAGAAAGTAAGCAATCAGCTAGGAGCTTTTTCACCTCTTCTCCACCATATTTACTGACCTGCTTGTTCTCTGTCCTCTGTCTTTTGATAAGGGATAAAGTTCCCATTCTCCACAGGGCACAGTGTCTCATGCCTGTAATCCCAGCACTTTGGGAGGCCAAGGCAAGTGGATCACTTGAGGTTGGGAGTTTGAGACCAGCCTGAACAACATAGCGAAACCCCGTCTGTACTAATAATACAAAACTTAGCCAAGCATAATGGTGTGTGCCTGTAGTCCCAGCTACTCAGGAGGCTGAGGCAGGAGAATCACTCGCACCCAAGAGGCAGAGGTTATAGTGAGCTGAGATCATGCCACTGCACTCCAGCCTGGGCAACAGAGCAAGACTCTCAAAATAAACAAATAGGCCGGGCGCAGTGGCTCACGCCTGTAATCCCAGCACTTTGGGAGGCCGAGGCGGGCGGATCACGAGGTCAGATCGAAACCATCCTGGCTAACACAGTGAAACCCCGTCTCTATTAAAAATACAAAAAAAATTAGCCGGGCGTGGTGGCAGCGCCTGTAGTCCCAGCTACTTGGGGAGGCTGAGGCAGGAGAACGGTGTGAACCCGGGAGGCGGAGCTTGCAGTGAGCCCAGATCACGCCACTGCACTCCAGCCTGGGCAACAGAGCGAGAGTCCGTCTGAAAAAAAAAAAAAAAAAGAAAAAAAATTCAAAATAAACAAACAAGAAAAATTCACAGTTCTCATCAGAAGGTGACCGTTCCAATTTTGCACCCAGCTCTCACGCAGTTTTGTCTTTTCAAAGACTTGGTTCCTGCCTTGGCTAAATCATCAAATTCTTTCTCTCTACTGTATTCCTGCTGTCAGCAGACAAACATGCAACTTTAAATGATTCTTGCCTGGAGGCTACATCCCTGTTGGGTCCTAAATGTGTCCTCCCAAAATGTATACATTGAAAGCCTCACCACCAATGTGATGGTATTAGAAGATGGAGTTGTTAGGAAGTAATTGTCATGAGGGTGGAGCCCTTATGCATCGGATTAGTGTCCTTATAAAAAAAAACAAGCCCCCAGAGCTCTCTCTCATCCTAGTAACAGCAGGTGAAGATACAAAAGAAGTCCACAGTCTGCAGAGCCCTCACCAGAACTGGACCATACCAGCACACTGATGTCGGACTTTCAGGCTCCAAAACTATAATAAATCAGTTTCTACTGTTTATAAGCCACCATCTATGGTACCTTATTCTAGCAGCCTGAATTCAGACATTCCCTCCAGTTAACATCCCATTCTCAGTCCCCATTTTTCTTAGTAGACTATTTCTCATTCTTCCCACAACTCATTCCAGTAAGACTTCTATTCCCCCCATATCTCTAGTCATCAAGAACACTTATGCCACCAAATCCATGGGGTCCTCTCTCTTCACTTTATATCTCAGCAGGATGTTATGCACTTTTGTGTGACACTCCTTCTTCCCTGAGTTTCTGTGACACCGCACTCCCCACTCATCGACCCTCCACTAATTGACCTTAAATGTTGAAGTGCCACCTCAGGGCTTCAGCCAACCCTCTTCTCCTCTATCAGCATCTTTAACTGAGTAATGTTATCAGACTCATCATGTTAAATATCATTTTTATGTAAACATTGAAAGTAGATATCCCCAGCCCTGATCCGTCCCTGAAACTCCAAACTCAGAGACCACTCCTGACTTGTCTGTCATCTCCACATGGATATATAGCTGATACCTCAAACTGCCACAGCAAGAATTTTGATGCCACTCTCAAACATGTTTCTTTTCCAGTTTTTAAATTTTTTCTTAGTAAGTAGCATGACTATATACCTAGTTGGTCAAATGCAAGGCCAAGGAGCCAAAAACCTAAGAGTTATCCCTTGATGACTTCCTTAACCTTAACAATATGTTGTGCCTCTGTCTATTCCTCTCCATATGCACATTTTCCCACTAGCAGGGCCCCATCGTTTCTGCCGGGTCCATGAGATGTCTCCTCACTTATCATCCTGATTTCATCCCACACATCTACAAGCTATTCTCCATACTGCAGCTGGAAACATTATTTTCAAATATAAATCAGATCACACCACTACCCTCCTTTAAATCCATCCAATGGCTTCCTTTCACATTGTAATTAAATCCAAATTTCTCACTCTGGCTTACAAAACACAATATAGCATCTTTAAGAAAAATGATAATGATGCTTTTTCTTCATTTTGAGAGTTCTCTAGTATCTTTCCACCAAATTCCTTTAAAAAAAAAACTAAGTTAGGCAGAGTCTAACTTAGTTGCTTACAATTGAAGAACTGTAATTACATAGCCTCGGACTAGAATTCATTTAATGTCTGGCTCTTTGTAGGAAAACATTTGGGATATGGATAAATTATGGACATATCAACCAGATTGCAAACTCCTACCATCCAAGACCAATTTAAGAGTGTGTGTGCGCGTGTGTGCATGTCCGTGCACGTGTGTGTGCGCGTGTGCATGCCTGTTTGCTCATGTGTTCATGCATGTGCATGTCCGTGCATGTGTGTGCATGTGTGTAAGTGTAACGAGCAATGCATGCACACACACAAACATAATGATGCTTAATAAGAACTTGTTGAGTGCTTTGAATTTTATTTACAATTGCTCATGAAATCTGCCTTCTCCCAAATCTCAAAAACAAAACAAAACAAAATAAAACACTGCCATCTTGTTCTGGAAAGGAAAAGAACTGGCAAAGTCAAGGCCTCTTCAATCAGACTGTTGGACAGGGTCAACTTACCCATGAAGAACTGTGCCTGGGGCCCACGGTTCTTTTAGGGGCTGATGAAAATGTTTTAATTTAAGTTTCCTTTAAAATCAACAGAAAACAGTGATATAGTAACAAACATACAATGATAAATTCAGCTTGCATTTTCATTTATCTTTATGCCAAAGCAGTTGTCAAATGTAATTGTTAAATGTTTTAATGGAGGAAGGATGAAGGAAGCAGACGTTCTGGAAAGGTAGAAGTCCTACCGTGATCCTGCGACTGGAGGCCTTGCTCTCTGCAGGAAAGTCTGGGGTAGGGGATTTTAGAATGTCTAGACCCACTGGAATCTCATTGATTGGGGAGTGAGCTGTTGTTACCCAGAAGAAATGATATAAGAAAGCAAAAGTAGCAGCATTCTACTACATTTATCCTGTTTTTGTTTAATACTTGTATAGTGTCAGAAGTGCGTGCGAGGCACTATTCTAGTTGCTTTGCAAACATAAAGTCATATAATCTGCAGTCTCCTAATGAATAGGAAGTATGTCTCTAACACCCTGGCTCACTCTCTGTTGGCCTCTTTCTCAAGGTGGATGTTATTTTAGGATCAAATTCAAGCATAGAAATTGTGAATTTGTCCGTCGATGTAGCAGGCATGAAAGAATTGAAAGACTAATTTTTTTTTTAAGTTTTAGTCCCAAGGCTGATGTTTGTCAGGTGTTTTCATCTCCTCAGTGATGGTTGGTCTTGCTTCAGGGAGACAAGAAGAATACTTTAAAAAGAGAGAGAGAAAAAGAAAAAGCTGTGCATAAAGGAAAAGTCTGTCCTCCAGGCAGTGCCCTCAATCTACAGATGTCCTGTCACCTAAATTTATGAAGAACGATCTCCAGGCTTTCCCAAGTCAGAGATAAAGTTCAAAGTGTGTCCCTTCAGCTGCTCACAGCACAGCGGTCTCTGTTGTGCTGCCCTGCATTCCACAGAGGCAGGGGCATAACATGTTATATTTGCATTGGGTACATATTTACACGTGTATGTGTACCACTGCTTAAATTACCTGTTACAGAATCATAAATGTGATCCCTTTGCAGTGTTTTCTTTTTCTCTTTTCAACACATTTTCCTCATAGTGAAATCCCAAGTTGAAGAATCACTGGAAGCTGTGCTCAAGAGAGATCACCCAAGCTTTTGTAAAGTCCACAGTCATTAGGGGCGCAGTGAAAAAGAACTTGTTTTGGCTGGGAAGACAGAGTCGGGGGTGTCACCACCAAGGAGGAGAAGCTCATTGTAGAGCAAACTGTCTTAATTCTGGATGTTCAAAATATCCCTGAGAGGCTTTCTAGAAGACATCAATACTCTAGGCTTTACCTAGGCTGATTGAATCAGAACCTTTGAGATTGTACCTGGGCATCAGCTTTTCTAAAAGTTCCCTAGGTGATGTGATAATAAGCCAGTACTCAGAAAACATACTAATTTAGTGACAGCTGGGCACAAGAGCTACAAATTTTCCCAAATAAGACCAACCTTTGTACCTACAAAGTGCCATAGAACTGCAACATTTTTCATGTCACCCTTGTTCCTCTGGCTTTATTCTGGAGCAGTTTTTTAATGTAGTAGTGATTATGTAATCAGTTCAACACACCTAGTTCCTTTTTTTTTTTTCCCTTCAGAGTCTTACTCTGTCGCCCAAACGGGAGTGCAGTGGTGCAATCTTGGCTCCCTGTAACCTCCACCTCCCAGGTTCAAGTGATCCTCCAACCTCAGCCTCCTGAGTAGCTGGGACCACAGGCATGTGCCACCATGCCAGGCTAATTTATTTTTGTATTTTTAGTACAAACGGGGGTTTCACCATGTTGACCTGGTTGGCCTCAACCTCCTGACCTCAGGTGATCCACCCACCTCAGCCTCCCAAAGTGCTGGGATTATAGGTGTGAGCCACTGCCCACTTTCAAAATCATTCCGGAATTAAGTTCTCATTGAAAATTCTTCTTAAAACTACAGAGAGGCCACTGAGAGACCCCAGGGATGGACTCCAGGACTACTGAGAGATTTCCTAGGAGTCACTCGTGAGCACTGGACAGATTGCTCACCAACACGCCAAGGCAAGCACCCTTAGAGGAAACAGTCTATACCATTGTCAAGACAGGAAATGAAGCAAGTCAAGAGATCAATACCAAGAAAATGGATTTTAGGGAAAAGTGAGGCTTATCACTTCCATTCAACACAGTGAATACTTATCATGTTCCATGTAGGGGGTCAGGTAGGGGCAATCCCACTGTCTAGGATCTGAGAGCTTAGGAAGATGTCATCAAATAATTTCAAAATTGCATGGGAAACTATGAGCAGAGTGAGAAGACATGTTTAAACCAGGGTGATGTGTTTGAGAAGGTTTCCAAGAGATGCAACCTTATCCACATCTTGAGAAGTGAATATTATCCAAGTGAAGCCTGGGAATGCCTGGGGAGTGGCCAAAGGAAGGGCAAAGTCATGATCCAGCAGGTGTGTGTGTGGAGGGTGGTGGTAGGTGGACCATGAGCTGTCTGGTGATCAAAGCTTAGACTGTTAGGCAGGAAAGAGCAAGGTCAGATTCTTATGGCTGACTTGTGGTGCTGGCTACGATGGGGAGAATGGAGTTGATAGAGGGGCTGGCGTAGAGAACGTGTTGAGGGCGGGCAGATGGTCCCAGCAAGGTGAGGGATGGCAGGACCTGCACCAGTGCAGTGGCAGTGGGTGTGCATATGGATGGGACAGGAAGTAAAATTGGTGGGACTTTGTGGCTGATGGATATGTGGAATGAGGGAGACAGAGAGTAGATTCTGAATAAGAAACTATCAGACGCTCAGAGAATGTTTTCCGCGGGACATGGAGTTTGAAATGGGTGGAGCAGGCAGTTTAAAACAAAAGGTCACAAACCACATGAGGACTTGGGGTGCCAGGTTTTCATGGGGTGCCAGCTGTGTGGCTTGGGGTCGGCTCAGCCTCAGGTTGTAGAGCTGCATCGGGCATCAGCAGAAAGTGAGCCAGAAAGATGGTGCCTGTCTCCTTCGCTTCCATTTGGGGTTTGACTCATCACATTGACAGTTGGGATTAGTACTTTCCTAATTCAATTGTTTTTGTAAATCCTCATTCATCTAATGATTGATTACAGGTGGCTATAAATTGAGAAATGACAGAGAATAGTTTGGCTTCTCCTTGCTTCTCCCCTCAGTAAACCAGAGGCCTGGAAAATCTTGGGGTTGCCTCAGGAAACATAATGCACTCTAAATTGGGAGCTGAAGGAAGGTGGAACTTTTAAATTAACCTCCAGTGGAAACCTCAACCTGCTTGTTACGGTCATTCTTGGCATAAAAGGCATCTCATTTTGGCTAACATCCAGAACCACAAAAATGGTAAAATTGTAGGACAGAAAGTTGGCGTGGACCGTGTGGCCATTTCCCTGGTCCCCACCAATTCCCCTGCTTTGGAATCCTGTCTAGACTTGGCTTCAAGGCACATTCCTTCAGCCTTCGGTAGGCAGAGGTGTCCAGCTCTTGCAGTGTGTACATGATTTAAAAAGAACTAAGAACAGGCTCTCAACAAACCACTGCTTTCTGAAGGTCAAATCTCACTGCTCCAACTGTGACCGGGAAATGAAAACATATTCCAGATCGCTCAGCCCACAGGTGCAGAAGCTGAGGCTGCAAATTTCATGTGCAGACTGGCGGGGTCCCTTCTCTGAGCCTCCAGATGCACAGGGAATGTTTTATGTACAGGAAGGCAGAGGCTACACAGTGACAGCTGGGCTTCAGAGAAAAAAAGTATGGACATGTAGTTAACTCTACCACAAATCCCCAAAATTCAAGCCACCAACATAGGAGGGAGAAAGGGAGTAGCCAGGGAGATTTGGTCCATGCATTCATTCCAAAAATGTTGAGCACTGATTATATGTCAGATATTTTTTTCCGAAGATATTTCTCCATCTGTGACAAAATTGCTCACACTGGATGAACAGGTTTCCTGCCAGTCAGACGTCACTTTGCAATTCAGGGGGCTAGAACACCAGCATGCCATTTGCCCCTAGTGTATGATACCACCAGAAAAGTGATTTTATGACTTTCCTTTTATCCAACTAACTTAGTCCCTTTCCATAAATGACCTGGAGAGAAATAGACCCTGAGAAATGAATTTCACAAATGAAGCAATCTGCCTGAAGGATGTTGGAGACTGTTCAGCTTGAGGTGCCACTGCCAGCCCTCTCTGTGCCTGTAGGTGGATTGCCAGGGAGCTATTGCCATGAAGGGCTGTAGGGTTTTAAATTCTCCACATACAGAAATGCTAGCCATTTTACATGATGATTATAGTGATGACGATGATGACAGGAAAATAGACTGAGAAAAAAATATTGAAGGAGTTAAGAAGAATGAGGAAAAAAAGCCGAAGAACCTAAAACTACTAAGTGAGGGAAATATTCAAGGACTAAATTGGACACAATCCAGGGCATTATTCGTTCTGAAGTATTTCTTGAGCACCTATCATTTTCGGGCCATGTTAAGTGCTGAGGATATAATAGTAAACAAAGCAATCAATGATCTCATGGAACTTTTGTTATGGTGATGAAAGAGAGTAAACTATAATAATAATAATAATACCAGCTATATAGGATACCAAGTGCTGAGAAGAGGAGGAGGTAATTGGGATAAAATGTGTGTATGTGTCTAGGGGGTGGGTACTAATTTGCTTAATGAGTGCCGGAAAAAGAGACACCAAGAAGATAACATTGAGACAGAATCCACTGGCTAAATGAAAGAGTCATTCTCTGGGCAAATGGTTGACTCTTTGACTTCCCTGTCATCTCTATTCCCAGTCCCAGGGATTAACTGGTGTTCCCTTCCTTTTCAGCATCCTTCATTGCATTATCTGTCAGAATCGTACAGTATGTGAAGCTTAAGGGAACATGTGGTTTTTGGATTGCATGTTAGAACATTTGTGTCGCTATAAGGGAATGCCTAAGATTGGGTGATTTATAAAGACAAGAGGTTTAATTGGCTTGCAGTTCCGCAGGCTGAACAAAAAGCATGGTGCCAGCATCTGCTTCTGGTGAGGGCCTCAAGGAGTTTACTATCATGGTGGAAGAAACCTGTATATTACATGTGAGAGCAAGAGAAAAGGGAGAGGGCAGGAGTTGCATGCTCTTTTAAACAACCAGATCTGGTGTGAACTCAGAGGAAGAACTCACTCATCACCAAGGGGATGGTGGTAAGCCATTCATAAGAGATCACTCCCGTAATCTAGTCACCTCCCACCAGGCCCCACCTCCAACACTGGGAATCTCACTTCTCAACATGAGATTTGGAAGGGACAAATATCCAAACTCAAGCAGACAGCATGGACTAACTCACAAGGAGAATTTATCCTTCTGTACCTTCTCTGACCAGGCCCTGCATTTCCTGGTGTGGATGCCAGGTGGTTTCTGAGCTTTTCCTGTTTCTTTAAAATGTCAAGAAACCGATCCATAGCCTGTGCCCCAATCTCTTTACACTTGGGGCATGGGACTTTTTTATTCAGGTCAAGGAGTTAGAAAAGAACAATATTAGGATGCTGACAGGCTTCCACATGGGGGGTATCTCTTTGAGAGAAGCGGGATGTAAATATCTTCTTTGTTCTTTTCCATCCATACATTAGATTTTGTGGGTATTCTCAGTCTAGTTGTAATGATATGGAAGAAACTGAACTCCATCCTTTTGCTCAGATGTGCTTTATTAGATTAGGGAGATCTCTTTGCCTTCAAACTGAATGGCCACTGCACACCTGCAAGGGACCATGGGGTCTACCGTTTGGGGTCATGCTCTGGCTGTCATGTCCTGATCTGCATTGCATCCTTGGGGACACAGGTGGCCACACCATGTGAGACACCATGAGGCACAGAGGGCATGAGAGATTTCCTGAGCAGTTGTCACCTTTCTCTCTGCATTGCCTCTTCCTCAGATATACTTAAGGCCCACTTTTTGGGTTCTAGTGTCTTAAATATAATTTCACAGTCACGCAATTGGGTAACTAAGCTGCCCTAAAACTCTTGTCCCTACAATCCTTTACAGTTGAACAGTGTTTATTTGCTTGTTTTTCAAAGTTCTTGCATACATTTTTTCACTTGTTCCTGACAATAGGGTTACTAGAAAACTTGTGCTATTTGATAATCACCATTTTGCAGGTTAAAGGGTTGAGTCTCAGGGAGGTTAGATAACTTGTGCAAGTAACTGAACAGATCATTTTCCAGCTCTGAGCAGCATCCAGTTCTTTTGACTTCAAATCTATTGCCCTTCGATTACATCTCAAAGACGCACAACCCTGTGATTGGATTCTGGCCATGTGTAAAATGCTTGCCAATGGGAAACAAGTCACCGTCTTACCTACCTGCTATCAAGGAGTAATTTAGTCTCCCTAGACTCATGAAGGAAACTGCAGATGAAGCTGCTTCCTGTGCTGTGAGATGTGAACACTCAACAATGCAGGGAACCAGTGACACAGACAGCCTTTCATTTTCCATCTTCCCTCTGACAAGCTCTCCACCCAGGCCTTGGCCAGGATTCTACCAATGCTTTCCGACTTTTGAGCTCAGCTCCATTTGTAAGCCTCTCCCATTCAGCTCTGCAGGATAAGCAGATGGCATCCGGGCATCTCCTTTACCTCCCGTAATTGAGCTCTCTTCCTCCATAGAGCAAGCAAACACAGTGCACAGAACACTAAACACATCTAGGATTGCCTTGGAAGAGCTCGCCATTTAGTGGGTAGTAGAAAGACTTCTCGGGAATAAAAATAAGGGTGATGAGGTCCGCCCTCATGTGTGATCTAGAGCATTTTGACCCCAGTGGTCCACAAACCAGAAGATCCATATGACCAGGAGGCAGGGGCTAGTTAGAAACAGAAACTCAGGCCTCATGCAAGAACTCCTGAATCAGAATCTGCATTTTAGTAAGATCCCCAGGTGATTTATGCACATATCCAAGGTTGAGAAACCTATACCAGGGAACTGATTTCTCTAGAGCCTGCATACGAGGAGATCTGTGCCCTAATTCCTCCTTTATTCTCTTACCTGTCCCCTCCCCCAGTAACTGTGTCTGTGTCCACCTGCCTCTCTCACAATGCTCAAACCTCACAACACTCTTGCTCTTGAATATATGACTTAAATTCTCACAACAGCTCATAGATATGTTTTGTTGTCACCATGTTACAGGTACTAAAACTGAGGTACAAAGAGAGAATAACTCACCTAGGGTAGAATTACTGCTAGGTGTGGCTGTGCCTGGAATTTGAAGCTAGGCTTGGCTCACTGCAAAGCCAAATCTCTTCCTATTATAACCAGAACTACTCCATACCAAGCTCCTATGGCCCATTTTTCCCAGAAAAATCCTCTGCAGAATATGGGGAAGCAGTTTTCACAGATCCTATAGACCCACAAGAGGGATACTTTTGTCAGAGGTGTTTGAACCACAGCAACTCCATCTTGAATAGGGACTGGGTAAATAAGGCCAAGACCTACACTGGGCTGTGTTTCCAAGAGGTTAAGGCATTCTTAGTCACAAAATGGGATAAGAGGTCAGCACAAAATACAGGTCATAAAGACCTTGCTGATAAAACAGGTTGTGGTAAAGAAGTCAAACCCACCAAAACCAAGACGGGCAGGAAAGTGACCTCTGGTTGTCCTGACTGCTCATTATATGCTAATTATAATGCATTAACTTGCTGAAAGACACTCCCACCAGTGTCATGACAGTTTACAAATGCCATGGCAGTGTCTGGAAGTTACCCTCTATGGTCTAAAAAGCGGAGGAAGCGTCAGTTCTGGAAATTGCCCACCCTTTTTCCACAAAACTCATGAATAAGCCATCCCTTGTTTAGCATATAATCAAGAAACAACCATAGCATAGCCAACCAGTAGCCCTCGGGGCTGCTCTGCCTATGGAGTAGCCATTCTTTATTCCTTTACTTGCTTAATGAACTTGCTTTCACTTTACTCTGTGGACTGATCCTGAATTTTTTCTTGCACCAAGAAAATTCTCTCTCTTGGGGTCCGAATTGGGACCCCTTTCTGGAAATACATTCTCTGGCAGTTCAGATGTACCCCTCAAAACTGTTCTTGCCACAAAATAGCTGAGAAAACTCAGCTTCCATCTTCAAACACCATGCAGAAGAGGGAAAGGCTCTTCTGATATGTGCTCGTCCTGGATGTATTATCATTTATTGGCCCAAATTGCTTCATGCCCACTCTTTCCCAATCACAGGGGCTGAAGGTGAAAACATTGAAACACTTAAACTAATTTGGGGGCATTCCTGGAGCTGCAGGTGGGTCTTCTCACCAGTCACATGGCCAAACGGGAGGAAGTAAATTCCCTCCTGCCTGCTTCACCCTAAACAAATCAGAATACAATAGATGAAGTGAGAATGTAGAGGCATACTTCATTTTTGTCTGCTTCATTTTATTGCATTTCACAGATATTGCGTTTTTTACAAATTGAAGACTTGTGGCAACTCTGTGTCCAACAAGTCTATTGGTGTCATCGGTGTCATTTTTCCAACAGTCTGCACTCACTTCATGTCTCTTTGTCACGTTTTGGAAATTCTCTAAATATTTCCAATTTTCAAATTATTATTATATCTTTTATGGTGATCTGTGATCAGTGATCTTTGATGTTACTATTGTAATTGTTTTGAGGTGCGAGGAACAGTGAAGATGGCAAATCTAATTAATAAATGTTGGAATTGCTCTGACTTCTCCACCAACCAGCATTCCCCATCTCTATCCATCTCCTCAGGCCTCCCTATTCTTTTGAGACACCACAATATTTAAATTAGGCTAATTAATAACCCTACAATGGCATCTAAATGTTCAAGTGAAAGGAAGAGTTGCACATCTCTTTTCTTTAAATCAAACACTGGAAATGATTAACCTTAGTGAGGAAGACATGTCAAAAGCTGAAACAGGCCAAAAGCTAGGCCTCTTGCACCAAGTATTTAGTCAAGTTGTGAATGCAAAAGGAAAGGAATGAGAAAGCAAAACAGCCTTATTGCTGATATGGAGAAAGTATGAGTGGCCTGGATAGAAGATCAAGTCAGCCACAACATTCCCTTAATTTAAGCCTAATCCAGAGCAAGGCCCTAACTCTCTTTACTTCTGTGAAAGCTGAGGGATGCGGAAGCTGTAGAAGAAAAATCTGAAGCTAGCACAGGTTGGATAATGAAGTTTGAGAAAAGAAGTTCTCTCAACATAAAAGTGAAAGGCGAAGCAGCAAGAACTGATGGAGTAGCCACAACAAGTTATCTAGATCTAGCTAAGAAAACTGATGAAGGTAGCTACACTAAACAAATTTGCTATGTGGATTAAACATCCTTCTATTGGAAGAAGATGCCCTCTAGGACTTTTATAGCTAGAGAGAAGCTAATGCCTAGCTTTAAAGCTTCAAATGACAGGTTGACTCTCTTGTTACTAGCTAATGCAGCTGGTGACTTTAAGTTGAAGCCAATGCTCATTTACCATTCTAAAAATACTAGAGTCCTTAAAACCTATGCGAAAGATACTCTGCCTGTACTCTCAATGCAACAACAAAGCCTGGATGACAGCACATTCATTTACAGCATAGTTTATTGAATATTTTAAGACCACTGTTGAGATCGACTATTCAGGAAAAAAGAAAAAGATTCCTTTTATTAGTTTGCTGCAAAAGTATTTGCAGAACTGCAATTACTTTAGCACCAAACTAAAAAATATTACTGCTCATAACAATGCACCTGCTCAACCAAGAGCTCTGATGGAGATGTGTGAGGAGATTAATGTTGTTTTTGTGCCTGCTAACACAATATGCATTCTACAGCTCATGGATCAAGAAGTCATTTCAACTTTAGAGTCTTATTATTCAAGAAGATGATTTTGTAAGACTGTAGCTGCTAAAGGGCTTGGTTCCACTGATGGATTTAGGCAAAATACATTAAAAACCTTCTGGAAAGTAGTCACCATTCTTGATGTCATTAAGAACATTTGTTATTCATGGGATAAAGTCAAAATATCAACATTAAAAGGAGTTAGGAAGAAGTTGATTCCAACTTTCATGGATGACTTTGAGGGGTTCAAGACTTCAGCAGAGAAAGTAACCATGGAAGTAGTAGAAATAGCAAGATAACTAGAATTGGAAATATAGCCTGAAGAAGTGACTAAATTTCTGCAATCTCAAATAAAACTTGAACAAATGAGGAGTTGCTTCTTTGTTTTTTGTTCTGTTCCATTTTGTTTTGTTTTGTTTTTGAGACAGTCTTACTCTGTCACCCAGGCTGGAGTGCAGTGGCATAATCCTGGCTCACTGCAACCTCTGCCTCCAAGGTTCCAGTGATTCTCCTGCCTCGGTCTCCAAAGTAGCTGGGATTACAGGCCCATACCACCATGCCCAGCTAATTTTTGTTTTGTTTTGTTTTAGTAGAGGTGGGGTTTCACCATGTTGGCCAGGCTGGTCTCAAACTTCTGACCTCAGGTGATCAGCTCATTTTGGCCTCCCAAAGTTCTGGGATTACAGGTGTGATCACTACAAAACAAAAACTACAAAAATTAAGAATGTGCTAGAAATATATTTACTGGCAAAGTCATATATTAACTGGAAAAAATCTAGTCACAAAATAAGAATTTCAGCATTTTCTTATGTCTTTTTTCCCAAGAATCTGTCTATCTATAATATCGAGTATATAAGGGTGCTAAAATAATAAGTTTATGGGAGCTCTTTAGTTTATCCTTAATGCTTTTTCTCAATCTTTTGATTTTTTTCTCTATAATAATCATAAATTACACGTAGAGCACATATTTAAAGCACTTTTTTTAAACACACACTTTTTTTCTACAGCAATATCAGTATCCACATTTTAGGACCTACAAAGCTATATAGCACTCTGTAAAGTCAGTTTTTTGAACACCTCCTTGTAGCATGATCTCAGTAGTTTATGCCAATCTATAAAAGATTCCTTCAAGGAGAAGTAGATGTACCTTAAAAAAAATGGACCCCAGAACCTGGTAGCATTAGAAGGAGAATCTGCTCCTGGAGAGGAGGGATAAGTCAAGGAGCCCAACTTCCTTTCCCTGGAGTTGCCTGTACCCTAAGGTCTTATCTCCACCCACCAATTCCTGTGGGTCCTCTTGGCCTTTAATACTTCTAAACACATTTAAACTAAGCATCTTCATCTAGTTGCCTCTTTGCTTAGCTGAAAACATGTTGCAAAATTTTAATATTAAATTAAAATTAAAATTAAAGATTTTACCAATTACAGAAGGATTACAAAAGATGAATAAATCCTAACTACTTGATTTTGGAGAGCCTATTACATATCCCATGCACTTTGGAGGAGAATCGATGGGATTTCACACATGTGAAACCTTCTAGAAATGAAAAGGCTTCATCCTACTCCCTGGATCCATCCCTCCATTCTCCAAGCCTCCCTTTCCCTTTGAGAGAGAGACACACACACACAGAGAGAAAGAGAACAAGTTTCACAGTATATCGATCAACCTCTACGTTTTAAGAATGATTTCACATGGGCCCAGATCAACAAGGTATTTATTTCCATTGGCCTCTCTGTGCAGATAGATAATAAATAGAATGAAAAATAATGGTTCCTGCTCTAAGAAGCTTACAGTTTCTGGTGGGAATATCAACAAATGCCTAGAATTCATGTTGAAATACCAAGAAAGGAATATGCAAATACTCTCTGTTTACTCCATTTATCATTTGGCTCCTTGTTGGATGGTTTCTGTCTCCTTCATCATTGCTTCCTCAAATCATAACTAAGCTTAAAACCCAGATGTAATGGCATCTCTTTCACAAAGCTGTCTCTGATCCCTTCCTCCAAAGTCATAGAATTCCTTTTCTTCTGAACCTCTGGCATATACAGTATTTTTCATGGGAGACATTTTACAATTTAACACAATAATTCTCTACCGGAAGAAAGGGTGGGAGTATATGTAACACAAATCTTATTAAGTTCTAAAAAAATACATAAATTATCAAGAGTCATGCAGATAGTGGAAGGTACCACACTGTAATCCATATCTTTCTTCCAAAAACCCTGCTTTAAACTACCAGTGTCTATTTATCATTTTTAAACCACTTTCTACATCCTCCTCTCCTCCACCCCACCAGCCTGGACTGTGGTCCCTTCGTCATGTCCACATACCTTTGTCCATCTCTGATGAGTCCCTGGGACTGGTGGCAGGGAGTGGCATCCCCCTCAGACCCTGAGGCGAAACAATATTGAGGACCACTTTTTGACCCTGTTCGTGGTCCTTATCCATCCTACTGGGTTATGTATGTACTCCTCTAGGGAAGACACTCTACCTTTCTCCACCTAGGTCTACCTCCCCCAGACACCATCATTATGGGAACTAGAACAATGTCTTGCCTTATCATTTTTGTATGAGTTTTTCAATAGTTTTTTTGAATCAAGGAAAAACATAGAATATACAGATTATGAAAGTGCAAATAATATAATGTGTAAGTGATAACATTTGTGGATAAAGGGGTTGATGTGGGGAGACTTTCTGGAGGAGGTGAGGTTTTTTTATTTCTTTTGGCTGGGGGATCCTGACTTAGCAGCGATGAAGGTGAAAGGCAGCCCAGTTGGGGAGAATTGCATAATGGTCTGATGTAAAACATTCCTCGTTGTTGATGAGAAATGACAGTGCTGATAGATTTCCTATGACCATAGAACAGATGAGCAAGACAGTTTAATTCTGGGAATTTCTGCTTTCCATCTCGGAGATTACTCCTTGGGCCATTATCTCTTCAGTGGATGAAGGTACTTGCTAAAAATAGGCTACTAATGTTTTCCTTAGAATTACAGCACACGTCAGAAGAGAGTAATGACCCAATGCCGCACTGTTTTCTTTTCATTTCAGTTGGCCTCAAACAAATAAACCCGATAAATATTATCGGAGTCACATATGCTCATTAAGGGTTATAGTCAGTGGCTCTGTTTGTTTTACTGTGTAATAGATGATGAAACCATGGTGATGAGTGGAGTAAGCTGGGATGGTTTTTGTATTTCCCCATCTCAACACTGAAGACTTGCTCATTGTTAGTTCACTGGCTTGTACAAGAAATAGAACAGCTCACTAAAACTCTTACTCATTTTGACATGTCTTAAAGAAGTCCACATTCACATCTTCTGATTTAGCTCAATGACACATGATACATGTTTGAAAGGTGGTTCTTAAATAAATCACTGAACATTATATAAGCATTTTCACGGCAAGAGAAACAGTGTGAAAACTTTCAAATATGAAATAGTATTCTTAATAACTTATTAACTCACCATAACTGAAGATTCTGTTGGTAATCATTTTATGGGCTAGAGGACAAAATCTGGCTCATGTTGTATAAAATTTATGCTACAAAAAGTCAAAGTATATAGTACTGGCCTACTGTCTTTTTAGAAAAACATTTCAAGCTAGTAAAAGAAAATAAACACTGTAATTATTTCATAATGAGATTCCCACACATTTTTGTATCTAAGCCTCATGGCTTTCATTTTTTGTTTAAAGAGACTCAAAAACCATAGGTCTTCACACTCTTGTATGAATTTCTACCAAAACCCTAATTTTACTATCCAGAAGGGCTGCTTTTCCCTATTTGCCCTAATCCTTCTGACCACAGAGTGATCTTTCTAAAATACAGATCTGATTGTATCACTTTCTAGTGAAAACCTTCAACAGTTCCCTGTTAACATAATCCAAATGCTTTTGGATGATGTACAGCACTCTTCATATTATGGCCTATTTTTGGGCCCTTTTAAAATTGCCCTTCTGTGTAATTCACAATTGTCCTGAACTTCATATGTCCCAAAACTTGCAGGCTTTTATCCTTCAGCCTTCAAACACAGTTCTCCTTATCTTCCAGGTAAAGTTGCTGTCATCAACACTGCACTCAAATATAATTTCTTCTGAGATTTTCCCCTCACATTCTCTCCCCAACACTTAGTGGTTCCCTTTTTCCTGATCATTTAGTGTATTCTCCAGGCACTCAAGCTGTGTCATTTCCATCACCAGCATTTCCATAATTTGTTTTGATGTCTAACTCCCGCACCGTGCTGAGGACTTGTCTTTTTTGTAATGAAAGCCCAACGCTGATACAATCCCAAGCCCCAACCAGGTGCTCCATAAATGCCCATTTACAGTGCCATTGAAAAAATGAATCACAACTGCTCCTCACTAGAAAGGAACAAGCCCAGAGCTCATGCCTATTAAAGCCCTGATACAATTTGCAATTTCAATTTGCAATTGTATCAAGTTCCAGACTGAAGCCAGTGTTACGGTTCTGCAAAAGCATCCAAGTAGGTTTTAGCTTCTAGTTAAAACCACATACACCCAAGAGAACATCAAGAGTTATTACTTGAATAGACACCCTGTCCACATAAAAATGGTGAACATATACACTTTGTTCTTTGAAAATGTTCCCTTGAGTCTCTGCTGAGATGTTTTCATTTAGAAGGACAAAGGTTGATCAGCATGTCACCAACCAGACAGCAGAAACTGTATGTTTGGCAGCCACTTCCAGAGGGATACAGGCCTGCATTTCATTTCCTAACAGATTTCAGGGACCTAACTTGGTGGGAGAAGTACAATCTTACAGAGGAGGAAGGCTGAACAATACAAAACAGCAACAACAACAACAACAAAACAGCATCACACTTGATAGTGATAATGTTTCCACTGACACTGTCCAAATCTGCTCTGTAATTATACACTCAATGCCATTGTAAAATGGTAGCCGTTGGAATATAGTTATAGCAACCTAGAACATCACAGATGGAAGGAGTCTTAGGGGAATTGCTGTTAATATCTTTCATTACTGACATGTGGATGTAACAGCTAAGAAACAAGTCCCATCTACTCGACTTATTAGAGTATAGGAAAAAATTGAGGGAAAGATGCTACATAAAGTGGCAGCATAATAGAGTAGACAAGCCATCAGTTCCAGGGGGCAGATCAGTCTGGATTCATCACCTGTATGGCTATAGGAAAGTCACTTAACCTCTTTGAGGCTTTTTTTTTTTTTTTTTTTTTTTTTTTTGCCTATAAAAAAATTCATTGCTATCTTTCTTGGAGGGTTTCAGTTAGGATTAAAGGTTCTGAGTTAGGAACATCTAGTACAATGCCTGAAAAAGTATGAGTCCTCAATAATTGATAGATATTATTATTATTGCAGTGGAAATACAGGGAATGTGAATCATGTTTGGAGTGCACTTTTGTCCTCTAGGGCTACAAAACAACCAAATCTTCGTATTTGGGAGGAACTCTGATGGAGAGAAGGAAGGTCCACCTTTCATGACGGAGGCCAGAAGGGGAGGGTTCTGTCAGTGAGAGAGTGGTCACCTGGTGGAACCCATTCAATCTGAGCTTCCACTGGGGCTCTGAACCTGGAGGTGACATGGCCCTACCCCTTACCTACCTGCATTCTGTCAGAGGATCCAGCTACAGAGGCCCCCTTGGTTCCTACATGCGATTCAAGCCTAATGTTTCTGGAAGCTCTCCAATATCCTCCAACAAATTCTTCTTTTTTTTTTTTTTTTTGCTTCAGATAGGCAAAATTGATTTCTGTGACTTCTGACTACAAGACACTCACTATAAATATAATTCGAATAAAGGCAGACCAGTCATTTCCAATCTAGTCCTTGTTTCTCCATTGCTAACATACTTCGTGCTATATCACTTTATCAGTTAAAACCATGGCTCAATTTTCTATGTTCATAGACAGAGCATAGATCTTTAAAACGGGGAAACTGTGGATAAACCACACTGTTTACTTTAATTCACAAAATGAAGCAATTATATTCACAAACCTAGACTGAGAGGCCTCTCTGTCTCCTCTGAGTTTGAAGGACCTGGGCTAAATGGCAGCAAAGGAGTGGCAGAACAGAAGCCTAGAATGTGCAGTCTCACTAAGTGAGCACTAATTACAAAAGGAACAATCATCCAGTGCCGGCAGGACTTTGTGCTAAGCAGCCAGTGATTTTCCAATGTTTTTAAGTTGGAGGAAAATATATGACAGATGTGTTGGCTCTGGGAACAATAAAAACAGCTTCTTAAATCACCAAGAAGGGGAGGGAAAGAAAGTAATACAATACAGGATAAATCAGGAGGGAGTCGGCAGGACTGTCTGTTACGGTTGAGGGTAGCAAGGGAATGATGTATTCAGTAGCAGTAAACAAGCATGGGGTGAGAAGGCCTCGGACCATAAGACCAACCATCGTAGAAAACTGCCCTGAAAACCCCATCCTGAAGGAACATGATCTACAACTTGAGGAACACAAGAGGGATAAAACACTAACAAAATCTCAAATGGGGCAGTAATGTTAAAATACAGTTGACTCTGTGCATACTAAAGCAAAGGGATGAAAATAATGAATCAGCAAGCTGTCCCAAGTTCCACTAAGACAGTGCTTCTCTACATATAACGTACCTAAGAATATCCTAGGGTTCTTGCTTAAAGTGCAGAGCTCTGGGCTTCTTGGTCAACAGGTGCTACAAGGCCAGACATGGCAGCTCGTGCCTGTAATCCCAGCACATTGGGAGGCTGAGGTAGGCAAGTTACTTGAGCCTTGGAGTTTGAGACCAGCCTGGGCAACAAGGAAAAACATTATCTCTACTAAAAATACAAAAAATTAGCTGGGCATAATGGCACATGCCTGTAGTCCCAGCTACTCAGGAGGCTGAGATGAGAGGATCAATGTCTGGGAGATGAAGGCTGCAGTAAGCCGAGATCAGGCCACTGCACTCCAGCCTGAGTGACAGATTCTATCTAAAAAATAAAAAATAAAAATTTAAGAAGAGGTACTGGTATAGTAACTTTTATCTGGAACCTAAGAGTCTATATTTTTAACAAGTTAGAAGGTGGTTCTAATGCAGTTAGCATTACTCACTACTTTGTGTACAGTACTTTACGTTGTGTATAGTACTTTACACAAAGTAGTGAGTAATGCTAACCCTAACCCTTAAAGTCCAGTAAGGGTTTTTAGTTTCAACAGATACAATGCCAGGTCACATTGCTCCAGGATAATATGTTCAAGACTAAGATACCTGGCATTACAGCTTATGAATAATCAGTGGTGAATTGAACTCATTTATGAACATTCTAATATTCACTGTAGTCTTGTTTTTTGGTGATGTGTACAACCTAGTGGCAATAATAATGGTCATTATGTATTGAGTCTTCACTGCGGGCCAGGCCCTGCTAAGTGCTTTGTATGCACTGAAAAGTGCATTTTTGACTCTTCAAAGCAATTCTTTGAGGTTGATTTTATTATTATGTGGGCTTTATAGACGAAGGAACTAATAAAGAAGATAAGAATCTTGAATATGACATGATGGTATAATGGTTAATTTTATATGTCAACTTGACTGGGTCACAAAATGCCCGGACATTTGGTCAAACACCAGTGTGGTGCTTCTGTAACAAATATCTAAACATGTGGAGTAATTTTGGAGCTGGGTAATGAATACAGTCTGAAAGAATTTTGAGATGTATGCTAGAATTATGGACATTAAACAGATTCTGGTGAGGTCTTGAATCTATGTTTAATAGATTTATGTTTAAAGGAAATGAAGAACGTGTTATTGGAAGCTGGAGGAAAGGCAATATTTGTCATAAAATGGCAAAGCGCAAAGAACCTTGTTGGCTTGTGTTCATGTTCTAATGTTTTGTGGAAGGTGGAACTTGTGAGTCATGAAATTGGATATTTAGCTGAGGAGGTTTCTAATCCAAGTGTTGAAGGAGTGACTTGGTTCCTCTTGACTGTTTATAGTAAAATGTGAAGAAAGAGATAAATTTAAGAAGAAATTGTTCAGCAAGAAGGAACCAGAATTTAAATATTTGAAAATTTCTCTGCCCCACCATATTGCAAAAAGAAAGAAATAAAAGAAAACTTGTTCTGAAAAGAATACTAAGAGTATGGATGATCAACCATTTAATAAGAAGTCATGTATACAGTTTCTCCATTTACTCAGCCATCTTAACAGGAGCCAGGAATAGAGATGAGATTATACCAGCAAAGACACTGCCAGTGTGAATGAACTAAAGGGGACAAAAAAGACACAACAAAATGCAGTAAGTCTATCAGACTTCTTGGGTTTTACCTGATGGAATCATGGAGCTATCTGGTTGGAAACATGTGCTATCTTTTAATAAAAGGTAAAAAGGACCCCAGAGCCACAATTCAGACTTCATCAGGGCTGCCAATCCTATCACTGGTCCAGAGTGCACAGGCCAGGGGTGCAAAGCTGCCTCCACGTAAGTTTCAGATGGTTGGACCACAACTCTGCAGAAACATGTGTGGGGAGAGCCACCACAGAGAGCCAAAGAAATGAGGCTGCCCTGCTGACCTGTCAGGGAGATGCTGCCATCACACTGGGCCTGGAGGGTGGAGGAGCAAACCAAAGAGGATTATTCTTGAACCTTAAGGTCTAATGGGGCCAGGCTCAGTGACTCACACCTGTAATTCCAGCACTTTGAGAGGCCAAGGCAGGTGGATTGCTTGAGCTCAAGAGTTTGAGACCAGCCTGAGCAACATGGCAAGATTCTGTCTCTACCAAATATACAAAAACTTAGCCTGGCTTGGTGGTGTGTGCCTGTGGTCCCAGCTACTCGGGAGGCTGAGTTGAGAAGTTTACCTGAGCTCAACTACAGGCAGAAGCTGTAGTGAGCTGAGATCGCGCCACTGCACTCCAGGCTGGATGACAGTGAGACTCCATCTAAAAAAAGATTTAATGGTATTTGCCTTCCTAGGTTTTACACTTGCTTAGGACCACTCACCTCTTTCTTCCAACATTTCTCTTTTACAATAGGAATGTCAATCCTATGCCTGTCCCACCATTCTATTTTGGAAACATACAACTTGTTTGGTTTCATAGTTTCACAAGTGGAGAGAAGTTTTTCCTCAGGATCAACTGTATATTGAGTCTCATCCATATGTGATTTACATTATACTGAGGTGAGACTTTGGACTTTAGAGATAATATTGCAAATCAGTTAAGACTTTTGTGGCTATTGGGGTGGAATTAATATATTTTATATGCAATAAGTGCATGAATTTGGGGGCAAAAGGGATGCAATACTGTAGATTGAATATTTGTGTCCCCCCAACATTTATGTACCAAAGTCTTAACCTGTAATTTGAAGGTGTTAGGAGACAGGGTCTTTGAGAGTTAATTAGGGGTAGATAAGGTAATACGGGTGGGGCTCTCATGATGGGATTAGTGCCCTTAAAGGATGAAACACCAGAGAGCTTCTTCTCTGTCTCTGTCTCTCTCTCTCTCTCTTGCTTTCTCTTTCTCTCTGTCTCTTCCATGTAAGGACACAGCAATTTGGCAAGCCATCTGCAAGTCATAAGAGAGCCCTCATTGGAGAACAAAACTGGCCAGTACCTTGATCTTGGACTTCCTAGCCTCCAGAACTGTGAGAAAATAAACTGTTGTTGTTTATGTCACTTAGTTCAGGGTATTTCATTATGACAGCCTGAGCAGATGAACCCACTCACCTAGGAAGTGGTATGATTGAGATTTGAATTTGGAAGCCTTACTTGAGGATTTTTCACTTGACCAACTACACTAGTTTTAATAGTCCCTTTTCCCCGCAAAGACTTCCAAAAAAGAAGGCTTGGTATCCCTCTTAGGGTATATTTTTGTCTCCAAAATTTCCCTTATACCAATGGATAAGAAAAAAAGTGACTTGATTTCAGGTTCCAGGTGCTTGGATTTATTCTTCTTCTTAAAATGTCTCTGAGTAGTGGGACAGAAATTTCTCCACCCTTCCCCTCGTGAAGCTGTGTAGACAGGCCACAAAGGAAAAGAGCAACTGACTCTCTCATTTCTACGTGACTTGACCATGTCACCAACACCTGTGTCAAAATGAAGTTTCACCAGATGCAGTCAGGCCTCCGCAGGGGCTGCTGAGCTGTAGTGTCTCCAGGAAGACCCGTTGATGACTCATACTCCAATCCACTCATCAGACCACCGTGCTGCTGGCCTTCTGTGGTCTGGTAAGAGCCAGAGCACTCGGAGAAAAATGCAAATGTGTCTTTAGTATCTACATAAAGGTAACACATTTTGCAACAGCATTTCTGGTCTTTAGATTAACATATACACTATGTCAGGTTCACAGGTAGTTTGGGCCCACGTTTGAGTCTTGCGAAAGAGTAGAGTAACAGGAACCCTGCTTCTTTCGTATGAGTAGGAAAAGTGTTTTCCAAGGATGTTTGCTTGTGGATGTCTGGAAGCTTGCAAAGTGGGAAATGCTAAGGGGGAAACCAAGTCAAGGAAGTTCTCCTCACAGATATGGGGCTCAGTATTTTGTGGAGACACAAGCATAGGGCATAATGGAAAAGGCATGGGGAGCCAGGGACTGTGAATGTGGGGGTGCATCAACCTTGCACCAACTCCCAATCAGGAAGGTACATTATGAGGCTGAGCAAGGCAGATAAAGCAAATTACAGCAACTAGAGCTGTCAGCCAAGGTGATCTTCTTAAATCCAAACCCAATCATGTCATTATCCTGCTTAAAGCCTTTCAAATGACTTCCATTGCATGAAGAATGCAGTTGGAAAGCCTTAGTGAGTCCTGTATAACCTGTGTCATGCACATTTCAAAGACCTTACTTGTGCCTCCCTTCTCGAGCTTCATCCCCTCCACTCCAGTGCCCTCTTGGTTACTGGAACATGTCAGTGTTTTTCTGCCTCGTGGCCTTGACCCATGCTGCTTTTGTTTTTCAGATGGACCACTCATGCTCTTGGCTTATCGTTATCATTTTGGTCTCACCACAATTGCCCCATTCGAAATCCATCCCTTGCCTTTCTATTATTTTCTTTCCCAGCAGTCTGGTCTTAACTTCCTCAGTCCTCGTACATTATGAAATTACTATGCCCGCTCACATGTTTTTGCCTGTCCCGCATTTCAACTGTGAGGCCCATGAGCACAGGGACCACATCTGTCTTGGTGCCCCCTCGATATCCCCAGCATCTTACACATGCCTGGCACTTGGAAGGTGTTCAGTCAGTGTTTGAATGAATAAATGAAAGTCCCCTTGGCAAGAATTAAGCCGTCCTTGCCAGGACATTTGTGGTCGCCTGACACAGCAGTCAAAGGAGCCTGGAGAGCAACTCCTGCCTGACTTGCCATCAGAGCTGACTTCCCTTTGACACTTTGGCCAGAGGCAAAGAGAAATGACAGAGGTGTTGCCATTCTCCAGCCCACAGCATGTGTCCATATGCTGGGCAGAGGGGTGCAAGTGAGGGCTGGGGACCAGCCTGTACTCCAAGGGCTGGCCAGGTGCCAGCCACCTCAATCCATGGGGAGATGCTTTTCTGGTTAGACTGCCAAGAGCTGAGAGCTTTTGGAAATTCACACAAAGACACAGCAGGGGCTATCCAAGACCCTGTCAGTAACTCAAGGCAGTTACAGACCAGAGAGCCAATGGCGAACCGGAAAAAACTGAATCGCAGCCCCAAGATGGCCGAGGTTTAAGGGTCAAGTGGCAGGTCCATCAGGCTACAGAGGCAGGCTTTGGATCATAGAAAGACATCAGCCAGAACCAAGACTAGAATCTCCTGGCAGGAGCAAGAGCAGGAAGTGGTGGCATTCAGATAAGATCTGCCCAGGTAGGGATTTGCTAGTCACTTTAATGCCATTTGGCTCTAATTAATTTAGAGGGAAAAGCAAACACCAGGGGAACCAGGTAACAAAACAAAGGAAAACAACCTTATCCGATTGATTTCTATATCCTCTGACTACCTCTGAAAAGTGTTTATCAACAATAACTTCCTTGTGAGAGGGAGTGGTTTCCATTTCTGGTCGGAGCAGCCACTTTGTAAGCTTGTTCGTACCCCCTCCCCTAGAAGCCCTGTGCAACTTGTCACCAAAGAATACCTTGAAAAATACTGAAGCCCTAATTCCTTCATATTCTTTTTCCTATGGCATACACATAGGCCTGGGTAAAATGAGATAGCACATACAAGTTGCTTTGCAAATTCGCAAAGACTCATGACAGACTTTAAATAATCTACCCCCAAAGGTAAACTAAGAGAATGAAGAAATGGAAAATGACATCGCCATTCATTTTAGTAGTAGGAGCTCTGTCCTGTCCCTTCAACCTTGTCGCCAGCATGCTCTGAAAGTCAGATCAACAGCTCCCTTTTACAGACGGTCTATTGCATTTGCTATTATTATTGACATTGCAACCTGTTCCCTTTTCTCTCCCTCCCAGCAGCCGCCAGAGGATCGGCCAAATGGCCCTGAATGAGGAAATCCATTCAAGGCCACTTGTCTGTGGTTGTGTGTGTGTTCAGGTCTCCATGTCACACTCACTCCATCCTGACAAGTGCAGAAGGTGAAAACATTGCTAGTCAGCCTGTTTTCTGAAAGGGATCAGCCTGTTGCTGAAAGATTTATCATCAGGGAACTGCAGGGTAGGGGAAGGCCTTTACTTGAACCAGAATTGGTCATTCAGAGTTCATTCTGTAACTTAATCATTTATTTATATTTTATGCACCTTCTACCAAGGAAAGAGGGTGCATGTGGGACCATTACCTCATGGAAAGTAGTGTGGTCAAATAACTATCTCATTGAACAGCCTGTTAGAGAGGTAGTGTGCAGCTCATTTGACTGTTGCTTTAACCCTTTGGGCTCTGCATGACTTCTGATGAGAAGAGGGGATTTCAGATTTTGCCTTCTCTAGTCACATGCACTGCAAATGGGATCATGAGACACAGCTCTTGATTCCAGAAGACCTATTCCATCCTCCACTCTCAGCCACTCATTGGAAGAGAACATGCTGGGTGAGAGGTGACAAAAAGCCTGGAAAAAAATGAAGGAGGGGTTGTAGGAAAAATAATTGTTCTTGTAAATATTGATGGCCCATGTTCATGAGATCACATTCAGAGATGTGAAACCTATCAATGGCTAGGAAAGGTAGCCATAGCTTGGCACTGTTCTAAGATATAAATCATAGCAACATCTTCTATTTATCTAAGGCTTCAGTCATGTCAGAATGTGCTTATTTCAATTTCTCACTTAATCCATGGATATTTTTATTCTTACTGCACAGATGAGGCAATGGATATTTAATGAATAGTTTGCCCAAAGTCATAGTTAGAACTGGGATGCCTCCCATGTTTTTGGATGCTCAGACAAGAGCTCTGTTCTCAAAGGTCTCTAAAACCGCATTTAGAAGCAATTGAGGGCAGCAGGAAGTGATATCGGAAAAAATCTGCATGCAACCCGCTCACCTCCTCCAAGAGTAAATAGACCCACCTCAAGGCTCCCTTGTTCACAATGACTCCTCTTCTGTGAAAATTGCTATTAGTAAATCGAATGCCCCTAAAACCCATGTTTGAACCATCCAACCCTGGCCCTCAGCTTGCAGGACCCCTAGCCATGACTGATCCACAAAGGGTGGGACGGATATCTGATCCTGGTTTGGCCATTTAGATTGGAACTAGATTACACAGACTTGGTCATGGAGCTATGAAAGAATTGGCCATAACGCTTTTTGCTGAACTCTCAGAAGCTACTCTTACTTCCAAGTCTTGTTTGGCATTCTCAGAAACTTCCTCTTCTTACTGAAGAAAGTGTAAAAGCTACTTGCATATGCGTGTTCATTCAACACATATTCTAAACCCAGTTCTTCTTTGCTTGCCTTCCTCTCTCCCTTGCATCTAAGGATAGCAATGCACTGTAACTCTGGCCAAGAAAATATAGGTAGAACTCTGTGGGCTGGAAGATGGGCTTCAAAAGAAAAAGGTAAAGGCATACTCTTCCCATTTCTCACTGACTAGAAAGCAGATGTTACGCCTGGAAAAGTAGCCACCATCTGGAAAACATTTTTTAAAGGCCACAGAACTGAAGGATCATGGAATCAAAGGATCAGCCCGGGACAACCTACCTCTAGTATTTGTATCATATACAGAAAAGAAAATACAACTATTGATTTAAGCTCCTGTGAATTGGGTATTCTGATATTTGCAAACAGAAGAGGAGGCTTCTTGCACTCAAAATGAATAGAATCTTGCACACCTCTTGAACATCATGAAATGGACTTAAATGATTTGAACATTTCAGCTGTGATATGGGACCCAAGGAAGTCATTTACATATAGAGATCTGAAGGAACACTCTGTACATGTGAGGAGGATGATCCTTGAGATTTCCACTTCCAAATCTTCCCTCTTTTATAGTGTAGAACAGGATGAAGAAATCTTGGTTAAGCTTCTTTAGGTTTCTTGAAGGGAAATGTATAGAAAACCATGGGTAATGAAGGTTTTTGGAAAGACAGAAGATATGTGAAATATTTATAAAACTGATCAAACACTAGAGTCACCTCAGATTCTATTTGTTACTGATTCATTCATTCATTCATTTATTCATTCACTTAGTCTATAACAAAGGTTTATTGACCAGGTGCATGAATATTCTGGTAATTAAGATTTATTTACTCTCAGAGAGATAGATCTTGAAGTAGATTTTCAATAAGTACTTCCTATAAAGTTGGATGCATATCTGGATAGTTGGGATATGTCTACATTTTACAGATAAATGAAAAAAATATTCATTATAGATAAGAATGAAAACTTGGTACACATAATCTACTTTCCTTAATTCACTTAGCATTTGTGCTTTCCCAAGAAGAGATTTCAGATAATTCATTTGGTACCAATCAGTGAGGGTGAAATGCTACTCTTGGTTACATGTAACATGTCATCTCAAAGGTGACTGGACTTCCACCTGCCCAGTCCTAGGTAGCTGTTTCTGGAGTGTTCATGTGACTGTATTGGTCATCTCAGGCTGCCATAACAAAATATAACAGACTGTGTGGCGTAAACAACAGAAATGTATTTTATCACAGTTCTTAATGCTGGAAGTCCTAGATCAAGATTTGGCAGGGATGGTTTCTGCCGAGGGCTCTTTTCTTGACTTGTGGATGGTCACCTTCTTTTTGTGTCTTCATATGATGGAGAGAGCAAGTTCTGGCATTTTTTTCTCTTTCTATAAGGGCATCAGCCCTATCAGATTACACCCTCACACTTTTGACCTTATTTAACCTTTATCACCTCCTCATAGGTCCAATTTCCAGTACAGTCATGTTGGAGGGTTATGACTCCAACATTTGAATTTGGGGGAACATAAACATTCAGTCTATAATAATGGCTGATTCTTCCTGCTTTGGTAGTAGGGTAGATGTCACTCAATGGGCACTCTATGTGAACAACACCACAAGATCATAAAGAAAAATAGTCACTTTTCTTTGAAGGTGGCTCTTTAGGCACTATGGACTTTTCCTTCCAACATCCCTGGTATGCGGACAAAAATAAACCATCTTGAGCATGCAGTAGCCAGAATTCTTTCTCTGCAAATACTGAACTCATTGACTTCAAGCAAATACCATACGTAATCCATTAGCAGCTAACTGTGAACAACGACTATTAGCCCATACAGAATTGATTTCAATTTATCTGCCTCCAATGCCAGGAAACGCATAGGTAAGATCATGGAGAGCCACTACTGGGGGATGAAAGAGAGAGGAGCTCTAGAAGGAAAACAAAATACTGTCTTGGGTCATATGCTTTGGTGTCACATATATAAATAAAATATAGGGGCTATTAGAAATGATTTTGTGATTGAAGTAAAGGTCAGATATTTGTAGTTTCATTTAACTGAAGAAGAAATTAAAAAGAAATGAATATGCCAAAATTATAGGAAAGTTCTGTGATGAAAACAGAGTTTCCCATGCCCAAACCCACTGGCTTTAGCCACTGCCAGGATTCATGCACCACAGTCTTATCCATGGGAGGCTTTGGTCCAAGGACAAACTTTTTCTACTTAATTAGCTCTCTGATAGCTCAGACGTGCTTTCAACAGTGTTAGCTACTGCTCAGAGTCCCTTCCCCTAGATTTTCCTATATGTTAAAGACAATACAGCTGGAAAAGAGAGACACTAAAACCTTCGACATCAAAATTCAGATTGACATAAGCCAAAAGTCCCCAGGGAAGGATAATAAAAAAGTAAGAATTGCATATTTCCACATCTGTTTTCAATGAGACTTATGTCAAATAATTTTATTATTTGACAAAAGCAATTCAAAGAATTGCTTTTTTTTTTTTTTCAGAATGCCTTGAAAATGTCATTAAAATTTACCTATCAGCACACACACAGAACGTACCACCTGTCTAGAGTGTTAGATCAAATGAGAAAACAGGGGCTTAGGCCTCATGAGTAGGAAGAGACTTGTCCTGCTGCAGAGGAGGAGAGGCAATGTTATTTCTAAGCATTCCTGTTTCCACCAACCTGGGGCAAGCAATCTATTTTCAGCTTGACACCAATCAGGAAATGGCTCTGCTAAAATACCCTCCCTGTTAATACAAATGAGACATATCTCCGGAAAAGCAGAGAATGCCAACATGGATCTGAGTGCTCAGATGAGAGAGGCCATTCCTGGGTTAGTAAGTGAAAAGCTAGAGTTATTTTACAGAACACAAGTGAGAAAGCAAACCTGCAGGAGCAAGTTTCTAGATGGTAATTTGGTAATTACATTACAATTAGAAAGTCTTACAGAAAGTCTATGGCAGTGCAAACCCTTTGGTCCAGTAACTTTACTCCTTTGAAATTATCCTAAGGATACGTAGGCAAGGATGCTTATTGTTGGGAGGTAGCCCTAGATAAATCTCTTGTGTTACAACACACCTTGCTGGATATGGCAAGAATGTACCATCCTTTACCACTTTACCAAGGCCATTTCCCAGGCTGGTGCTTATAGCAAGCAACCTTGGAGGATGAGGTAATGTCTCCTACTGAGACAAAGAGCAAGCTTGCTTACCATTTACAAAGAGGAAGTATATTCCCTAAGCTCAGTATTCCTCAGTTGCAATGCAAACCCACTGTGTGCAAAGCGTCCCTCTGGGCCCATTGAATCACGCCTGTGGAATCTGGAAGCAAAGGGAACTGATGTACATTCTGATATTCATGCTATCTGTAGTGCTGTAGTAATAAAGCCCTTTGTCTCTGACCCAGCATCTTGTGTCTTCTACCAACACCCATGAAACAGCAGCAGATTTACTTTTTAGCTGGCAAAGATGATAAAATCAAATCCCAGACCTGACAGCTATGTTGATTGTTTTGTAAAAACAAGGACATTAACTGTCACCTAAGGAGAAATTGGCTAAATTAATTGTGGTACATAGATACACAAGGTATGGCACAGACATTTAGAATGGCTTCAGGATGTATATTTATTGACATGGAAATAAAATAACACATATTTTTGAGTGAAAACCCAGCTAAAAAAGAAACATATAGATATACCACTTTTATATAAACACATAAACATTTCATAGGTGTATATATATAAAATTTATGCATGGTCCTATACCCAAAAAAAAAAAAAAAAAGTTAACCAGAGCTTTCTCTAGGTGGTGGACTCATAAATGAGTTCTATTTACTTTTTCATCTATGAGGTCTCTTATTTCTCAAGGTAAACATGAATTACTTAGTAAAAATTAATTATATTAATTGACAAAGAACTGCTAGAAAAAGAGCATATGACAAAATCCTTGTACTTGAAACAAACTGTGAAGAACTGCTCTGCAAATACAGACGGAGCTGCAAACAGAAGTGAGGTTCCTGATGGGACACAGCTCTGCCTGTAGCACCGACGACAACCCACAGAACGTGAAAGAGAAGAAATAATGGAAATACCCATCTTAGACGCGATCCTTTCAGAACAACCGAAGATCAGACTCAGAACCTAACTTTTAGAATCTAAGGTGCAAATTATGTCTGGTGTTTTAATGAATAAACACCGTCACTCAGTGTCTGTGAGTTATCCAGTGCCACAAGTCACCCAGGAAGCCTGAGACTCAGCCCTCAATCCCTGACTCACCTCTGCATAAACCCCTTTTAAATCTCTTGTGCTTATTCCTTCCAGTGCATTTCACTGCTCTGGTTTGAATCTAGGTTCTCATCATCATTTTCCTGGATATTAGAATATTCTTTGAGCTGGTCTGTCTCCACTTCACATGCTGATATAGTTTGGAAGTCCCCTCCAGATCTCATGTGGAAATGTCAGTGTTGGAGGAGGTGTCTGCTGGGAGGTGACTGGATCATGGGGACAGATGAATGGCTTAGCACCGTCCTCTTCATGCTGAATGGGTTCACATGAGACCTGGTTGTGCACATCGCCCTCTCTTGCTCCCATTCTCGCGATGTGACATGCCCGCTTCCACTTCACCTTCTGCCATGAGTGAAAGCTCCCTGAGGTATCCCCAGAAGCCAAGCAGATATTGGTGCTATGCTTATACAGCCTGCAGAGCTATGAGCCAATTAAACCTCTTTTAAAAAAAAATAAATTACCCAGTCTCAGGTATTCCTTTATAGCAACACAAGAATAATCCAACACACACTCCTTTAACCCTGCCACCTGATTTTTTTAAAAACATAAGTCAGAGTGTTGCTTATTTGCTTAAAATGCTTCAGTGTCTCCCAAATACCTATAAGGTGTCCCAGCACATAAGGTTCACCTGCTGGCCTCACTAAACTTTCTTGTTGTCCCCCTTGTCCTTCTCCCCAGACTCATTTCTTTTGATTTCTTGCATCTCCTTTATGGAATGTCCCCACTCCTACCCTGCCAGGCAAATGCTCCTGTCAAGATTCAGATCCTCCAGGAAGGGTTTCATAACAGTCTCCCCAAGTTGAATTCCTTCTTTGGAGTCTCAATTGTATCATATTCAAGTTCACCAAAAACACTTGCCACCCTTTGCTTTTGTATTTCTCAGAACTTTCCTATTTGATTGTGAAAACATGAGGTCAGGAGCCACATCTTATTTATATTTACATTATCAACATCTAGTCCTATACTTGGCATCCAAAAGAAAATCTATACCTGAATGAAAAAATATGTAGTTAAAACCATAGAGTCTGGCAGGTGCAGCGGCTCATGCCTGTAGTTCTAGCATTTTGAGAGGCCAAGACAGACGGATCACTTGAGGTCAGAAGTTCAAGACCAGCCTGGCTAACATGGCAAAACCTTGTCTCTACTAAATATACAAAAATTAGCTGGGCATGGTGGCGGGTGCCTGTAATCCCACCTACTCGGGAGGCTGAGGCAGGAGAATCACTTGAACCCAGGAGGCAGAGATTGCAGTGAGCTGACATCTTGTCACTGCATTCCAGCCTGGGCCACAGAGCGAGACTCCGTCTCAAAAAGAAGAAAAATAAAACCATAGAGCCCGAGTACAAACCATAGAGCCCGAGTACAAACCATAGAGCCCGAGTACAAAACCATAGAGCCCGAGTACAAAACCATAGAGCCCGAGTACAAACCATAGAGCCCGAGTACAAACTCAATAAACCTTCTTAATTCTGAGAAGTTCCCAATTAAAAAGCCTCCTTGCGATGGACTCTCAATGTATTGCCATCAATATTTTGCTGCCCAGAAAGAAATAAATTAGGTGATTTTTACCTGCAAAGAATGCTGCTTTAGACGTTTTTGTTTCTGTTGGACACAGGGCAGTCTCCCCCTCCTGCCACCCTGGAAATGTTAGCATCACTGGGACAAAAGCCAACAGGAAAAACTAACACCATAACAGGATAATATGCTTTATCAGATTATCCTGTGGAACTAAGCATACTAAGAGATACTTTAAACCTTTTCTGTAATTTATTCAAAAAACATTCAAGGACAGAAATAAATGTCAACTCAGATGAACCAAAGCAGATGTAGAAAACAAACAAAAGCCGTGAACAGACATAAAAACTGACCCAATAGGATGTGGGCCTGAAACTGGAAATCGAGTTTCTAAGTTCTATTTAAAATACAACCGTTGAAGGCTGGGTGCCCCCGCTCATGCCTATAATTCCAGCACTTTGGGAAGCTGGGGTGGAAGAATAGTTTGAGGCCAGGAGTTCAAGATCAGCCTGGACAACATGGTGGGACCCCCGTCTGTACAAAAATTAAAAAAAAAAAAAAAAATAGCCAGGCATGGTATAGTCCTAGTTACTCATGAGGCAAAGGCAAGAGGATCCCTTGAGTCTGGGAGGTCGAGGCTGCAGTGAGCTGTGATTGTGTCACTGCACTCCAGGCTGGGCAACAGAGCAACACTCTGTCTCTAAATAAATAAATACACACATACATAAAATGCATCAGTTGGAATAGGCCTCTAAAATACAGACCACATGTAAATCTGAAATAATCTTTATTTCATCAGTGTGATCCTGTGATCCCTTATCGTAAGCAGAGTATAATACAGTGTTTCCAGAAAGGGTTTGAAAGATCAAGACAGAGCATGTAACATGAGGACTGATAAGCCATTTCTAACATGATGATTTTTGCCAAGAAAGGCTCTGGAACAATCAGAAGCAGTGGAGTTTAAAGAACTATCTCTTAAGTGAGGATCAGGACAAACATCTTTGCCATTACAGGTTCTTTCTCTTCCTGACACCCACAGTGCCCTGAGTTGGCCTCATGGGGCCGGGTGGAGCAGGAGCTGGAATAAGAGTAGAGCCTCAGGGACTTCTGGGTGGGACTAGGGTCTCTGGGAGCTGCTCAGGATCCACTTGGCTACAGGTAGGCCTTCTGGGTGCTCATGCCACAGGGGCTTGTGAGGAGGGGACTTCCACCTCAGGTCTGTGGGGTCTGCGTGCCACGTGGAGGAAGAGTTGGCCCACGTACTGCAGCAGCTCAGCCACAGCCCTCCACGGATGGGCCTTGTCACTTACTGGAGCGTTTGCTTCAGAGACCGCTTCTGTGCCCCAGCCTGGGTTACTCCTCTTGTCTTGGTGAACATTAAGCCCTGTATCCTTTCTCTACCTTTACCCAGCCATGCCTTTTGGTCCTGAGATCAGCAGCTCTTATTTTCCTGTAAGCTGTGGAGAATTTCATTTTGTTTTTTGATGTCTCTTCTAGAGGCTTCAGGAGCTGAACCTCACCTTTGAGGTGGTTGATCACAGGTTGGGCACTAATAATGTACAGTCATTGCACTGCGTTAGTTTCTTGGCTCTCCAGGGCTGGACCCATCCACCGAATTATATATAGGGAGGCAGCATCCTCAGCTGGTCATGGTTTGCTGTGTCCACGCCAGTTAGAGTTAAGCCCTAACAATAAAATGAGGCTGTGCTGGAAGCAGCCCTCTTCACAGCAGACTCGGCAGATGCGGTTCCATTGTTCGGTTTCACGTTATGGGCAGATGAAGAAGGGCTTTGGTGTATGACCTGATCCATGGGTGTTGTAAATTATTTGTTGTAAAAAGATTTGTTTTATAAACATTTCAAATATATCTAGATTGCCTCATCCTATTTTATTCTTTTCTAGTTTTACAGAAATATGCAAATAAGACTTAAAGCTGTGGACAAGAAGAGGAATTGCTTCCAAACCTCATCAGGTCCACTGCTCATACAATGAGTGTGTTTTTCATTGGGAATTTTCTTAGGTTCATGAAAGAAGAAAAGAAAAAATGGGGAGGTACATAGAAAGGTATTAAATAGCATCTGTTATTAAAATTATGATCCACAGGTTAGAAATAAGCATTACGTTCAGTTTTTCTGTATCCATTGATTCCAGTCTTAGACCCTATATTAGAGAAGAAATAGTGGGAGTGGGTTCTTGTGGTTATTGTATGTATTTCTATACAAGAATTCATTGCGTTTTATTTCCAGAAGTTCCCATAATTTGAGAGAGGATATTCAATGCTATGTAGCCAGAATTTATACAAGTACTTTTTCAACTTCAGTTTGATTGAGGGTGAGGGTGTGTGAGATTGGGAAGCAGGAAGGAGGTTATTTTATTTTAATTGCTTGGGTGTGGGAGGATCTGGTTATCAGTTTCCTATGAAATGCACTCTATTCTGAGGGATTTGGTACTTGTCTTATTAAATGGAGATTCTGTGATTTTTTCATTACTTACACATGAACTTGGTGACTTGTAATAACACTTCATGGTTCCAATCTCAACTTACTCTTTTCCAGCTATGACAAGGATAACATCCCTGCCTCTGGGAGCCTGGCAGCACCTTTTCCATACTGGTGAGATTGCACTCTGGCTTGTGCAGAAGAGGAGGCTACTGGATAGCACGAGACTCTGTGGTGATGGAAGAGAGAGCACAGGGTGAGTCCTTTCTCACCCATTTGGGTAACAAAACAAAGAACCTGAGAAACACCTAAGTTGTGCTTTACAAACTTGAACTCAGAGAAGGATGAGCTTGGAAATGCCCAGGGTTCCATGATAGTAAGTATCAAATTTTTCAAAAGATGTAAGAAAAGAAAAATGAGGTCTGATGCATCCACAAGCACAGCTTTCTGGATAGTGCACAAGCAGCTAAGATACACATGTCTGGGTTCATTGAAATAACCTACAGAACAGTTTCACATATTTCCTTTTCTCCATTTCTTTCAGCTCTTTCAACCAAACCATGAGTCATTTTCCGATGTGGCAGTCTATTCCTCTATGTTTAAGTCATTTTAGGCAATTTGTAAACACAAGTATGAAGTTTCTATTGGTCTAACTTGAATAGAAGCATTAACGGTATGCTTAACCTTTAGACAACTCTTTTGTGGAGGCTGGACATGAGATGGCTTAATATTGCCTTTTCAGTGGGGACATGGAAGACCAGTAGTGTGATGAGGTGGTTGAAGGCAGATATGTTGTCCTGAACCAGATATCTCAACCACAGCATAGGGACCTGCCAAAACCAATTTCACAGGTGAGCAGCTGTCACTCGCCTCCCACCGCCTCAGAGTTAGGCTCTGAGCATGAACGCAGACAACTTTTCTCATAGGAATTTATTCCCAGCATATCAACAAGAAAGTCTCCTTAAGAGAGTCTTTAACTTCTTAAATACAAAAGAGGACAGTCCATTACCAGAAAGAAAACATTGCTATTATATGATAACTCATGCATGTCCAGAGGATGTTACCCAACAGCTTTGTTTTCTATTTTTCCATCAATGCAAAATCTTTCTCAGGAGCCCTCTCCTCCGCTCTCCCTTCACAATCTCTGGGTCCTGTTTACCTTCTCCCAGAACCCTGGCTCTCAATCTGTTGTTCCATTTAGTTTTACCATCTGTAAAGGTTCTGCGAAATCCACAGGGTCCTGTTTGTTTTGAAACTAGCTTTAAGTTCTTCAAAACTCAAACATGTTCAACCTTCGTCTTACGAATAGTGCCCACTTTTTATTGCATGATTGTGATGGCCTATGCAGTACCATGCAAATAGAGGTACTTATTTTAAAAAAAAAAAAAAAAGTTTCTGTGTAAAACAGTGGTGGGGCAAAAAAGAAGAGAGTGACAATGTGGGGGAAATGCCCCGAAACTTGCCTTGTGATTGAAACTAGGCCATTACAATGACTGAATTCTTACCATTTTTTAGATTTTCAACCAACAGTCTTCTTTCATTCATAATATCAGCATATTAACAAAGTGCAGCTAATGTAAATAACTCTCATTTTCCATTGTCCATTTTAAAACAAAGAGGTCATTCTCTGATAGTAGATGCATAGATTGTATGTTCTACATCAGTTTTGGTTTTGTTTTCCAAATCGTCTGTTTTGTCTGTCAGAGGTAGAATTGCCAAATCTCTGAAACTTAAATCAAACCAAAGACAAAAGTATGTTTTATTTTGTTTCATTTGTGTTAGTATGAATATATAGTACTTTAAAAGAAACATCATATACAACCCGATTAATATGAATTCATAATGTTGACATTAGAAATAGGCCAATAATCATTCTAAAGTGAAACCATTTTTATTTTGAAAATTACCAAACATTTTCTACTTTTTAAGTTATTGTTAATATATAACTCTGCCTCTATTTTTTTTCAGAGTAATTGATGAAGGTAAGACTAAAACAAATGTATTAATGGAGAAAGGAAAAAAGAAAGAAAGAAAAGAAGCAGGTGATACAAGGATGCAAATACACAGGCTCATATAGGCTTACATTGTTGCAAACATAGTTAAATTTGGCTCTTCGCCCCTCCACCGGCTGTCAAAGCAAAAGAGGGGAGATGTGGTCAGTTGCATAGTTCTTATTATTAGATGAGAAGAAACATACTAGTTCCTCAGGGGAAGCGGATGTATTTTTCTTGTACTAATTTCTCAAGGAAATCAGGCTGGTGGGGCCTCATATGGGAAATGCTGAGTGATGTCATACACACTAAACTTAACGGGAGTCCTACAAGCAAGGCTAGCGTCTCCTCCTTAGAAACCAAGGGCACAACCTTAAAATGCAATCCAGTTTAGGCAACTTGTAAACCCAAGTATGAAGCTTCTATCCGTCTAACTTGGGTAGAAGCATTAACAGAGTGCTTAACCTTTAGACAACTCTTTTGTGAAGGCTGGACAGTAGACAGCTTAATATTGCCTTGTTAGTGGAGACAAGGAAGGCCAGTGTTGTGATGAGGTAGTTGAAGGTTGATATGTTGTCCTGAACCAGGTATCTCAACCACAGCATATGGATCTGCCAAAAACAATTTAACAGGTGAGCAGTTGTTACTCTCCTACCAACGCCCCACAGAGTTAGGATCTGAGTGTGAATGCAGACAACTCTTCTAATAGAAATGTATTCCCAGTATATCAATAAAGAATTAAGTATTCACCTTCTGCAAACAGAATATTTACTTGGGGCCCATTTAGCTAGGATCATTCCCATGAAGTCACATGACTAAGCCTGGAACACGTGGCAAAGCATCCTCACTCAGTGGTGCATACCATTGGCTACTTTTCACTATGTGAGCTTTGCAAAGTGACGTTACTGAGACCCACCCAGACAGATCCAAGTGCCTGTGACATTTAAGGCACTTGCCTGGACTGTGCTTTCCAGAATCTGGGTCTCAGAGACTTGTTTTTTGCTGATCAATACAGTCAATCTAACATCCCCACAAAGATGGAGTGTATTTCTGATTTTATGATGCAAATCAGATGTTCAAAATTAAGTTAGAATTTTAGTAAGTTCCTTTCTGTTTCCCCTTATATACTCTCTCTTTGATCTAAGTGGGGCTTTCTCTCTCCCCAGAAAGACCTTCCCAATCAAGAGCCACATAGGCAAGATCCAAGTTTTTTCAAGCATAGCAAGACAAATCTGTCTCAATGTATAAATGATTCATTGATACAAAATGAATAGAGAAGTCCTTCTTCAGCAACGATTAATAGGACATTTTGGTATCTTCATGACATCAAGAAATACTATGTAGAATGTGAAAGTCTTTCTGATACTCCTAAATACCAATGTTCAATTTAACATTCACTGGGCTGGGAGACATCAGTTCAAGGGTTAATGTGAAGGGAAAACAATTGCTTTGACAAGTCCAGGATATCCCTTCTGATGATGGTCTTAATTAAGATGGGTGAGTAAGTCAGCTTCACATAAATGCGTCTAAACCTGTATCTGACATCTCTTCAAAGGATCAAAATACTGAACAGCATGAAATATGGCGGTTTGACCTCTCTTATTTTTAACTTCTATCTTGATGATTTGCAACTACTTCTAGATATAGAGGCACATCTTCTGCCAGAAACAATGAAGAGAATGAGTACATGCTGATGACTGTATACAAGCAGAATAAATCATACTAGGATATCGATATATGTAAGCAATATTTCCCCATATTTATGCCATAGAATACCATTTGTCATTATTAAATTTTGTATGCAAATTTATTTGGAAAGGAGTGTTCCATTTAATTTAACACAGCTTTCTTAAGAGAAAAACATTCTTCCCAGTACAAATTGGCTCCAGGTAAGGCATAAAAGCATATCCTGCTGTTCAGGTTACAGAGTCAATTATTTTCATTCATAAAAGCAGAGAATGAGCGGATGTTTAAAAAGTATCCAATTGGAGTTTAATACCCAAGTAGATAATGCATTTGCTATATTGGAAAGAGTAAAAATTGAGAATAGTAAAAATCAATGAAGAAATCTATCTCCGTCTCATTAGGAAGCTGAATTGGGATAGGACATGTTTTTGTTCAGTGGGCCAAGAAACTTGGTGACAGTCTCCCCTTGGGCAGCCCACAGTATCTTTACATTCACCAGAAGTATCTCTCATTTCTGGGTACAAAAAAAAATCAACATTCTTGAAAAGAATAAGCATAATACATACATGTGGGAATAATTCAAATAACTAGGTAAATTTTGAAATGATATAACTTGGAAGAGACAACATGTGAAAGCACAGGGCTCAGGCAACATAATAATGTTTCTTTGTTTATATGCAATTCCCAGAAAAAGATGTAGTTGATGCTTAAAATACAATCTCTTTGGTTTGGTCAGTTTCTTTTTGGACATTATTATAAGGGGAGGAAGCTGGAAATAAACTCATCTCCAAATGATCTTCCTGGAAACCTGCCTAAAAGAGTGGTACATAGGTTTGAAAATAAACAAGCTGGGCAGATTAGGGTAGAAAAGTTTCCAGGAGCTGATCCATTACACTTCTATCTAACAAGAACATTGAACTCAGCTGTGTTCCTTATCAAAAGTCAACCTGGAGCCATTGTGTGATCAGCCCAGGAAGAGCCAACTCACCCACCCTTTTCCCATTGAATTGCTTACTATTTTCATGACACAAATGGATTTTTTAACCTAGAACTTCTCACTAGTAATGCAAGTATGCTGTCTTGAGCAAAACTCTCCATTTTTCTGATGTGTATGTGTGTGTGTGTGTGTGATTTGTCTTTGAAGGAATTCGTATTCCTTCACTACCTTCCTTCTGAGAGGTGACTTCGTATTTGTACACTACCTTCCTTCTGAAAGGTGAAGCCCGCTGGGCTTCTGGGTCAGGTGGGGTCTTGGAGAACTTTTCTGTCTAGCTAAAGGATTGCAAATGCACCAATCAGTGCTCTGTGTCTAGCTAATCAGGTAGGGAACTTGGAGAACTTTTCTGTCTAGCTAAAGGATTGTAAACACACGAATCAGCGCTCTGTGTCTAGCTAATTGGGTGGGGACTTGGAGAACTTTTCTGTCTAGCTACAGGATTGTAAATGCACCAATCAGCACTCTGTAAAAACGCACCAATCAGCACTCTGTGTTTAGTTAAAGGTTTATAAATGCATCAATCAGCACTCTGTAAAAATGGACCAATCAGCACTCTATAAAATGGACCAATCAGCTATCTGTATAATGGACCAATCAGCTCTCTGTAAAATGGACCAATCAGCAGGATGTGGGTGGGGCCAAATAAGGGAATAAAATAAGGAAATAAAAGCAGGCCACCTGAGCCAGCAGCTCACACTACCTTTGTGAGCTGTAACAGAAGGCCTGCAGCTTCACTCCTGAAGTCAGCGAGACCAGGAACCCACTGGGAGGAACAAACAACGCTGGATGTGCCACCTTTAAGAGCTGTAACACTCACTGTGAAGGTCTGCAGCTTCACTCCCGAAGTCAGCAAGACCACGAACTCAGGGGAGGGAAGAAACTCCAGACACATCTGAACATCTGAAGGAACAAACTCTGGACACACCATCTTTAAGAACTGTAATACTCAACGCGAGGGTCCATGGCTTCATTCTTGAAGTCAGTGAGACCAAGAACCCACCGGAAGGAACCAATTCTGGACACGCTTCAATCTTAGGTTTTGATTGCTTTGAAGCAAATGAAGAAGAGCTGGGATTTTCTGAGTCCTCCTCTCCCACTTCAGCCACAAAAGGTGTGAGATGAAGTCCATCCTAGCAAAACCCAAGGTTGGGGAAGGAGGTGACTGATCACAAAAGAGAAAGGTCTGTCAGCTGGTGTCTTTGTTCACACTCCCTTGCTGACTTAATGAGGGAGGCTTTGGTCACACTCTCTCTCCTTCCTAGGAAGGCAGGTGTGGCACTGTGTGTGATCCCATCTGTCTCCGGAGCATTCCCTTAAAAAGGGCCTACATATGGATGAGCAGTCCAGCCTTTAAAGGACAGTTAAATTGCATTTGGTAAATGTTAATCCAGTTTGAAGTATTTTTAAATATTTTGAATCCACTATGTGATTTAAAGTAACTTTTATCAGGAGTGTGGGGGGATGGGGGGGCTGAGGGTGGAGGAGGAATCATATCAGTCACAGTAGACCATGATAGTGTTTTCTAATATCATGTGTATGTGTATGTGCACAGTATTTTGTTCCCTTCATAAGAGAGTCTTCCAATCTTTTAAGAATAAACATTCAACTTCAAAAATCTTTGTGGTAAGTAAAGGCTTTTCAGACTTTCCTGCTCAAGTAAATGGTCACACGACCAGTGATATAAGTGTGTGATTGCTGTCAAACATGCACTAGTACACGTATACGTGTTTGTGGACTAATGCATTAAGTTTTTGGGAGAGAAGCAATGTGCTAGTAAGATACATCAAAAGAAACATAAATGAGCTATAATACTGAAGACCGTATGAAAATGGAGGAAATTTATATGAACAATTTCTCATTTTCTGTGAGATAACCATGAGAAACTTTGGAAAAACAACAAATTGAAAAAGTTACCCAAATGTCTCCAAGATGATGTAATATATACTTATAATGTTTCTCTTGAAAAATATCTTTCTAGGGCTACTAAAGTGCATGGCCTCTGAATCTCCAACATCTTTTAGATCTATGGGGCATTTGAAAGTATTTATGGTATCTGAAATGCTTATGTATTGTCCAGGATTTTGTCTGGTTTCAAACATATTGTTTGGACCTGGAAGCAAAATGGAGAATACTTCCAATAGCACTAATGGGACTCTTCTCACAAATACTGATGTCATTTATGTACCATGACTGATTTAAGAATAAACTTGTGGGGAAATAAAACATTGGCATGAGCACAGATCTACATATTGGAAGTCACAACTTCCAAAGACATTGCAGAGAAACAACTCTCATTTTTTCACTATGAGAAACAGCTTTTGAAGCAGATGAGGTGCTATGACCTTTTGTGGGTAGTTGTTTATTCACTTCACAAAGGGCCCAAAATCTACTGATCATCATAAGCAATTGGGCAATGTGGCATCAAAGGTTTCTGAGGATTTCCAGGCAAGATGGCCAAACGGGAATGGCTCCAGTCTGCAGCTCCCAGCGACACCAAAGCAGAAGGTGGTGACTTCTGCATTTCCAACTGAGGTACCCAGCACATCTCAATGGCACTGGTTAGACAGTGGGTGCAGCCCACAGAGGGTGGACAGAAGCAGGGTAGAGAGTTGCCTCACCCAGAGAGCACAAGGGGTCGGGGAACTCCCTCCCCTAGCCAAGGGAAGCCATGAGGGACTGTGCCTTGAGAAATGGTGCACTCCGGCCCAGATACTATGCTTTTCTGACTGTCTTTGCAACCCACAGACCAGGAGATTCCCTCAGGTGCCTACCTCACCAGTGCCCTGGGTTTCAAGCACAAAGCTGGGTGGCCTTTTGGGCAGACACTGAGCTAGCTGTAGGAGTTTTTTTTTCATACCCCAGTGGCGCCTGGAACACCAGCAAGACAGAGCAGCTCACTGCCCTGGAAAGGGGGCTGAAGCCAGGGAGCCAAGTGGTCTTGCTCAGCAGATCCCACCCATGGAGCCCAGCAAGCTAAGATCCACTGGCTTGAATTTCTTGCTCCCAGCACAACAGTCTGAAGTTGACTTGGGATGCTCCAGTTTGGTGGTGGAAGGGGCGTCCACCATTACTGAGGCATGAGTAGGTGGTTTTCCTCTCACAGTGTAAACAAAGCTGGCTGGAAGTTCAAACTGGGCAGAGCCCACCACAGCTTGGCAAAGCTGCAGTAGCCAAACTGCCTCTCTAGATTCCTCTCTTCTGGGCAGGGCATCTCCAAAAGAAAGGCAGCAGCCCCAGTCAGGGGCTTTTAGATAAAACCCCCATCTCCCTGGGACAGAGCACTTGGGGGAAGGTACAGCTGTAGGCACAGCTTCAGCAGACTGAGATGTTCTGGCCTGCTGGCTCTGAAGAGAGCAGCAGACCTCCCAGCACAGCACTCAAGCTCTGATAAGGGACAGACTGCCTCCTCAAGTGGGTGCCTAATCCCAGTGCCTCCTGACTGGGAGACACCCCATAGCAGGGGTTGATAGACACCTCATACAGGAGAGCTCTGGCTGGCATCTGGTGGGTGCCCCTCTGGGATAAAGCTTCCAGAGGAAGGAACAGGCAGCAATCTTTGCTGTTCTGCAGCTTCCTCTGGTGATACCCAGGCAAACAGGGTCTGGAGTGAACCTCCAGCAAACTCCAGCAGACCTGCAACAGAGGGGCCTGACTGTTAGAAGGAAAACTAGCAAACAGGAAGCAATAGCATCAACATCAACAAAAAGGATAACCACTCAAAAGCTCCATCCAAAGGTCACCAATGTCAAAGATCAAAGGTAGACAAATCCATGAAGATGAGGAAAAACCAGCGCAAAAAGGCTGAAAATTCCAAAAACCAGAATGCCTCCTCTCCTCCAAAGGTTCACAACTCCTTGCCAGCAAGGGAACAAAACTGGACAGAGAATGAGTTTGATGAATTGACAGACATAGGCTTCACAAGGTGGGTAATAGCAAACTCCTCCAACCTAAAGGAGTATGTTTTAACCCAATGCAAGGAAGCTCAGAACCTTGATAAAAAGTTACAGGAACTGCTAACTAGAATAACCAGTTTAGAGAAGAACATAAATGACCTGATGGAGCTGAAAAACACAGCACGAGAATTTCGTGAAGCATACACAAGTATCAATAGCTGAACAGATCAAGCAGAAGAAAGGATATCAGAGGTTGAAAATCCCCTTTATGAAATAAAGCATGAAGACAAGATTAGAGTAAAAAAGAATGAAAAGGAATGAACAAAGCCTCCAAAATATATGGGACTATGTGAGGAGACAAAACCTACGTTTACCTGGTGTACCTGAAAGTGATGGGGAGAATGGAACCAAGCTGGAAAACACACTTCAGGATATTATCCAGGAGAACTTTCCCAACCTAGCAAGACAGGCCAACATGCATATTCAGCAAATACAGAGAACATCACAAAGATACTCTTTGAGAAGAGCAACCCCAAGACACATAATCATCAGATTCACCAAGGTTGAAATGAAGAAAAAAATGTTAAGGGCAGCCAGAGAGAAAGATCGAGCTACCCACAAAGGGAAGCCCATTAGACTAACAGATGATTTCTCTGCAGAAACCCTACAAGCCAGAAGAGTAGGGGCCAAAATGCAACATTCTTAAAGAAAAGAATTTTCAACCCAGAACTTCACATCTAGCCAAACTAAGCTTCATAAGTGAAGGATAAAAAAAATCCTTTATAGATAAAAAAATGCTGAGGGATTTTGTCACCACCAGGCCTGCCTTACAAGAGCTCCTGAAGGAAGCACTAAATACGGAAAGGAAAAACCAGTACCAGCCACTGCAAAAACATACAAAAATGTAAAGACCATCAACACTATGAAGAAACTGCATCAACTAACAGGCAAATAACCAGCTAGCATCAAGGATCAAATTCACACATAACAATATTAACCTTAAATGTAAATCACTAAATACTCCAATTAAAAGACACAGACTGGCAAATTGGATAAAGAATCAAGACCCATCAGTGTGCTGTGTTCAGAAGAGCCATTTCACATGCAAAGACACACATAGGCTCAAAATAAAGGGATGGAGGAAGGTTTACTAAACAAATGGAAAGCAAAAACAAAACAAACAAACAAATAAAAAAACAGGGGTTGTAATCCTACTCTCTGCTAAAACAGACTTTAAACCAACAAAGATCAAAAAAGACAAAGGAGGCCGTTACATAATAGTAAAAGGATCAATGTAACAAGAAGAGCTAACTATCCTAAATATATATGCACCCAGTACAGGAGCACCCATATTCATAAAGCAAGTTCTTAGAGACCTACAAAAAGACTTCAACTCCCACACAATAATAGTGAGAGACTTTTATACCCCACTGTCAATATTAGACCAATCAATGAAACAGAAAATTAACAAGGATATTCAGGACTTGAACTCAGTTCTGGACCAAGTGGACCTAATAGACATCTACAGAACTCTCCACCCCAAATCAACAGAATATACATTTTTCTCAGCACTACATATAACTTATTCTAAAATTAACCACATAATTGGAAGTAAAACACTAACAAATGCAAAAGAACGGAAATCATAACAAACTGTCTCTCAGACCACAGTGCAATCAAATTAGCACTCAGGATTAAGAAACTCACTGAAAACCGCACAACTACATGGAAACTGAACATCCAGCTCCTGAATGACTACTGGGTACGTAACGAAATTAAGGCAGAAATAAATAAGTTACTTGAAATCAATGAGAACAAAGACACAATGTACCAGAATTTCTGGGACACGGCTAAAGCAGTATTGAGAGGGAAATTTGTAGCACTAAATGCCCACAGGAGAAACCAGGAAAGATCTAAAATCAACCCCCTAACATCACAATTAAAAGAACTAGAGAAGCAAGAGGAAACAAATTCAAAAGCTAGAAGACAAGAAATAACTAAGATCAGAGCAGAACTGAAGGAGATAGAGACATGAAAAACCCTTCAAAAAATATATAAATAAATGAATCCAGGAGCTGTTTTTTGGCAAAGATTAACAAAATAGACTGCTAGACAGATGAATAAAGAGGACAAGAAAGAATAATCAAATAGAAACAATGAAAATGATAAAGGGGATGTGACCACTGATCCCACAGAAACACAAACTACCATCAGAGAATACTATAAACCCCTCTACCTGAATAAACTAGAAAATCTAGAAGAAATGGATAAATTCCTAGACACATACACCCTTCCAAGACTAAACCAGGAAGAAGTCAAATCCCTGAATAAACCAATAACAAGTTCTGAAATTGAGGCAGTAAATAATAGCCTAGCAACCAAAAAAAAAAAAAAAAAATCCAGGACCAGACAAATTCCCAACTGAATTCTACCAGAGGTACAAAGAGGAGCTGGTACCATTTCTTCTAAAATTATTCCAAACAATAGAAAAAGAGGAACTCCTCCCTAACTCTTTTTATGAGGCCAGCATCATCCTGATACCAAAACCTGGCAGAGATACAACAAAAAAAGAAAATTTCAGGCCAATATCCCTGATGAACATTGATGCAAAAATTCTCAATAAAATATTGGCAAACCAAATCCAGCAGCACATTAAAAAGCTTATCCACCATGATCAACTTGGCTTCATCCCTGTCATGCAAGGCTGGTCAACAAACACAAATCAATAAACATACTCCATCACATAAACAGAATCAATGACAAAAATCACATAATTATCTCAATAGATGCAGAAAAAGCTTTTGATAAAATTCAGCACCCCTTTTGCTAAAAACTCTCAATGAACTAGGTATTAATGGAACGTATCTCAAAATAATAAGAGCTATTTATGACAAACCCACAGCCAATATCATACTGAATGGGAAAATCTGGAAGCATTCCCTTTGAAAACCAGCATAAGACAAGGATGCCCTCTCTCACCACTCCTATTCAACATAGTACTGGAAATTCCAGCCAGGGAAATCAAGCAAGAGAAAGAAATAAAGGGGATTCAAACAGGAAGAGAGGAAGTCAGATTATCTCTGTTTGCAGATGACATGATTGTATATTTAGAAAATCCCATCGTCTCTGCCCAAAATTTCCTTAAGCTGATAAGCAACTTCAGCAAAGTCTCACGATACTATATCAATGTGCAAAAATCACAAGCATTCCTATACACCAACAACAGACAAACAGAGAGCCAAGTCATGAGTGAACTCCCATTCACAATTGCTACAAAGAGAATAAAATACCTAGGAATCAAACTTACAGGGGATGTGAAGGACCTCTTCAAGGAGAACTACAAACCACTGTTCAAGGAAATCAGACACAAACAAATGGAAAAACATCCCATGCTCACGGATAGGAAGAATCAATATTGTGAAAACGATCATATGGCTTAAAGTAATTTATAGATGCAATGATTTTCCCATCAAGGTACTATTGATTTTCTTCACAGAATTAGAAAAAAACTACTTTAAGTTGTGTACAGAACCACAAAATAACCAATATATTCAAGACAATCCTAAGCAAAAAGAACAAAGCTGGAGGCATCATGCTACCTGACTTCAAACCATACTACAAGGCTACAGTAACAAAAACAACTTGGTACTGGTTCCAAAACAGATACATGGACCAATGGAACAGAACAGAGACCTCAGAAATAATGTCACACATCTACAATCATCTGTTCTTTGACAAACCTGACAAAAACAAGCAATGAGGAAAGGATTCCGTAATTGATAAATGGTGCTAGGAAAACTTGCTAGCCATATGCAGAAAACTGAAATTGCATCCCTTCCTTACATCTTATACAAAAATTAATTCAAGATGGATTAAATATTTAAACATAAGACCTAAAACCGTAAAAACCCTAGAAGAAAACCTAGGCAATATCATTCAGGACATAGGCATGGGCAAATACTTCAAGACTCAAACACCAAAACCAATGGCAACAAAAGCTGAAATAGACAAATGGGATCTAATTAAACTAAAGAGCTTCTGCACAGCAAAAAAAAACTATCATCAGAGTGAACAGGCAACCTACAGAATGGGAGAACATTTTTGCAATCTATCCATCTGACAAAGGGCTAATATCCAGAATTTACAAAAAATTTAAATTTATAAGAAAAACAAACAAACAAACCCATCAAAAAGTGGACGAAGGATATGAACAGACACTTTTCAAAAGAAGACGTTTATGTGGCCAACAAACAAACATGAAAAAAAGCTCATCATCACTGGTCATTAGAGAAATGCAAATCAAAACCACAATGAGATACCATGTCATGCCAGTTAGAATGGCGATCATTAAAAAGTCAGGAAACAACAGATGCTGGAGAGGATGTGCAGAAATAGGAACACTTTTACACTGTTGGTGGAAGTTTAAATTATTTCAGTCATTGTGGAAGACAGTGTGGCGAATCCTCAAGGATCTAGAACTAGAAATAGCATTTGGCCAAGTGATCCTATTACTGAGTGTACACTGAAACGATTATAAATAATTCTACTATAAAGTTACGTGCACACATATGTTTATTGCAGCACTATTCACAATAGCAAAGACTTGGAACCAACCAAAATGTCTATCAAGGATGGACAGGATAAAGAAAATGTGGCACATATACACCATGGAATACTATGCAGCCATAAAAACGAATAAGTTCATGTCCTTTTCAGCGACAAGGATGAAGCTGGAAGCCATCATTCTCAGCAAACTAACACAGGAACTGGAAAACCAAACACGGCATGTTCTCACTAATAGGTGGGAGTTGAACAATGAGAACATATGGGCACAGAGAAGGGAATATCACACACTGGAGCCTGTCAGGGGGTAGGGGAAAGGGGAGGGATAGCATTAGGAGAAATACCTAATGTAGATGACGGATTGATGGGTGCAGCAAACCACCATGGCATGTGTATACCTATGTAACAAATCTGCACATTCTGCACTTGTATTTCAGAACTTAAGCATGATAATAATAATAATAAGGTTTCTCAGGGAGCAGGTTACTGCCAGAGTTGACACTAAATCTGTTTGTGGATTACATTTCAGTCTAAGTGGCATGAATCATGGAATGATGGATGAAGTTACTTATTAAAAGTTGCTTTAGTTATCTATCTTGCAACCGCCTTGGAACACGATCACGGGTTGCAGTTTCTTTAAACAAATAGCCATGCTTGTATTTTCATGCAGAGAAGGAATGGCATGGCTCTAACAAATAAAGAACTAAACTGTAAAAACTATATTCTGTTTGACATTTAGTTGCTTGTGCAATATTACAGGACATGAAGAGAAACTCCAAGATATCCAACAGATTTCTTTGTAAAACAAACAATCTAAAAGACTTGTGTTTTGCCAAACACAGAGTATAAGAGCATTAGTTACTTCTTCTCCATAATCAAATTGGCAATAGAGGCTTCATCGGCTAAGGGAGAAGAGGCCGTTCTGCTGCATACTGGATAGGATAAAAATCATTCTTGCTGCTATTCTTATAATCTCACTAAAAGACAGATTAATGAACTTGGGGTTCTGCACAAACAATATGTGAAGGTTAAGAAAAAGTTGTGAACTGCCTGCTTGAGCATTGAAGATATCACTTAGCACATATGAAGAGACTCTTGGCAATGGCTGGGAAACAAGCATTTAAGGAAATGTCTTTCCAATAATTAGTGGACTGCCAAGCTAACTGAACACACTTCAGTGCTTAAACATGACAAAGAATATAGACTTTATTTAATTAGTTCAGGAAAGTCACTAAACAAACAACATCAGCAACAATAATAAAACACCTCACCATTACAAATTCTGGGGAGGAAGTCAAATTAGATATATAGAGTTGCTATACTGTATTATTTTAAATGTCTGGTTTTCAACAAAAAAAATTCTTAGACATGCAAAAACAAACAAACAAACAAAAGACAAAGTATGGCCCATACACAAAACAAAAGCAGTCAAGAGAACTTGTGCATGACCAAGCCCAGACACTGGACTTACTGTAAAAAGACTTTAAATCAGATAATTTAAACATGTACAAACAAGCAAAGAAAACTATTTCTAAAGAAATAAAGGAAATAATGTCTCATCAATTGGAGAATATCAGTAGAAATAGAAATTATTTTTTAAAAGAATCAAGTAGAAATTATGCAGTTCAAAACTACAACTGAAATGGAAAATTTACTGGAATGGCGCAACAGCAGATTTGAGCTGGCAGAGGGGAGAATTAGGGAACTTGAAGATAAGTTAATTGAGATTATCTAGTCTAAAAAAGAAAAATAAAAATAAATAGAGTCTCAGAGACCTGTGGGACACCATCAAGCATACCAACATATGTATAACATAAGTCTCAGATTAGAGAAGAGAAAAAGGCATAAAAATATTAGAAGATACAATGCATGAAAAATTTCCAAACTTGAAGAAAAATATTAATCTACACATCCATAAAGTTCAACAAATTCTAAGTACGATAAACTCAATGAGATTCAGATCAAGACATTACAATCAGGCTGTCAAAGAATAAACCAAAGAGAGAAACGTAAAAGTAGCAAGACAGAAGCAAGTCATGAAACACAAAGATCATCACATACAAAAGATAATCAATAGTATTAATCGCTGATTTCTCATTTAAAAAACGATGGATACCAGAAATCAGTAGAACGACACAAAGTACTGAAAGAAAACAATTGTCAACCAAAAATTTTATATCCAGCAAAATTGTTCTTCAAAATAAAATTTGAAAAGAAATAAAGACATTCCCAGATAAACCAAAACCAAGAGAATGTGTCACTAGCAAACCTGCCCTAACATACTTTAAAAAGCCCTTTAGAATGAAATAAAAGAGTAACTTAAATCCACATGAACAAATAAAGACCACTAGTAGATAAGCACATAGGAGCTGGATGAGTCTATTGCTGCTTGCTACTCCCTACTCCATTTGCTGACTCTTCTCTGCAGCAGAGGCCGTTGCACTCCTTCTTGGAACTTTACCCCAGTGGCCAGAGAACTGCCCTCCAATCCCCACTGGAACCACAGCTTGTATCCACATTTGCAAAGCCAGAGTGTGGACTTCCCTGACTCAGCCCCCACCTGACTTTGCCCCTCTACCCACTATGGTCGCTTAATACAAAGGACAGAAGCTTTTGAGAGATCTGTGGTCCTGCCCATTGCCTGAGACACCAGAGTAGTTCCCCTGGGTAGCATAAAGCAAGCATAAATCCCATCACTACCTCCTAGCTAAGGCCAACCAACACAGTCTGTTACAGCATCTGTAGGCAGAAGAACAGAGTGCCATGAAAAACAAAACAAAACAAAAACAAACAAACAAAAAAAACCCCAAAAACTTGTATGTGACCTCAGATATCACCATTGCCTGCATCATCCTGGCTAACCAGGAGGTTCTGAGTCTATTCATGAATTATTACTACAGCTGGCATTTGAAAAAGCCAACTCTAAGGCTATTGCTAAACAAGGTATCTCACAGATTCTATATTACTCTTCTGCCACCCCCATCAGAGTTGGTGCTGGTACCTGTTCCTGGGAGATTAGATGACAGGTCACATTACTCTAACCCTTGCAGATATTGCTCAGCACCAGCCTGGAGTACAGAGTGGCAACCCCACTGGGTGGCTAGACTCAGAGGAGCAGCAGCATTCACATTAGTTTGGCCCTCAGGGAGGGACTCTTATTCCTGGGGCAAGGGAAGTCCATCACTTCAAGGGAGCACCCCATGGGACCAAATAATCCACATGGTAGACCTTGAGTCTCAGAACTTTTGTTTGTGGAAATTTTCATTCAGCAGAGCCACAGGTGCAGGGCTGGGCTCAGTGGTGGAAAGCCTACAGCTCTACCCCAATAGTCAAGCAGCCCTGGTGCTTGTGAAAGGTTTGGTGAAAAGACTTCTTCTTCCCCTCACCCACTACTGCAGACACAGCAGTGCTTCTCCTGCAGGAGCTTGGTGTGGGTGCATCTGTAGACAGCCTTTCTAGAACCCTTTAGGGTGACTGCATCCTCACAGAAGGAGTGCCCTCCAGGTTCAGGCTTGCATGAGGGGTAGAGTTACAATACTTCTCTACGTGAAACATCAGCATTCAGCATTCCTGCAGACAAAAAGAGATGCCTGTTAAATCTGAATAGCTAGAATACTGGATCAGGAATGTGACTGGGAGGTAGACCACTTTCCTGATGGCCTGGCAGTGGAGTTGAGGTGGCTTCTTTCTTTCCCTCTAAAAAGACCTCAGTGTGTTTCACTGGGCACTCTCCCAACTGCCTCTGTCAAAACTTGGACACCTGCCCACCACTGGGTATTGCATTTACCCACTGGTTTTAGCCACAGCTGGTTTTTACCCATAGATACATCCTCTACTGCCTGAAATCTGAACTATGCAACCCAGTAAATAAAACACTGGGGAAAAATTAATAAACAAATAAGTGTACACCAATAGGGAATGACATAAGCCTCAAGAGACCGCTACCATTCCAACCCCACAGAAGATAGTGAACCTGCTCACACACTGAGCACATTGCTACTACAACCAGCATCTGAGAAAGCCATTTTACAAAGACTCTTTATGATGAACAAACTCTTACAGAGTCTTCACCCTTGAAGGCACCAAGAGCTGAATTGAGTTTCAATAAACTATAATCATTAAAGTCACATCTTCAAGGGGGGAAAAGAAATTAAAAGATAAACAGTCAAAAAATAAATTAAAAATAATTAGAAGAAATTATCAACTCAAATTAGAGAGAACCAGAAAAATAATTCTGGCAATATGACAAAACAGGGTTCTGTAACACCCCTAAAAGATCACACTAGCTCTCTAACAATGCATACAGACCAAGATGACATCTTCAAAATACCAGATAAAAAATTCAAGAAGTTGATTATTAAGTTACTCAAGGAGATACAAGAGAAAAGTGAAAACCAACATAAAGAAATGTAAAAGAAATTCAGGATATGAATGAAACATTTTCTAAAGAGATAGATATTTTTAAAAAAACTAATCAGAACTTCTGGAAATAAAAGACACATTTAGGGAATTACAGAATGCACTGGGAAGTTTTAATAATAGACTAGATCAAGTAGAAGAAATAATTTCAGAGCTTGAAGACAAAGCTTTCAAATTAACCCAATCAGATAAAAATTTAAAAAGAGAGAGAATGAAAAGAAACAATGTCTCCAAGAAATATGGCTTTATGTATATCAGCCAAACCAAAGAATCATTAGTGTTCCTGAGGGAGAAGAAAAAACAAAAAGTGTGGAAAACTTATTTGAGGGAATAATTGAGGAAAACCTCCTGGGGCTTGCTGGAGATTCAGACATCAAAATACAAGAGCCCAAAGAACTACTAGGAGATTCATTGCAAAAAGAATATCACCTCGCTATATAGTCATCAGATTATCTAAACTCAATGTAAAGGAAAGAATTATGAGTATTGAAACAAAAGTATCATGTAACACCTACAAAGGAAAACCTATCAAACTAGCAGCAGAATTATCAGCAAAACCATACAAGCCAGAACGGACTGGGGTCCTATCTTCAGCCTCCTCAAATGGAATAACTATCAGCCAATAATTTTGTATCCAGTAAAATTAGGTTTCATAAATGATGCAAAAATAAAGTATCTTTCAGACAAGCAAATGCTGGGGGAATTTGTCACTACCAGACCAGTCCAATAAAGAACTGCTAAAATAAATTCTAAATCTTGAAACAAAAGGTCAATATGCACTAGAATAGAACCTCTCGAAAGCATAAAACTCACAGTCCTGTGAAACAATAACGTAGTGAAGAAATCAAAGTATCTGGGTAGCAATCAACAGGATGACTGAAATAGTACTTTATATCTCAATATTAGTGTTAAATGTGATCTAAATGCTGCACTTAAAAGATACAGATTGGCATAATGGATAAAAACTCACAGATGAAATGTCTTCTGTCTTCAAGATACTCATTAACACATAAAGACTCTTACAGATTCAAGGCAAAGGGTGGAAAACATGTTACATGAAAATGGAAATAAAAAATGAGGAGTTGCTATTATAACATCAGATAAAATAGATTTTAAGGCAACAGCCATAAAAATAAGAAAAAGGTCACTATATAACAATAAGAGGATTGATTTAACAACAAGATATTACAATCCTAAATATATACCCACCTAACTCTGGAACTCCCAGATTTATAAAACAATTATTACTAGACCTAAGCAAAGTGATAGGCAGCAGCACAATTATAATGAAAAATTTCAACACTCCTCTGACAGCACAGACAGATCCTCAAGGCAGAAAGTCAACAAAGAGAAACACTGGACTAAATTGTACTCTAGCACAAACAGACCTAACAGATATTTGCAGAAATTCTACCCAAGAACTGCAGAATATACATTCTTCTAATCAGAACATTAAACATTTTCCAAGATAGATTATATGACAGCCCACAAAACAAGTCTCAGTAAATTTTTTAAAAATCAAAATCATATCTTCTCAGACCACAGTGGAATAAAAGTAGAAATCAACTCCAAAAAGGACCCTCAAAACTATACAACTACATAGAAATTAAATAATTTGCCCCTGAGTGATTTTGGGGTTAACAATGAAATCAAGATGCTAATTCAAATTTCTTCAAAATGAAAAATAGCAACATAAGTTATCAAAACTTCTGGGATACAGCAAAGTGTGTTAAAAGGAATGTTTATAGCATGAAATGCCTAATTCAAAAAGTCTGAAAGGTCACCTTAATTTAATTCACCACATAAAGTTAAAAGCAAAAGCCATATGATCATCTCAATAAATGCAGAGAAAGCATTCAGTAAGATCCAGCATCCCTTTAAGACAAAAACCCTCAACAAAATAAGCATAGAAAGAACATACCCAAAAATATTAAAAGCAATGTATGACTAACCCACAGCCAACATCATACTAACTAGGGAAAAGTTGAAGGCATTTCCCCTAAGAACTGGAATAAGAAAAAGATACCCACTTTCACCATTTCTATTTAACATAGAACCGGAAATGCTAGTTAGAGCAATCAGGCAAGGGAAAGAAATTAAAGCCATCCAAATAGGGAAAGAGGATATCTAACTGTCTAGAAAAGTCTAAAGATTGTCTAGAAAACCCTAAAGATTCCTCCAAAAGACCCTAGATTTGATAAATGAATTCAATAAAGTCTCAGGTTACAAAATCAATGTATACAATCTAGTAGCATGGCTATACACCAACAATGACCAATCTGAGAATAAAATCAAGGACTCAATCCTTTTTTACAATAGCTGCAAAAAATTTTAAATATCTCAAAATATACTTAACCAAGAAGGTGAAAGGTCTCTACAAGGAGAACTATAAAACACTGCTGAGAGAAATCATAGATGACAAAAACAAATGGAAATACATCCCATGTTCCTGGTATGGAAGAATCAATATCATGAAAATAACCATACTAACCAAAGCAATTTACAGATTCCATACAATTCCTATCAAAATAGCAACAGCATTTTTCACAGAATTAGAAAAAGCAATTCTAAAATTCATATGGAACCAAAAAAAAGAGCCCAAATAGTCAAAGCAACCCTAAGCAAAAAAAGAAGAAATCTGGAGGTGTCACATTACCCAACTTCAAATAATACTACAAAAGGCTGTGGTAACCAAAACAGCATGGCCCTGTTATAAAAGTAGATACACAGACTATCCGTGGCCTATTAGGAACCTGGCTGCACAGCAGGAGGTGAGCAGTGAATGACTGAACATTACCACATACACTCCGCCTCCTGTCAGATCAATAGCGGCAATAGATTTTCATAGGAGCGCAAACCCTATTGTGAACTGCACATGTGAGGGATCTAGGTTGTGTGCTCCTTATGAGAATCTAACTAATGCCTGATGATCTGAGGTAGAACCGTTTTATCCCAAAATCATCTCCTCTGGCTCCTGCCTGTGGAAAAATTGTCTTCCACAAGATTAGTCCCTGGTGCCAAAAAGAATGGGACTGTTAGTCTATAAAACACAATTTAGATTCAAGACAAAAATGGGCTAAAAGTAAAAGGATGGAAAAAATATATACTATCCACACAGTAACCACAAGAGAGCTAGAATGGACATACTAATATCAGACAAAAGAGACTTTCAGACAAAAAAAATGTTGCTAGAGACAAAGAGCAAAATTTTATAACGATATAAGGGTCAATTTATCAAGAATATAGAACAATTATAAACACATATGCAGCTAACATCAGAGCCCCAGAATGAAACAAACAGTGACAGAATTGAAGGGAAAAATAAACAATTCAACAATAATGGCTGGAGACTTTAAAACAACACTTCCAATAATGACTAGAACAACTAAACTGAGGCGGGTGGTGGTGGCCCATGCCTGTAATCTCAGCACTTTGGGAGGCCAAGGCAGGTGGATCCCCTGAGGTCAGGAGTTTGAGACCAGCCTAGTCAACAGGGTGAAACCCCATCTCTACTGAAAATACAAAAAAATTCACTGGTCATGGTGGCAGGCACCTGTAATCCCAGCTACTCAGGACTCTGAGGGAGGAGAATCGCTTGAACCTGGGAGGCGGAGGTTGCAGTGAGCCAAGATTGAGCCACTGCACTCCAGCCTGGGTTACAGAACAAGACCCCATCTCTTGGGAGGGGGTGGAAGGGTGGGAGGAAGAACACCTAAACTGAAAAATAACAAAGAAATAGTTGAATAGCACTATAAACTACACTTAACAGACATCTATTTGGTCCACCAAGCCACAGCAGAATACATATTATTCTCATGTGCATACAGAAATTCTCCAGGAAAGAACATGGTAGGCTATAATAGAAGTCTCAAAAATTGAAAAGAATTGAAATCATACAAAAGATTGACATGACATACAAAGAAATGAAATTAGAAATCAATAATAGAAGGAAATTTGTGAAATTTTTGTATATGTGGAAATAAAACAACACATTCTTAAACAACCAATGGATCAAAAAAGAAATCATAAGAATTTAAAAACAGCTTGAGATGAATGAAAATTTTAAGGTGCAACATATCAAAATGTATAAGATGTAGCTAAAAAAAGTACTGAGAGAGAAATTTATGCTTCTAAAAGCTTATATGGAAAAAAGAAGATAATCTCACATCAATAACCTACCTTTCCATTATAAGAAACTAGAAAAAAAAAAGTTAACTAAACACAAAACAAGGAGTAAGAAAATAATACAGATTAGAACCTAAATAAATGAAATAGAGAATAGAAAATATTAATAATCAAGAAATCCAACAAAACCAAATGTTGATTCTTTGAAAATATCAACAAACTTAATAAGCCGTTAGCCAGACTAACCAAGAATAAAAGACAGAAGACTCAAATTACTAAAATCATGAGTGAAAAAGGGAACATTATTACTAACAAAAAAAATTAAAATAAGAAGAATTTTAAGGGACTATTGTGAACAATTATATACCAACATTTTAGATTACCTATCTGAATAAACAAATTTCTAGAAAGACACAAACTACCAAAACTGAGTGAAGGAGAAATGAAAAATCTGAAAAGACCTATAAAAAGTAAGAGGCTAAATTAGTAATAATAATAATAATAAACTTCCCACAAGGAAAAACACAAGCCCAAATGGCTTCAGTGGTGAATTTTACAAACATTTAAATAATTAATGCCAAATAGATCACAATTCTTTGAAAAAAATCTAGAATATATAAATAAATCTTACAACTCAAAAATAAAAGGCAAATAATGCAACTTAAAAAAGGGCAAAGGATTCGAAGAGAAATTTTTCCATCAAATAATTAATAAGCACATGAAAACTGTCCAACACATTTTTTAATCATCAGTGAAATGAACATCAAAACCACAGAAAATATTACTTGACTAGTTTACTAGACAGGCTCTCTCAAAGAAGACAAAAACAAATGTTGGTAAACATCTAGAAAAGTTGGAACCCATATAAACTGCTGGTGAGATCATAAAATGATACAGCCTATTTGGAAAATAGCTTCATTATTACTCACAAAGTTAAAAATAGAGTTACCATATGGCCTAGTAATTCAACTCTTAGTTATATCCCAAAGTAACTGAAAACAATGTTCATGCAAAAACTTGTTGCATGACTGCAAATAGCAGCATTATTCATAATAGTTGATTATTGGAACCGACAACATTTTGTCAAGTGACCAACAAAAGGTGGCACATCCATTCAATGGAATATTATTCAGCCATAAAAATAAATAAAGTATGTATACATACTTCAATATTAATGAACCTTGAAAGCATTATGCTAGGTAAAAGAAGCCAGACACAAAGGCCACATATTGTATAATTCTATTTATATGAAATAGCCAGAATAGGCAAAACCATAAACATAAAAATTAGATTAGTGGTTGCCAGGGCTGAGGTCAGGAAGGAATTGGAGTGACAAAGTGACAACTAATGATATGGAGTTAGTTTGGGGGATGATTAAAATGTTCTCGAATTCAATGGAAGTGATGGTAAACTTTGTAAACACACTAAAACCACGAATTGTATACTATCAAGGGGTGATTTTTATGGTATACGTCTAAAACCTCAATTTTAAAAAATTAGACAGACTGCCAAAATTACAAACACATGAAAATACCTGAAGCTAGTGAGAAGAATCAACAAATAGATAATTTGAGCATAAATCTATTCCAGATGAAATTAGCCATGTTTTCTATATTCTCTTCTATTCACTTATCAGTCAGAGAAAGACTTTAAAATTAGAGTTTTGGGTCCGTTCCAAGATGGCCAAGCAGGAACTGCTCTGTTCTGCAGCTCCCAGCATGATCAATGCAGAAGATGGATGATTTCTGCATTTCCAACTGAAGTACCTGGTTCATCTCATTGGGACTGGTTGGACAGTGGGTGCAACCCACGGAGGGCGAGCCAAAGCAGAGCTTTGGGAAGCACAAGGGGTCAGGGGATTTCCCTTTCCAAGGAAGCTGTGACAGACTGTACCTAGAAAAACAGGACACCTCTGCCCAAATACTGCACTTTTGCCACAGCTTTAGCAACCAGCAGATCAGGAGATTCTCTCCCATGCCTGGCTCGGTGGGTCCCATGCCCATGGAGCCTTGCTTACTGCTAACGCAGCAGTCTGAGATCAACCTGCGAGACTGCAGCTGGGCAGGAGGGAGGGGCGTCCACCATTGCTGAGGCTTGAGTAGGTAAACAAAGTGTCCAGGAAGCTCAAAATGGGTGGAGCCCACCACAGTTAAGCAAGGCCTACTACCTCCATAGACTCCACCTCTGTGAGCAGGGCATAGCTGAACAAAAGGCAGCAGAAACTTCTGCAGATTAAACATCCCTGTCTGACAGCACTGAAGAGAGCAGTGATTCTCCAAGCATGGCATTTGAGCTCTGAGAAAGGACACACTGCCTCCTTAAGTGGGTCCCTGACTCCCATGTAGCCTAACTGGGAGACACCTCCCAGTAGGGGCTGAAAGACACCTCATACAGGCGGGTGCCCCTCTGGGATGAAGCTTCCAGAGGAAGGATCAGGCAATCATATTTGCTGTTCTGCAGACTCTGCTGTGATACCCAGACAAACAAGGTCTGGAGTGGAACTCCAGCAAGCTTCAACAGATCTGCAGCTGAGGGACCTGACTGTTAGAAGAAAAACTAACAAATGGAAAGGAATAGCATCAACATCAACAAAAAGGACATCCACACCAAAACCCCATCTGTAGGTTACCAACACCAAAGACCAAAGGTAGATAAAACCGCAAAGATGGGGAGAAACCAGAGCAGAAAACCTGAAAATTCTAAAAATCAGAGCACCTCTTCTCCTCCAAAGGATCACAGCTCCTTACCAGCAATGAAACAAAGCTGGAAAGAGAATGACTCTGACGAGTTGAGAGAAGTAGGCTTCAGAAGGTCGGTAATAACAAACTGCTCCAAGCTAAAGGAGCATGTTCTAACCCATCACAAGGAAGCCAAAAACCTTGAAAAAATGTTAGATGAATGGCTAACTAGAATAAACAGTGTAGAGAAGACCTTAAATGACCTGATGGAGCTGAAAACCATGGCACGAGAACTTCATGATATATGCAAAAGCTTCAGAAGAAGATTTGGTCAAGTGGAAGAAAGGATATCAGTGATTGAAGATCAAATTAATGAAATAAAGCAAGAAGACAAGTTTAGACAAGAGTAAAAAGAAATGAACAAAGCCTCCAAGAAATATGGGACTACGTGAAAAGACCAAATCTACATTTGATTGGTGTACCTGAAAGTGACAAGGAGAATGGAACCAAGTTGGAAAACACTCTTCAGTATATTATCCAGAACTTCCCCAACCTAGCAAGGCAGGCCAACATTCAAATTCAGGAAATACAGAGAATACCACAAAGATATTCCTTAAGAAGATCAACCCAAGACACATAATTGTCAGATTCACCAAGGTTGAAATGAAGGAAAAAATGTTAAGGGCAGCCAGAGAGAAAGGTCGGGTTACCCATAAAGGGAAGCCAATAAGACTAACAGCAGATCTCCCAGCAGAAACCCTACAAGCCAGAAGAGAGTGGGGACCAATATTCAACATTCTTAAAAGAGTTTTCAACCCAGAAATTCATATCGAGTCAAACTAGGCTTCCTAAGTAAAGGAGAAATAAAATCCTTTACAGACAAGCAAATGCTGAGAAATTTTGTCACCACCAGGCCTGCCTTACAAGAGCTGCTGAAGGAAGCACTAAACATGGAAAGGAACAACCAGTACCAGCCACTGCAAAAACGTGCCAAATTGTAAAGACCATCAATGCTAGGAAGAAACTGCATCCATTAACAGGCAAAATAACCAGCGAACATCATAGTGACAGGATCAAATTCACACATAACAATATTAACCTTAAATGTAAATGTGCCAAATGCCCCAATTAAAAGACATAGCCTGGAAAATTGGATCAGGATGAAGATCCATCAATGTGCTGTATTCAGACCCATCTCATGTGTAGAGACACACATAGGCTCAAAATAAAGGGATGGAGGAAGATCTGCCAAGCAAATGGAAAGCAAAAAAAAAAAAAAAAAAAAAAAGCAGAGTTTGCAATCCTAGTCTCTGATAAAGCAGACTTGTAACCAACAAAGATCAAAAGAGACAAAGAAGGCCATTACATTATGGTAAAGGGATCAATGCAACAAGAAAAGCTAACTATCCTAAATACATATGCACCCAATACAGGAACACCCAGATTTATAAAGCAAGTCATTAGAGACCTACAAAGAGACCTAGACTACCACACAATAATAATGGGAGACTTTAACACTCCACTGTCATTAAAAGACAGATCAGTGAGACAGAAGCTTAACAAAGATATACAGGACTTGAACTCACCTCTGCACCAAGCAGACCTAATAGACAACTACAGAACTCTCCATCCAAAATCAACAGAATATACATTCTTCTCAGCACCACATCACATTTATTCTAAAATTGACCACATCACTGGAAGTAAAGCACTCCTCAGCAAATGTAAAAGAACAGAAATCACCACAAACTGTCTCTCAGACCACAGTGCAATCAAACTAGAGCTCAGGATTAAGAAACTCACTCAAAACCGCTCAACTACATGGAAACTGAACAACCTGCTCCTGAATGACTACTGGGTTCATAATGAAATGAAGGCAGAAATAAAGACGTTTTTTGAAACCAATGAGAAGAAAGATACAATGTACCAGAATCTCTGAGACACGTTTAAAGCAGTGTGTAGAGGGAAATTTATAGCACTAAATACCCACAAGAGAAAGCAGGAAAGATCTAAAATTGACACCCTAACATCACAATTAAAAGAACTAGAGAAGCAAGAGCAAACAAATTCAAAAGCAAGCAGAAGGCAAGAAACAACTAAGATCAGAGCAGAACTGAAGGAGATAGAAACACAAAAAACCCTTCAGAAAGATCAATGAATCGAGGAGCTGGTTTTTTGAAAAGATCAACAAAATTGATAAACTGCTAGCAAGACTAATAAGGAAAGAAAGAGAGAAGAATCAAATAGACGCAACAAAAAATGATAAAGTGGATATCACTACTCATCCCACAGAAACACAAACTACCATCAGAGAATACTATAAACACCTCTATGCAAATAAACTAAAAAATCTAGAAGAAATGGATAAATTTCTGGACACATACACCCTCCCAAGACTAAACTAGGAAGAAGTTGAATCTCTGAATAGACCAATAACAGGCTCTGAAATTGAGACAATAATTAATAGCCTACCAACCAAAAAAAGTCCGGGACCAGACAGATTCACAGACAAATTCTACCAAAGGTACAAAGAGGATATGGTACTATTCCTTCTGAAACTATTCCAATCAATAGAAAAAGAAGGAAACCTCCCAAACTCATTTTATGAGGCCAGCATCATCCTGATACCAAAGTCAGGCAGAGACACAACAAAAAAAGAGAATTTTAGACCAATACCTCTGACGAACATTGATGTGAAAATCCTCAATAAAATACAGACAAACTGAATCCAGCAGCACATCAAAAAGCTTATGCACCACAATCAAATTGGTTTTATCCCTGGGATGCAAGGATGGTTCAACATATGCAAATCAATAAACATAATTCATCACATAAACAGAACCAATGATAGAAACCACATGATTATCTCAATAGATGCAGAAAGGCCTTCAGCAAAATTCAACTGCCCTTCATGCTAAAAACTTTCAATAAACTAGGTATTCATGGGACGTATCTCAAAATAATATGAGCTATTTATGACAGACCCACAACCAACATCATACTGAATGGACAAAATGCGGAAGCATTCCCTTTGAAAACTGGCACAAGACAGGGATGCCCTCTCTCACCACTCCTATTCAACATAGTGTTGGAAGTTCTGGCCAGGGCAATCAGGCAGGAGAAAGAAATAAAGGTATTAAATTAGGAAAAGAGGAAGTCAAATTGCCCCTGTTTGCAGATGACATGATTGTATATTTAGAAAACCCCATCATTTCAGCCCAAAATCTCCTTAAGCTGATAAGCAACTGCAGCAAAGTCGCAGGATAGAAAATCAATGTGCAAAAATCACAAGCATTCCTATACACCAATAACAGACAAACAGAGAGCCAAATCATGAGTGAACTCCAATTCACAATTGCTTCAAAGAGAATAAAATACCTAGGAATCCAACTTACAAGGGATGTGAAGAATCTCTTCAAGGAGAACTACAAACCACTGCTCAACGAAATAAAAGAGGTCACAAACAAATGGAAGAACATTCCATGCTCATGGACAGGAAAAATCAATATCATGAAAATCGACATATTGCCCAAGGTAATTTATAGATTCAATGCCATCCCCATCAAGCAACCAATGACTTCACAGAATTGGAAAAAACTACTTTAAAGGTCATATGGAACCAAAAAAGAGCCCACATAGCCAAGATAATCCTAAGCAAAAAGAACAAAGCTGGAGGCATCATGCTACCTGACTTCAAACTATACTATAAGGCTACAGTAACCAAAACATCATGGTACTGGTATCAAAACAGATATATAGACCAATGGAATAGAACAGAGGCCTTAGAAATAACACCTCTTATCTACAACCATCTGTTCTTTGACAAACCTGACAAAATAAATGGGGAAAGGATTCCCTCTTTAATAAATGGTGCTGGGAAAACTGCCTAGCCATATGTAGAAAGCTGAAACTGGATCCCTTCCTTACACCTTATACAAAAATTAATTTAAGATGGATTAAAGACTTAAATATTAGACCTAAAACCATAAAAACCCTAGAAGAAAACCTAGACAATACCATTCAGGACATAGGCATGGGCAAGGACTTCATGACTAAAACACCAAAAGCAATGCCAACAAAAGCCAAAATTGACAAATGGGATCTAATTAAACTAAAGAGCTTCTACATGGCAAAAGAAACTACCATCAGAGTGAACAGGCAACCTACAGAATGGGAGAAAATTTTTGCAATCTACCTATCTGACAAAGGGCTAATATCCAGAATCTGCAAAGAACTTAAACAAATTTACAAGAAAAGAAACAAACAACCTCATCAAAAAATGGGCAAAGAATATGAACAGACACTTCTCAAAAGAAGACATTTATGCAGCCAATAGATACATGAAAAAATGCTCATCATCACTGGTCATGAGAGAAATACAAATCAGAACACAATGAGATACTATCTCACGCCAGTTAGAATGGCAATCATTAAAAAGTCAGGAAACAATAGATGCTGGAAAGGGTGTGGAGAAACAGGGAATCTTTTACACTGTTGGTGGGAGTGTAAATTAGTTCCACCATTGTGGAAGAGAGTGTGGCAATTCCGCAAGGATCTAGAACTAGAAATACCATTTGACCCAGCAATCTCATTACTGGGTATACACCCACAGGATTAAAAATCATGCTACTATAAAGACACATGCACACGTATGTTTATTGTGGCACTATTCACAATAGGAAAGAATTGGAACCAACCCAAATGTCCATCAGTGATAGACTGGATTAAGAAAATGTGGCACATATACACCATGGAATACTATGGAGCCATAAAAAAGAATGAGTTCATGTCCTTTGAAGGGACATGGATAAAGCTGGAAACCATCATTCTGAGCAAACTATCCCAAGGATAGAAAACCAAACACCGCATATTCTCACTCATAGGTGGGAACTGAACAATGAGAACAGGGTGGGGAACATCACACACCTGGACCTGTTAGGGGGTAGGGGTCTGGGGGAGGGATAGCATTAGGAGAAATACCTAATGTAAATGACAAGTTGATGGGTGCAGAAAACCAACATGGCACATGTATACCTACGTAACAAACCTGCACGTTGTGCACATGTACCCTAGAACTTAAAGTATAATAAGAAAGAAAGAAAGAAAGAAAGAAAGAAAGAAAGAAAGAAAGAAAGAAAGAAAGGAGGGAGGGAGGGAGGGAGGGAGGGAGGGAAAGAAAGAAGGAGAAGGAAAGAAAGAAAGAAAGAAAAAGACAAAGGAAAAAAATAGAGTTTTGCCGGGCACAGTGGCTCACGCCTGTAATCCCAGCACTTTGGAAGGCCAAGGTGGGTGGAGCACAAAGTCAAGAGATCAAGACCATCCTGGCCAATGTGGTGAAACCCCAGTCTCTATTGAAAATACAAAAATTATTTGGCTGTGGTAGCGTGTGCCTGTAGTCCCAGCTACTTAGGAGGCTGAGGCAGGAGAATTGCTTGAACCCGGGAGGCAGAGGTTGCAGTGAGCTGAAATCACACCACTGAACTCCAGCCTGGGCCACGGAGAAAGACTTCATCTCAAAAAAAAAAAAAAAAAAAGTAGAGTTTTACTATCCTCAAAGAAACAAATGCGGGGATACCTTACATTAAAAATGTGAAACAAAAACCGAAAGGACAAAACAATTACAAATATAGAAGAATCATTTTAAAATATTATAAATGGAAAAACCCATTTATTGAAATAAAAAGAAACTTAATAGAAAAACCACCTCCAGATATGATGGTATAAAAATGAAAATTAATTAAGTGAAAGATAGCATTCAGGAATTTGCCAAAAAGTAAAGCAAAAAAAGGAAAAGATGTTTTAAAAAACTGAAAGTAGTGAAGAGATAACTAAATAGATTGAGAGGTTCCAACATATGTCTAACAGAAGTTCTTGTAAAAGAAACGGAGTAGATGTTGAAAAAGAAGTATTTGAATATTTTTCATAATTGAAGAAATCCCTAGGTTTCTGTAGGGAAAGTGTACTCTGAGTACTGAGCAAATTAAATAAAATTAGGGGGAAAGGGGTGGGGAAAAAAATAAAAATAATTAAATTAATTTAACAAACAACCACGCATATCTTTGGGAAATTTCAGGAAAAAATAAATAATACAAAGAAAAGAGAGATTACTTTCCAAGGAACAATTTGACTACCACCAGAGATTCATTAGCAACAATAGATTCCAGAAAAAAATGAAATTATATCTTTTTAAATGTTAAGGAAAAATAATCATCAACCTAGAATTTTATACCTAAACGCTCATGTATGAGTAAGGACAAATAAAGGTATATAAAGACATATAAAGACTAAATAAATTTACTACAAACATATGAGTTCAGGCAATGATTCTCACTTTTCACAAATTTTGAATGATATGTAGGAAATACAGACATTTCCACATCCCATTTGAGTGATGTTACCTGGAGTGTCCAAAAGGGTCACTGGACTGAAAGAGGCCTGAGCTCAGGACCAAGAGGCTCATGTATGCAGGGACATCATGATTAGAAGCAAATAGCCAGGACTTAATTCAGTGGTCTTTTATGTTGTCCCAAAAGGTTAGATAAAACTATATGCCCCTCAACAGTCAATTTAGGTGACCAACTAAGTTTTCCCAGGTCTGAGGTATTTCCTGGGACGCAAAGATTTTAATGCTAAGATAAGAACAAGCCTGGTTCTGGCTGGTTGGTTACTAAAGCAGCCATCAATACAAGAATCAGGTCCTCTACAGGAAAGACCTCCGCAAGCATGCAGAGGATACTGTATAGTTCTAACTCCCCTTTTCCCAGCATTCAGTGCTGCCTAAATTCATATACAACACAGAAGCAAGGCAAGACAAGAGAAAGGAAATCTATATGACTATGCTTTCACCAAAAGATTAACACATCTCAAAATGATAATTTAAATCAATGTATTTTATCTTTATTTTCCCATGGTTGAGTGGGTAGCACTCACAAATGATATTAGATACCTTAGGGAATGCTAAGTAGTTACATTTTCCTTTGCCCATCTTAGACGTGTGAGATTGGTTAATTTGCCATGCTACATATACAAGTTTTTAGATAATACTTTTTATAGTCTTTGAGACACTATTTTCCAGTCACGAAATATGTTTCCCACATTGAGATTTTGAACATGATCTCCTCATGGGCAATGTCTAAACAGTTATACTGTCAGAGATGGCAGGAACATTCAGGTTTACAAGAGCCCTGGCAGCTCTATTAAATGAATCAGTCTTCACAACTTGGAATTTACCTCAAACTAATATTTGACCTTGATGGAAAGACTGAAAAACAAACCAAAGTGTATTTGTCTGGTTGGGCTGCCATAACAAATTACCACAGACTGGGTGACTTAAAGAATGGAAATTTATTTCTCACAGTTCTGGAGGCTGGGAAATCCAAGATCAAGGTGCCAGCTGATTCAGTCAGGGTTCCCTTCCTGGCTGAGGCTGACTGTCTTCTCACTGTTTCTTCACATGGTAGAGACAAAACTTGAAAGTTTTCTGGTGTCTCTTATTATAAAGACACTAATCTCATCATGAGTGACTGACCTTCATGACCCCATCTCCAAATACCATTACATTGGAGATTAGGGCTTCAACACATAAATTTTGGGGTGATAGAAACATTTGGTCCATTACACAAAGCAAACTACTTTAATCTAGAAACGCTCATTACTTTATTCTAAGTTTTTACCTTTGCTCTTTAACAATCTTCTGTTTTCCAGCAGCAATTTTAGGAAATCCTCTGATCTAGTATCTATGAATCTAGTAGCATTTCTCCATTAAGGAAGAAATTTTGTGGATATTTGGCTGAATAACACCAAACAAAGAGTCCAATACAAAGAAAATCTTACCCAGTTCTCTTTGTATTGTACCCAATGCAAAAACAATCTTACCCAGAGTTAGTTTCTATGATTTCCATTATAAGCTAAGAAGAATAAGGCTTGATTACTACTACTGAAACATTGAGCAACATGGATGGTCCTGTTGGGGAAGAATCAAGCTGTATTAATATTTATTCAGCATCAGTAGTTAGTTCTCAATTAGCAGAATGAGCAGTGGAGTGGGCATTTTTTTTTTTTTGAAACAGGAACTTGCTCTGTCACCTATGCTGGAGTGCAGTGGCGTGATCATGGGATCATGGTTCACTGTAGCCTCAAACTCCTGGCTCAAGCAATCCTCCCACGTTGGCCTCCCAAGTAGCTAGGATTACAGGCACATGCCACCATGCCCGGATAATTCTTGGATTTTTTTTAGAGATGGAGTTTCACCATGTTGCCCAGGCTGGTCTCAAATTCCTGGACTCAAGCAATCCTCCCACCTCAGCCTCCCAAAGTGTTGGGATTACAGGCATGAGCCACCATGACTGGCAAGAAATTTCAAATGACACCTTAACCAATGCTGTTGGCTTGAGTATGATTTGTGACTCTAATGAGTTTCCATAAATTCCGTGCATCAAGCATGGAGTTGCATTGTGAATACACCATTTTGGATGGGATTGGAAGCTGGTCCAGTTTTCTTATCTTGGTGTTCGGTTCAGTTACTCTCTCCTCCTTGCCCTCAACTGGGGTTTCTCCAGACTCATGTAAACCACCAAGTGCAAAAGAGTTGTTCTGTAATGAAGAGAACACCTATTGAGCTCTGAGAGGCTCTGCAGAATAGAGAATAATATCACTTAAAATTAAATAGAGCTAATATCACAAAAAGTTGAAAGAATGCCAAGGTTTCTCACAATAGTTATCTCTGAGAAGATAATATGCATGTGGACAACATGTTTCATTTTCAGCATTGATTACTGACTGATAACTCTCTACCTAAGAGCTTTGTGCTCTAATGGGTAAATGGTGCAAAACCATGGTTAATGATTACCAATGACCAAGCCAAAAATCACTATGTGAGTTAGAATTCTCATCAAAACTGCTAAATGCCCTTGTTTTTTCTGATTCTCAAAAGGCATTTTTTCAGAATAAATGTCTCCTGCATGTAGTAGCTTCAGTATAAATAGCAGACAATTCTATGATGTTCTCTGATGGTAACTTGCCAAGCAACTACAATGATTTTAAAACCAGGCAGGGAACCAAGGGGCCTAAGTTCCTATACAAAAGCTCCACAGGGTGCATACCCAGGACAAAACACTGCTTATCACTTTCTCCTCTTTCTTCACATTTACAGGCTAAGGAGTCTCCCTTCATTTCTCTTTTAACGAGGCTCCAACTGAATCTTGAAAGTGCTGGCCTTCATGTCTACCTCTCCACCCATCTCAGCTTTCTAATCTTCCCAGAAGCACATACAAAATGGCCTTGTACCAAAGGGTCTGTCCAGTAGCTAAGAGCTGGGCACTTTCAAGATAGCTCAGAGGGCAAATCTCCTATTAGTAATTACTTGGTATTGCCCATGCCTGTGTAAAACAGCCAAAGGGCAGGAAATACCACTGGGGCATAGAGGGGAAAGAGAAAGGCCTGTAAAGAAATATGTCTGAAGGCAAGTCAGCTATGTGTGGCACTTACTGCAAAGTAAACTCCACACACCATTATGAGAAAGTTGCTAACCCCAACTCAAGGCACTGTCAAGGGCAGCTTTCAATTTATTAACCCAAAGCGCATGAGGCCTCCCCTTGAATCTCGCTCTATTTTGGATGAAGTGAAATATACCAGTAGATTATTTCCAGAGAAGCTACGGTCATTGTCGATTTCTACACTCTCAGTAAAGAAACCTTGTGTTTTTTGCTTCCTTTTAAAGTACGCATGTGATGTCAGTTTTGCCTGAGGCTGCTGTCTCTGTCTCCTTGGCAAGGACTAAGAACCCTGCCCCATGAGTCAGGCTCTCTGACTCCTGAGGCGTGAATCTGAGGCAGATTGCAAGAGCCACCTAATGAAAAAGGTGTTTTCTTCAGAAGCACCCAGGTCTTAAAAAGCACAGGCAAAGAGCCAAAGTTTCCTGAAATTAGGACTTGGAGTGCTGGTGATCCTACCACCAGGGAGGCCGGGGGAAACAGCATCACCTCTTTCCTGATCAATTTTATAGAAACTCTGGGATAGGTGACAAATACTTTACTAAGCCCAAAAGGGGTCGCTAGAAGACATAGTCCGATGTGGAAGAATGCTAAGCTTAATCATTAAGGAACTCCTCACCCCGCTAAACCCTGGAGTAAAAACCAAGTGTCTCCCCTCACAGCATTGGATAACCATGGAAACAATTCAGGGGGTGACAAATACGGGAAGACACATTTTTTTCCTTTCTAACACATTTGAGTTAATATAGGAACACTGATGTCTCTTTTGAATCTGCAACTTAACTGACCTCACTACGATTTATATTCATGTTATGGATATATGCAACTTCCCCAGGGTAGAGTGAAAAAGATGGCAATTAATTTTAATGTTCTAAATACATGGCTGGAACTGCCACCTCCCTATTGTGAGATTGTCCTCATCTCCAGTCTAGAGTCTTTCCTTGCATGCACATACACGCACACACCCACACAAACCTCTCAAAGTGCAGTGGGCAGCCTCACTTTCGAGCTGAGGCCCACGAAAAGCAGGAGGTTACAGTCACCACCCCCAGGGGTTGGTAGCTTTGGAAGCAGACAAAGGCCTCTGCAGCAGATGACAGCTGAGAAAAGCCGAGGCGTCTGATTGTGCTGTTCTTGCTTACTGGGCTCTTCTTTGCCACTGGAGAAAGTTTAGAGTCCTGACCTAGCTCCAGCAGTTCTTCAAGGTGAAGAGTATTCCAGCCTACACCAAGCCTGGTCTCCCAGTGCTGCCTGCTGTCACCTAGGTGAGATCTGAGCACCTTGATGACCTGTCTCAGTACGAGGATGCACCTGGGCCCCAGCCTCTCTCTACCCCCATGGAGGTTTTATTTCAGAAACCTTGCTATTCCCTCTCACTAGGACCTTTCCACCCTGGCAGAGTGCAGCAACTTTGGATTTTGAAAACACAAGGTTCAGGAACCTGTGCTGCTTTGCTTTTAGAAGGCCCCTATAGTCCACGTACAAATTTATTCACTGTTCTTCCAAATAACATATTCTTTTGTAAAAAAGAAAATAATAAAAAAATTAATTTAAAAACAGAATTTTCACCTTGCAAGCACCTACTAAAGTGATTCTTACAACATGAATATTTTCAATTTATATTAACATGTTTCCATCTATATCCCTAGAGCACTGGCAAATGCAGGAAGGTGCCAGTAACATCCAACCTGCGATGGGAGATATGGGCACAGAGGGTGGAGCTAACAGTACCTGACCCAGAAACAATTACCCTCAGGGCCAACACCAACCTGTCCACTTCCTTCAAGTGAGCACAGCACAGGAATACTAATCACAGCAATGGGACTGCCATGTCATTACCATCCAAATGAACATGCTCGGCATTTTGTTCTTTTCTTTTCCTTCTCAGGCTTTCAGAAAACAAGGTATTAAGTATTGAAACCTTAAACTTGCTTATCTTTCATTTTATTTTTATTTCTCTCTTGGCTACATTCTCTCATGCTGTTTCTTCTTCGCTCTCTGATAATATCTAAAGGTAGTCCATCCTTTCTCTTTCATTTGGAGAGCTAGAGACACACTGACAAATAGAAGATCTGCCAATCAACAATTTGGGAGGATGATTTTCCTGCTTAGACCAAGAATGATGGAAGAGAAAAAAGAAATAAAACCAACGAACCAGCAAACAACAATAAAACTGAAGCCCAATTCATGTCTGAGGCTCTGACATGACCACATGCCAACGGGAAGTAGCTGAACCACCTCACTTCCAAGTGGGCTGAGTTGGGGGTGCATTTTTCAGTCATTCCCGGAGAAGTCCCACCCTCTCCTGCAGCCCTTTCTTTTTGGTAGTATCAGCAGGTACAGGTCAGGTGATAGCAGATATTGAACTTTCCAGGGCTTCTGGTGATATTGTTGTTAATCTCACATGCAATTGCCATTTGTCCTGCACAGGGCATACTTTCCTCACAGAAGCAGCCAGTTCAAAGGGAGAAATATTTATCATGGGCATCATATATGCCATATCTAGGCACTTAGGAAGCCAAAGAGACCAAGACACGGTTCCTTCCCTGAGAAAATGACAATCTAGCCGGTGAGCTAGAAATATAAATGACTTCAACACAAGGTCATAGTGAAGGAATTCTGGAATGTATAGGGGACTACGGAAGCACACAGAGGGGCCTTTAACCAAGTAGAGGAGGTGGAAGAAGATAGTCAAGAAAGAAAACTCCGAGAAGGCGCTCCCAGGCTGAGTTATAAAGGAAAAGGAGGCAACACCATGATAAAAACTATGGAGGAAGAAAGAAGCATGAGTCACACACTGGATCAGCAAGATGTGTTCAGGCAATTGGAGCTGATGCTAGAAGGGAAGGTGCAGAAGGGTTGTTAAAGGAGCTCTGGGAGATGGGTGTGAAGAATCAGGAAGAGTTAGGCTGTGAAAGGCCTGGATGCGTTCTGAACGTGTAGGACTTTGTCAGGTAATTGGGAGTTGTGGAAAGGTATTACACAAGTAAGTTAGATGGTCAGGCAGGTCCTTCTAGCAACAATCTGAAAATGTATTGGGGTGGGGGCAGTGGGGAAGGAGCAAACTAGAACAAGGAGACCTGTCAATCAGTTATTGTAACATTTCTGTGTATGGTATCATAAAAGATAAATTAAGAAACCTTGGGTTGGGGTTCTGCATATCTTATTAGCAACAATCCGAAATGTATTGGAGTGGGGGCAATGAGGAAGGAGCAAAGCTAGGACAAGGAGACCTGTCAATCGGTCGTTATAACACTTCTGTATACAGGATTATAAACGATAAATTAAGAACCCCCCAGTTTGGGGTTATTTAGGAGGTAAAATGAATTGGACTTTCTGAATGATTAAATGGAAAATGGTAGAGATGGTTGATTCAAGGGTAACTTCCCAGTGCCTGATTGAAATAATTGGGTGGGTGCTGGCACCAACAAATAACAGACAATCCAGGAGGAAGCTTCCTTTTAGGGAAAGGTGAGTAGAGTGTTAGACAGGGTGAGTTTGAAGTGCCTGTGGGACATGCAGGTAGAGATATCTGGTAGGCACTGAGCAACTGAGTAGAAGCCTGAGGAGAGGTCAGGGGTACAGAAATAAATGTGTGAGTTATCTGTAGCTAGCAGGTGGTTAAAGGCATGTGATTCAGTGAGCTCATCCAGAAAGAACACTTAGAATGAGGAGAGAGGAAAGATAAAACTCAGGAAAACCCCAACAGCTAAGTGGATGGCTCTCCATGCTTGTGAAATAAACCAGAGTGTGTCAGGTAACGTTTCTCTCATCACCACTTGTGAGGGAACTTTTTCATCTATTCAGAGTCCCACAGATAGCAGATCCTTCTGACAATGACATAAGCATATTTGTATAAAACAATGATATAAGAGATTAAAAGTATTACCCTGTCTCGTGGAATTTAGACTCTAAGGGACTCGAGTTGTTTGGTTATTTGAATACCAAAGAAATGAACCACTAAGAATGGAATTTCAGGCATAAACAAAGATTTCTGAAGCCAGGATGGGCACCAAAGAATACATTCTCTCTCTGCTCCCTCCTTGTTCCATCCTTTTATTTCCATCGTCTTCCAGAATTCTGGGCTCACTCGGCGGGTTCCACTGCATTTCAACCTGGAGAATGGTTATAAGGTCTGACAGAAGGTAATGTCTCTAAAACAAGTAGATTATTCCCATGATAACTTGACTTTCCTCTTATCATCATAGCTTTGGGGCTGTAATAGACTAACATAGTTTCTATACCCCCCCCCATCTTTTTTTTTTTGGAGCCAGAGTCTTGCTGTGTCACCCAGACCGGAGTGCAGTGGCACAATCTCGGCTCACTGCAACCTCTGCTTCCTAGGTTCAAGCGATTCTCCTACCTCAGCCTCCTGAGTAGCTAGGATTACAGGCGCATGTCACCATGCCCAGCTAATGTTTGTATTTTTAGTAGAGATGAGGTTTCACCATGTTGGTCAAGCTGGTCTCAAACTCCTGACCTCGCGATCCACCTGCCTTGGCCTCCCAAAGTGCTGGGATTACAGGCGTGGGCCACCGTGACTGGCTTATTTTCCCCTTTTTACCAAAGACCCTATTCAGAGGGGTATGAGGAGATGAAGAGACTTATTTTCCACCAAATTTTATTCTCCTACCTCTAGGCTCATGGCTAGGACACATTTCCCACCTCCCTATGTAGTGATCCTCTAACTGGGTTTTCTCCTTTGTAAAGTGCCTGCCCCTCCTATATCTAAGCCTTCAGATGTGGATGGGTATTATGAACTGAATGATTGTATCCAGCCCAAATATATATAGTGAAGTCCTAACCCCCAGTGTGATGGTATTAAGAGATGGAGCCTCTGAGAGATAATTAGGATTAGCTGAGGTCATGAGAGCAGAGCCCTCATTTTAAGACTAGTGCCCTTATGAGAGGAGAAAGGGATGCCAGAGTTTCTTCTCTCTACCATCTGAGGACCCAAAGCAAGAAGGTGGACATCTGCAAACCATGAAGAGGGCCCTCGCCAAAGGCCAAATCTGCCATTGCCTTGTTCTTGGATGTCTCAGTCTCCAATACTGTCAGAAACACAGGCTTGTTGTTTATAAGACACCAAGTTTGTTGTTGTTGTTGTTGTTATAGCAGCTTAAACTGAGACAACTGGCTTCTTCTACCCTCTTGGAGGCTAGAGCCTGGGCATGGCTGTAACTGAGCCACTACTAAGCAGATGATGGCGAGGCCCTAAAGGATGATGTGGTCACAAAAGGAAAGGAATCTGCGTGACTGCGTACATCCCAGCGACCTTGACCTCTCATCTTGAACTTCCAGAGAAAAATTAACTTCTTGTTCTTTGAGCCTCTAAATTTGAGGAAATATTTTTATAAGAGTAACCTACTACCCTAACTTATGTATAGTAGAAACTGTGGGTCAGATGGGTAATAAAACAAAGAACTGCTCCTTCTTCTACAGGGGAATTACATAGTATTTTTAAATTACAGAAAACATTGTAAGGTCATTTTATAATGATTAGCAGAGTCAAAGATACAAAAAAAGTTTACTAGAGTTGACAGCCATGAATTTTTGTCCAAAGTCTTCCCCCATGAGGAGCTGATGCTTCTCAATCCAGAGGAAAAGAAGTCTACACTGTATGACTGAGGAACTTTTGATGTCCCTCACTGGGTCTGCTGAATAATAGCTTATTGTTGTGTTGGATATTCCTAGGCTACTTTGTCAGACAAGAAGATTACTTAACAAATTCAGTCCCTGGGGCCCTCTTTTATCTACAGTGTTTTTTATGACTCCTTATTTACTTGAATCAATAGACTCTGACATTCTGCACTCTTAGTTATGGTCTATCAATCACATGTTTCTAATTCTGTAACTACTCCAGACTCCATATGGCTTTGTCAATAGCTTCATGTATGGACATTTTTAAAGTATAATATCTGTATATATAAAGAAACAAATGAATAATAAATGTTAAAGCCTACATAGTCTGACACTCAAAAAGTGCCAGTAGCATGTCTTTGTCTTTTCTGTACACATACACACAAACACATGCACACATATAAAGTTGTTTTTTTAAGTAATTGAAAAATCAAACACCAAATAATAGAATGTAATTAAAACGACAGCTTACTGATTCAGAAACAGAACTATTCGAGGGTAGACCTAGATTCAGTTATGGTAGGATGCCATGACCCACATGATGTTATCAGGATTCAGTTTATCTCTTTTCATCTGTATTGGCTTCATTCTCAAAAAGACTTCTCCTTCATCCTCACAAGATGTCAGAAGCTTATGAGCTACCTAATGCCAGGTTAAAATCCAGTAGTAACTAGTGAGAGTCTTTCCTAACATGGTTCAAATCCTGGGATTCACTTTAACTGGACTTGTTCCATTCATACCCATCCTTCAATCAACCACTGCAATCAGAATGACTTAGGTGTACATCATGCACTTCATTTCTAGAGCTGTAAGTGGACCCATACCTAGAATGTGTGGACTGAGAAGAAGTAGATCCCAAACAAAATATTAGGTGTGGTACTGCAAGAAGAAGAAACAGATGATGGAGAAACAAATAGCAACCACCCACTGCAGTTAACCTCTTTGCTGCCTAACATTCACATACAATTCTAGTGCGTGTGTGTGTGTGTGTGTGTATAAAGAGAGAGAGAGCGTGTCCCACGTCCATATATGACATATATAATATACTCACTCAGTCTCCAGAGAGAAAAAGAAAAATCTCATTTGATGGTTAAACCCCACTTCAAGTTTAAGATTAATGGGTGACGTGCAGTCCTCACAAGGTACATAACATGCCTAATATACAATGGTGGAGAGAGAACAAAAAAAACAGGGTGTGATGGGAAACATTAGTAATCATTGTTTCACTGCATGTATCAAATTCTATTTTATTTACCTATGTATTTCTACATTGTCTGGAACACAGTAGGTACAATAGTATTTGCTGAATTAATGAATGCACACACAGCTGGACAGGAATGGGAAGGGCTGCCTGTCTCTTGAGTTCCTTTGCCCAGTTTGCCAAGTTCTTCCTGCTCTTCCCTCTAAGAGAATGGCTCCTGTCCTCTGCCTTTCTGGCCACCTTTTCTGCTTTTGGTAGAATCCTCTTCTTGATTTTTTGTTTTCTGTGACCATATCTTACCATGGCATTGCCAAAACTGTCCCCATTATTAGCCTGTTTTTGTTGTTGTTATTGCTGTTGTCACTGACAACATTTCTTAGACCTCAGGGTTTTCTTAGAGACTAAACATTCATAGACAATTCCTCCTACAAATTGTCTGGCTCCTCCTTTAGGAACATTTGAGGTCTTACCTAGTTTCAAACACTGAACTCCATAAGCCAGTCTCCAGATACCTTGTTGAGTCATGATCCTTAAAATTGGATTCCAGCCTGAGAATTTCTGTTTCTCAGTGATAAGACTGGTGCTCTGTCCATCCCTGAAGTCTTTCCCTTAGTGACCTTTGACTTACTGCCCAGAGCAATTTGAAACAATAGTTGAGGTAAGAAAATTCATCTGGCACTCAAACACCAACCAGCCACACCTTAAGAATGTGGGTCATTATCCTCTTTATCACGTAGGGAACAAGATGTGCTCAGCAGTGATCGGAAAAGAAGTTAGCCCCACATTCTAATGGTATTTTCCGATACAATCCCTACCTTCCTGATTGGGTTTGCACTAATTTATGATTACGATAAGAATAAACTTTTCCAGCCCTGCAAAATTCCAGATCACCCAATTCTCATCCTCCTTATTTTACAGGGTTCATGCAGAAAGGCATCTCTTAGCCAAATTGTACTTTCCTTCCTCTGAATTTCAGATATAGAAGGTTCAACATAGGCTTGTCTAATTCTGGTGGAACCTTTATGGTGCCTTTTAAAAGGCCACAAAGGGCAGGCATGTGTTTCAATATCTTGAATTTCTCCTCCAAATTCCATAATGCAGCAGCCTCTATAGGCCTATGGTTTGAGGTCTGAGATAGAGCAGTGTAAGATACAGCTACACTACCAAACAACATGGATCACCAACTTCTAAGCTGTGAATAGAGGTTCTCAGTGCCTTCCACTCTACTTCCTCAGCCTAGCATTTTCATATTTTAAGATCTAATCCTTACTATACTCTATTATACTCTACTCCTGACAATGATTTTTGTGTAAAGATCTTATCCATGGTAAAGTTTCTAAATATGAGATATCAAGCATAGCCATTAATTGGGTGACAAAACTGAAAAGCCCAGGAGATCTGGCTTTGTAGAGGGCTGAAAAGAAGGTCTCATAAGGCTTGTCCTAAGATGCATTGAGCACTGTGACAAAAGAAATGTAATCTGACTTTGAGTGATGTGTGTTACTCTTAGGACAAGCATGGAACCCTGTCCAGACATTAGGGACTGAAAGAGAGGAAGGGGAAAATCCCTAGACAAAAATCAGATACGTAGAAGTGGTGTTGTCGAGTTAACTCAAGAGTAAGCTTAAAAAAAAAAAAAACGAAAAAGAAAAAAATCTTGACTTAACAGCATTTTTAGTCTCATTGTCAAACGCCATAATTTTGTGATAGGATTATTGTTCAGCAAATAATTATTTATTTCCCTTTCTTGTGTGGGTGAAATTTGTTTTCCTGACTCCATTGATGCCAGACCTGGCCATATGATTTTCTATAGTGAATGGAATGATAGTGGCCATGACACGAAGAGGTCTTCCATGAACTTGTGCATTTCAGTTTGCCTCTTGTGCTTTGGTATTCACCACGAGAGGAGCATACTGCAGATAGAGCTGCCCCTTTAACCTGGGCCCCAGAATAAAAACACATACAGCAGATCTGAATCCAGCCAGCCCACAGCCTGAAGCAAAGACAACAAGATGAGTCCAATCTAGACCAGCTGAACTGCAAGTCAGAATGCAAAACAGTGAATGGGAGAGCAAATGCTTGTGTTGTCAGCTATCAAGCTTTGATATTATTGGTAGGCAGCATTATTTTGGCAAAATCTCATTAACACGTTCTTGTAGTACATGTCTGGAATTTCTTTCTAAAAGCAAAAATGCAGTTGGGAATATGGGACAATGAAAATTATCTTGAAATTGAATTTTCATAGCAAGGGTACTGTTTTTATTTAGATTGTATATTTACTTTGGGAGGACTAATGGAAATTTGGGGGATAATGTGATGTTCTTAGTTTTAAGATGTACAATTTTTTTCCATTTTAACATTTCTAAAACCAGGATGTGTTATAAAATCAATGTGTATGTGGCGTAGTGGCATATGATGGCATTTCTCCATGTCCTGAGCCCCACTGCTTATGGTGTGTCCATCAAAGGTCGGATCCATCCTGGCTAACATGGTGAAACCCCATCTCTACTAAAAATACAAAAAACTAGTTGGGCGTGGTGGCACACACCTGTAGTCCCAGCCACTTGGGAGGCTGAGGCAGGAGAATACTTGAACCTGGGAGGCGGAGGTTGCAGCGAGCGGAGATGACACCACTGCACTCCAGCCTGAGCAACAGAGCAAGATTACGTCTCAGAAAAGAAAAAGTTGGATCCAGCAATTCAGTAGTCAGGAAGGATGGTGAAGGATAGCAGGAGATGGCAGGACTGGAGCAGCCAGATCAGGGGTGTATTCTCAATCAAATGCATCAAGCATCTAAACAGCATCATTAAATATCGATGGAGTACAAGTTGACTGACAGCAAAGTAGCATTCTATTGTGAAAACTAAATAGTGAACTCCACGTTGCATTATGGTGAAGTCAGCTTTTTTTTTTTTTTTTTTTTGAAATGTTTAGTTGCCTGAATGTGTAGTCCTTCAGAATACAGACTACTGTGTCATGTAGTAATGAAGCAATTGTTTTTAATTTGGAATCTAAGAACAATTCTTACAAAGATAGACACATCTTGACTACAAAAATGGTATCAGCACAGGCCCATCTAGGACAGGAAATTGCACAGTATAAGTTAATGATAGATGGAGTTTCTCAGGACTTGCCTTGTGAATGTTGGCAATTGTCAACCAAAACAAAATTTTATTTTAGTTTATCTGATATTAAGCTGCTCTTTTTTATTATACTGAGTCAACAGTTTCAGCTGCTAAAGTTTTCCCATGGAACAATGTTATAATTGGTTGGATAATTGGGAGTTGTGTTCCTGACCAAGGACTCAGCAACAGATAAATCATAGATATAACTAACAAAATGTCACACAAGCAAGATACAACAACCATAAACCTCTAAAATCATCTGAATTAGTAAAATTTTGACCCCAGTACCATAAAATGGGCAAGAATTTAAAAATAACACATAAAATACAGGCCTAATGTATCATAAATCTGGCCAATCTAAATTAATAGAAAGATAGGTATTGTAAACATTGAATTAAAACTTTGTAGGATAATGTGTAAGGCCTAGTTCTTCAAGAAAAAAAAGCCAGCTGTCACAGTAAGTTGAAGTGAAGCATCCTTTATTCCTCAATAAATTTCAGTGCAGTAAATTTGTCATATAAAAGCCAATAGTTTCTTGAAATGCCAGACCTTGGGGAAGAGTGTTTAGGACAAAATACCAACAGACCTTAAATTTAAATTTTCAGCATTTCCACCAATCTTCATATATAATTAGCTGACACCTGTGCACACACACTCGTACATCTACACACACACACCACGCCCTCCCTCTTGCATGAGTTCATAGTTACCACAATTCCTTCAGTATGTGAACATAGGATGTAAGAAACAAGACCAAGAAAACTGCTTTTCATGGTTCCTTTGTACCGATGGTTCTTCACTAAGCATGATTTGCATGACATTTGGCAATGTTTGGAGACATTTTTGGCTGTCACTAATTGGGGGGATGCTACTGGCATCTAGTGTATATAGGCCAGCGAAGCTGCTAAACATTCTATAATGCACAGGACAGCTCCCACAACAAAGAATTATCTGGCCCCAAAGTGCCAAAGTTGTGCAGTGGCGCAATCACGGCTCACTGTAGCCTTGACCTCCCGGGCTCAGTTGATCCTCGTACTTCAGCCTCCCCAATAACTGGGACTACAGGTGTGTGCCACCACAACCAACTAATTTTTTTTTTAAATTTTAATCACTGTACAATTGTTCTTGTAGCAGCTCTCACATAGAAGATTTTAAAATAATGTCACTGACTTTGAACTGTACTCAAACTTCAGAAGAGTATTTTCAAAATAGTAAGTACAATGCCTTAATAATCTAGAATTCTGACACAATTGTTGGTGGGTTGTACTGTTTATTTGCTTATTTTGTAATGTTTTGCTTTGCTTGTTGTTTATCTTCTTAGTTCTTCTGAACTTATCCCACCCCCAAAGCAATATCAGGAAAGTCACCCATGGCTGCTTTGGGGTAAGTATTCAGAAAGAATGAAAAGTTATGCCTGTCAGCCATGGTGAAGGGAAGGGAAATGAAGATAGGAGGGGGCACAAAGGTTTAAATTAATAAAGCCCAGATTTATTTTTAGCACCTATTATCAGAACCTCCTCCTTCTTTGAGTTATATTTCCTTCCTGAAAACACAATCCAGTGCCAGGATGGTCTTTACTACTAACAAACAAACCAATCAAAAATTTCTTTGTAAAGCCATTTTGGCTTTTCCTGGGGCCTACCATCATTTCCATATGTAAAAGGCAATCATTAAATACATGCCAAATTAGTGTATATATTTTGGATTTGTTGTGTGCCATGGGCTATGCTGGGTACTGGTCATAGAGAGGTACAGGAAGTATGCTTCCTGCTTTGCATAAAGGGGAACATGGGGCGACCATTATTATTAGCACTGATCAATGGATGCAAGTGCAGGGGAACGCAATACAGCAAAGGCTGACTGGATCTTCCAAAATCACCAAAATAACAGTGTCAGAGAGGTCATTAGAATCCTTAATCAGTACTAGACACATAGGCAGGTATTCTTACTTCTCATCACTTCCCTTCTAACTGCCATTATATCCCCTCTCCGTTTGCACTGCAGTACACTTTGCAAGCATGGATCAACTTTCAAGCTTATGTCATTATAAAAATGTTCCATATTTTTGCAGGCAGGCCTTGCAATATCTCTTAAACCAAGCACATGATAAGTTAACTATTTCCTGTAGATAGCAAGTACCAACCTAAGTTTATAATTCTTGCTACCCTCCATTAAAAGTTAATCTTCCCAGACTGGGCATTTTGCCATCTTTCTTCTATTTTGACCTAACATCTGTCTTCCCTGGTCTGAGTCTTCCGTCTCCAGCTTGATATGCATTTCTGGTTAAGCCTGCGATTGCTTCCTGTCTCCAACTCTTCCTCTATTCCATGTATCCTTCAGAGAATCCTTCTTTGTGTGCTGGTAGGCCTTAGGAAAGCACTTTCCATGTTGAAAACCAAGGAGGAAAAAAAAAGGAAAGAAACCAAATCCTACATCTAGGTCAAGGCAAGAGCAGCTGGATTGGATTGCACTTTTCCAACTCCGGATGTTCTCCCTGTTGCCACCAGCTTCCAACAAGGAAAATTAAAAGTGAATTAGCCTGTTGAACCCCAACTCAAGAAGTCAGCAGGTAATGTGAGCACTTTCCTGGAAGATGCCCTTGGGTGAGGCCCTGTCTAACCAAGTTGCTGTTTTTAGACTCAGACACGTTGGCTCTAAAAGCCGCCACTCGGTAAGGAATTTCGTACAGACGAATTCACTCTTCTGCAAACCTTCCTGATAAAGCCACGAGATGAGTCCAAACTACCTCATAACCTTGGAGCCGGTCTGTCTGGAAGGGGCCAGAATAATCAGACAAGTGGACTAGTTGAAATCTTTCATGAAGTATCTGGAAACAGGTAATAATGAGAAAACAGAATTCCAGATGAAGTTACACAGAATGAAAAGCCAAGCAAAGGCCGTCGTTAGTGAAGGAGAGCTCCAATGTTTAAGAATAGCCTCCCCTGTAGTTCTCTCCTCCCTGTGACATCAAAGGACGGTCTGCAGTCCACACCTCAGTTGTCGTCATGTTTCACTGCATCTAGCAACCAATTCTGACTGTCAGAAAATACAACACCTTCAGTAACTAAACATTGGCCCACAGCCCATGAGCAGGAGCCTAGCGAACTCCGCGGTGACATGTAGCCGTGCTTCAGAGCAATAAGTCAGAGAGACAGGTGGAGGCACGCACTGTTTGGACCAGTCGCACTCAGAAACCAAACATCGAGTGTCCAGTGGTGTGGCTCCCAGGTTCTTCCAGGATCACCAAGTGATCTACTGTTTTCCAGACCTCAGCCTGTCCTTGGCAGAGCTCCGGTCCAGGTGACCCGAGAAGGAACTGTTGATTTTGGAAATGGCTGAGACTGTATTTCTGCCACAACAGATTTGGTCTCCACTCTCTTTTACTTAATAAGATTTTTTATGATTGTGTTTGCAGTATACATGCATTGTAGAAAAAGCACATCACAATAAAGTGGGAAAAAACCATAAACGACCACCCAGAGATAGTCTTGTGGGTATTTTAGGGTATTCCCTTCTGCATATGATATATCTATGCATACTTTACAAAAATGAAACCATACCATCCATGGTCATTTAAAAACTTTAAATATAACTTACAGAAAAGTGCACGTACACATGCAGAACTCAATAAAATCCATATTACTTTGTCAGTTCTATTTTCTTTACTAAGTCATTGTGCTTTTCTACAGCTACAGATATTCCACTGTGTTTAATAGCCACATGGTATTAAATTGCACGAATCTTCCAAAGTTTATTTAACCGATTCCCTGATTCGATATTACCATGAAAAATCTGGTAGCTATATATACTGCTGTTCACTATTTTTATATTTTTTGCATCATATGGTATTACAAAGTCCTAGGTGAAGGAAAAGAACTGCTGTATCAAAAAGTATGCAGATTTTAAAGCTTATGATATATTTGGCCAAATTGCTCTTTGAATTATTTCTAATGATGCCTTCCTTTCCTTATACCTTTTTAAACACTGTGTGTTATTAATTTTAAAAATATTTCCATTTGATAGAATAAAGTGGTGTATTATTAAGTTTTAATTTGTATTTCTTTGATTTCTAGTAAACTTCATTTACTTGTG
>NC_045441.1:29419532-29472001 GCF_002776525.5 Piliocolobus tephrosceles | reverse complement strand
TTTTTTTTTTTTTTGAGACAGAGTCTCGCTCTGTCCCCCAGGCTGGAATGCAGTGGCGATCTCTGCTCACTGCAAGCTCTGCCTCCCGGGTTCACACCATTCTCCTGCCTCAGCTTCCTGAGTAGTTGGGACTACAGGCACCCGCCACCACGCCCGGCTAATTTTTTGTACTTTTTTTTAGTAGAGACGTGGTTTCACCATGTTAGCCAGGATGGTCTCGATCTCCTGACCTCGTGATCTGCCTGCCTCAGCCTCCCAAAGTGCTGAGATTACAGGCATGAGCCTCCACGCCCAGCCGGTCCATATTTTTAAATGGCTGTCCTGGTGATGCCTTTCCAATTTTTCTGTTAGATTGAGGTTGGATGTGAGTCTTTTTCTTACCAATTTGCATGTACATCTTACAAAAAGAAAAAACTAGATAATTACTTTTAAACATTGTAAGTAATGAAACTGGATCCTTATTTACTAGTGTTTAGAATTAAAAGCTGAGTATTGACACCCCTCATAAGATAAATAAATAAACTTTTCTTATTACAATATCTCAATTTTGGTGAGGATGATGTCAAACTTATCTTAGATTACAGCTGCATAATGCAGTGTGTCTCAGGCATTGCCAACAGCCTCGCTGCATCTTTATGCAATTCTGAGTTAAAGATCCCTCCAGAATTAACAGAGTGGTTAAGCGAATGGGCTGTGATGTCAAACAAATCTGGATTCAAGTTCTTTCTGTAACCTGCTAACCATGTGATATTAGGCAATATACTTAATCTCAGTTTCAGTTTTTTCAGCTGTGAAATGGGAAGAGTAATAACACCTACTTCATAGGGTCTTTTGTGAGCGTTAGATGAGGCAATGCCTATAAAACCAGTAACAGTTAAATGTTAACTACATTTAGGCACTGCTTTACAAGCCTAGTGCCTGACAGAATGATAACTCAATAAGTGTTGGCTATATTAAATGAGTATTATTATACCTGTTATTTATGGGCCTTGTCTTGCAATTAGAATCAGGAATTCAAAGCCCAGGAAGGTGAAAACTAGATTAAGCACCACCCTTATAGCATTATGTTTCAGAGATGTTGATTTCTGTCTGGGAATATGACACATAACACAGTAGTGGGTGAGCCCAGTCAGGGCATTGATATTGCATTTCTGAACTAAGAAAGAGTTTAGAAGCCAGGAAGTTCATGATTCTGAAGCAGAAACCCAAGTCCCCACTTAATTTTCTCTCTCTCTCTCTCTCTCTCTCACACACACACACACACACAATTAGAACAAATATTTATCCTAACAAGTATATCCTACTTCCATCTTCCTACCCTGAACTGAAGCCCCATCCTATTCTGGAGACAAAGCAGCAGCAGCTAAGCTCATGGCTCTTGACAATAGCACCTCCATGGTGAGCAAAGAACTACCTTGAGTCTCTGGGAGGCCAGCAATGCTTGGAGGAATGCTCCCTCTCTGGGAAGATTTGTTATTTGGTTTGTCAACTCTTAAGTTGTAGAGCATCCTTAAAAATTGTAATTCCCATCTATTTCTTATGCAGCAATCAATGTGCTTATTCTACTTCTCCTCTCTCCTTTCTCCCAGTTTTTAAAGTTGTATTATTATATAGTCATGGTATCCATGGGATATCAGTTCCAGGACAACACCTCCCCTATCAAATTCCAAGGATGCTCGAGTCCCTTATATAAAATGGCTTAGTATTTGCATATAACCTATGCACATCCTCTTGTACACTTTAAATCAACTCTAGACTACTTATAGTACCTAATACAGTGTAAATGCTGCGTAAACAGTCATTATACTCTATTGTTTTTATTTGTATTTTTTTACTGTTGCATTTAAAAAATATTTTCTATCTGTACTTGTTTTAATCTGAAGATGTGGAACCCACAGATATGGAGGGCCGACATATTTGTCAGGAGAATAAAAAATTAGTTGTTCCTACATTTCTTTTAGTTTGGGATCTATAATTAAATATATTCAAGACCCACTATTAGTCATTTGGCCAACGTTTCCCCAGTTCTCTCTGATTTGGATGAAGCTTTTCTCCTTGAATAGTCCTGTGGAAAAGTTTCAGAGCATAGGATCGCCTGAGTTTTGCATGCTCAAATCTGTTGAGGGATAGCATTGGTTCATAAACTCCTTGGATCAAATCCTTGAGTTGATCAAAAATGTTCTCCACTATGGTCTTTGCTTTACTGTTGAGAAGTTTGTTGCAAAAAAAAAAAAACAGCTCTGGAAATGGATGGTGATGATGGTTACACAACAGTATGAATGCAGTCAATGCTGCTGAATTGTACACTTAAAAACGGTTAAAATGATGGCAGGGCGTTAGTGGTTAATGCCTGTAATCCCAGCATTTTGGGAGGCCAAGGTATAAAGATCACCTGAGGCCAAGAGTTTGAGACCAGCGTGGGCAACATAGTGAGACCCCATCTCTATCAAAAATTTAAAAATTAGCCAGTGTGGTGGTGTGTGCCTGGGGTCCCAACTACTTGGGAGGCTGAGAAAGGAAGATCACTTGAGCCCAGGAATTTGAGGCTGCACTGAACTAGGATCGCACCACTGCACTCTTCCAGCCTGAGTAACAAAGTGAGAGCCTGTCTATAAAAAAAAAAAAGTTAAAATGGTAAATGTTTTGTCATGTATATTCTACCACAATAATTTTTTTTCAAGGCACCTATTAGATGCCAGGAAATGTTCTAGACCCTGAGTACACAGTAGTGAATGAGAGAGACAGATATTTGGCCATTGTGAAATTTACCATTCAGAGGGAAATGCAAAAAATAAATGGCGTTATATGAATGAGACATAGTGCAGTGTAGTGATAAAGAACTTGAACTGGGAGGAAATACATTTCTGTTGTTTTAAAACAAAAAAACTATAAATATCATAATCAATATTAGTTATACTTGCTCTATTTCCTTTTATCATCTCTTTTCATTAATATTTACTTGTTCTTCTGCTTTTTTGTGAGAAAACATGAATTCTTCAGGTTATAATCAAAAGAGAGAATGTTTTAAGTCAATGAGAAAATCACTCTTCAGATACACATATTGTTCAGAATTGTCTTCTCACTACCAAGGGTTTCTTGCTGCTTGGAAATGGTGGGTAAGTCATCTTTATGACTCAAACGATTCAAGTAAAAAGATTTACTCAATACGAATAGTTTATGTATTTGTTGTACATACGTATCAAAGTTCTCAAACAACTGTGAGTGATTCCATCACAGAAAATACTTGAAAATTGTTATCCTATTAGAGGTTTCTTCAGAATTGAACATCTCACTCCATGAGTTAACCACATTATAGAGATTTTACTTGAAAATAATAAAACTATTTACCACACTAAAAATACCATCCGCCACTTGTTTTCAGACAAACTTGGCTCATATGATAAAATTGGAATGTTTTAGGCATCTTGTACTAAATCTGGATATTGGTGCTATCAAAGCAGAAAGTGAAGGAATAAGAAGTTAACTATGTGTTTTGAAAAGGGATTGTTTTACACACACACACACACACACACACATATATATATATATGTGTATACTTACTTCCCTAATCCTAAATCTCCATCCTCTACTTGAAGGCAATAATATATGTCTTCAGCTTCTAAATAATTTTTATTGCGATAAAATATACGTACAATGTATCATCTTAACCATTTTAAGTGGATATAGTTCAGTGGCATCAAGTTCATTCACATTGCTGTGCAAACATCATCACCATCCATCTCCAGAAGATTTTCATATTCTCACAATGAAACTCTGTCCCCGTTAAACACCAACTCCCCATTCCTTCCACCCCGCAACCCCTGGCAACAGCCATTCTACTTTCTGTCGCTATGAATTTGACTATTCTATTATGTGACAATAATAATTTTTAAAATTATAACCTCATTATTCTAAGATTTAATACCGTTAATGAAGCAAATTATGTCCCTTAAACTATCAGATGAACCCCACATTGGTATATATACAAAGACCTCATGGTGTAAAATCCAAGCTTTGGCCTGGTAGGGACCTGCTTCCATGAGGCAAACACAAAGCCCCTTTATTTGCCCTATTTAGATGAACCCTAAACAGCCTCCCTGGCGTTCTGGTCCCTGCCATATACTCGGTATGTTTCTGATGGTGCAAACTCAGTCGTAAAAATATCTACAGTACTTGTTTTAAAAGTACTCGCTGCTACTTAACTGTAAACAGACTTGTAATTTGGCTGTAAAAACTCATGAGTTGCTGAAAGGGGCTATAATAAAGTTGTAATGATTGCTGGCGAGAACCCTGCCAGAGAGGCTGAGGGTGGTTGGCCGGCTAGGAAGGATGGTATGTGTGATGTAAGCTGCGCCAAGCTTGGGCAGGGGCCATCCGGTACTGCCTTCCAAGAGGTTCATCTTTCTTGTGGTCCTCAATTCCCAAATATATCAAGTGCTGTTGGGTTCATGGCTACCAAGCAGAAGACACAGGTCAGTTGTCAGTCTCAGCCCTATTGGGGATACAGAGGCAGCCTTCAAGCCCTTCAGGTCCTTTGAACAATAGCAATCTTTCTTTTTGGTAGGAGGATGTAAGGTAACATTTGGAAATGAAGGCTGGAGAGAATGACTGTTTCCTGCTGCAAACAGGTCCCATTGAAAGTCCAGGGTGCCACCCCTTACCTTGTGTGTGATGAAAGAACTCTTCTTTCTGCAGGGTTTGCTAGAGGAGGGTTTATCTAAGTAAAAAGACGCTTTTGTTGTTGTTGTTCATTCTGAGGTACTGGGAGACTATAACCAAAAGGCAGGCCTTTCAGAGCCAGAAGTGACTTGGCACCAGTAGACCTGTGTGGGGGCTTCCAACGACGGCCAAGGAAGTTCTCATATTGGACTTCTGGCTCAACTGACTGGTGTCCTAGCAAAGGCTATGGTCTTACCGAGCCACTGCCCTTCTCTTCTTCTCCCCTGGCCCTCTTCTCCCCCTTTCTGAACTCTGTCCCAATTTACTTCCATAATTCTCTATCTGGGCGTTGATGTGGAAGCAGCACTCCCTGCACTGAGAGCTGTCCCTCAAGTGACACCTGTTCTGCCTGGAGCCCATTTAGAGCTCCCTCTCACTCCCGTCCAGGTGCACAGCCCTTCAGAGGTGGATGGTTTGGCTAGATAAGTGGCTGCCACCCTTGACTTTACCAGCAGTCCAGGCCCCAGGACAATAGAAAGTAATTTGATTAGCTGGGTGCAGTGGCACGTGCCTATAGTCCCAGCTACTCGGGAGGCTGAGGCAGGAGAATCACTTGAACCTGGGAGGAGGAGGTTGCAGTGAGCCGAGAATGTGCCACTGCACTCCAGCCTGGCGACAGAGCAAGACTCTGCCTGAAAAAAAAAAAAAAAAAAAAAGTAATTTGATTTGGAGTCAGGAGATCTGAACTTGGGGAAATAATTTATCTTTCAAAGCTTGAACCCTCCTCTGTAACAGGGAAGAATTAAATCCATTGCCTATGGTATTTTCTAGTTTTAACAATTTTGATTTTTCCATCTAGAGGATATCGCTTGGAGCTTCTGTTTCTCTACCCTTTCAGAAAGATGAGGCCAGAGCAGAACTGGATGCAAGAATACTTTTCTTCATTCAAGGTCCTGACTTAGACTTACAGAGAGAGAGAGACATACAAATCCTGAAAATCATGTTGAAAATATGATTTCATTTACATTAAGATTTTGACATTATTAAATGATTCTAAAAGAAATACAAGGAGATGGCTTTCATTTCTAAAAGAAATACGAGGAGCCTGCTCTCATTAATTCTTTGTGGTTTTGATATTTTTTCTTTTCTTTTTCTTCTTTTTCTGAGATGGAGTCTCGGTCTGTAGCCCAGGCTGGAGTGCAGTAGCGTGATCTCAGCTCACTGCAACCTCTGCCTCCCAGGTTCAAGCACTTCTCCTGCCTCAGCCTCCTGAGTAGCTGGGACTACAGGCGCATGCCACCAAGCCTGGCTAATTTTTTGTATTTTTAGTAGAGATGGAGTTTCACCTTATTAGCCAGGATGGTCTTGATCTGACCTTGTGACTGGCCCATCTTGACCTCCCAAAGTGCTGGGACTACAGGTGTGAGACACCGTGCCTGGCCAGTTTTTATTTTTTTAATTGAAAAGTATATTAAACATAAACATATTCTGGCCACAGAATGTATGTTTTTGCGTGTGTGTGTGTAGTCACAGGTTTTTCTGTGATGCCTGAATTTGCAGGAAAACCAGCCTAAACACTCATCTCACAGTCTCTGTTACTTGGAAGGAAAACACAGGTTCTTATTTCATAGCAGAACCACTCGGGGAAAGTGAATGTAGGCTGTTAAAGTTGAAGGTAAGCTCATGTGCTCAAATTCTGAGCCCACGTGAGGATGTCAGTAAGTTCTGGTGGGGCATGAAAACGATATTGTGTTTTAACTCAAGCCCTCTTTGCCTCTCCATTCCCACTTGCCTGGATTTGGCTGGATGTGCACCACCAGGCTCCTTATTTCTGGCACTACTGTACAAAATGACCAGTGAATCCCTCTTATGTCATGACTCTGGTTCTGAGTTTCTGGAATTTTAAAAAATATCCAACACCTCTTTTCATGTTTAGCATTTCTGCACTATTTTAAAGCTTTTTAAGACCGTAATCCAACTTATCCCCCACGAGAAACCAAATGTATTCTGCACTTCCCTTCATCCTCTTTGTGCTTATTTCTCAATTCTATTTCTGATTTATTGCCTGGCATCCTTTGCTTTGGGATCTACATGCCAAGGAAGCCACTAACATGAACCTGAAGAGTGCTCTGTGATCCTCTGTTTGAAATCGCCAGAAATCAAGGCAGTTTGGGAACATCATTCCATGAGGCCTGAGCTTCCAGAACGCCTTGGGGATGACCTCCTTATTGGATGCACACCAACTGCACTGTCTAGTATCCTAAGGTGATGGCTGCTATATAGCGTGTGTTGTGAAGATTCGTAAGATTAAAGGTTATTCTCGTGAGATGGAGAGATAGGGCCAGGCTCCCGGGAAATTCCCCGTAAGTTGAAACAAACAGTAAGGACAGGTTTGCCTGGCCAAGGAGGTGATCAAAGGATCTTCGTGAGTAAACAGGAGATTTAGGACCAGCCAAGAGAGTCAATGTTTTCTTCGCTGCAAGCCTGGGTCACTTCCTCATTAGTTATGTCCCCAGATATTGGTCACCAAGATCCCTGGGACACTTTCCCAATCCTTTGTAACCAAGTTCTGCTGAGAGTCCATGTAAGAGCTGTAAGTCACCTGAAGTATCTTCTCTATAGTGGGCTTAAGCTTCTCAAAGCTAAATATAGTATGAATCACAAGATGAAAACCTAAAACAATCAGCTTACCGTTGGGAAACACTCCCTCACTCCCCACCCCCTACAACATGCACACACATACACATCCATCCAAACATTTCTTTCTTTTAAGCTCCAAGTGTCAAATATAATCCCTGGACTGACAATTATATATATTTTCCCTCATTTATCTTATATTTTGAATTGCACGTGCTTTTTAAAACCACCTAAAATCCTTTGGGGGAAAATAACGCATAGGTTAATCGCTTTGTAAATGAAAAATAAATGAAGTGCCATTTTTCTTGCAAGGTTTTCCCCTTCACCGCAGCCCAGCAGTCCTTACTCTGTCCTACGTTCCTTCAGCTTCCTTGTGGAAATGCAGCTTCTAGGCTGCCTCATGGTTTTTGCAGAGCACAGACAGCATCCTGAAAGTATGACATGGTCTTCATTGGCAAGGACCTTCAGAGGTCCTCGGCCCTTCTCTCATTAGTTATTGACACTCCCCAGCCCAGGTTTGGGGGCACAGACGATGCCTTTGACAAACAAGTACTGTTGTTTGGGCCAGCCAGATCTGTGGAATGAACTTTCAAAGGGGACTAAAGATAGTTTTCTTTCACATCTGCTATGCTCCCAAGATAGTTTAAGTAAGAGTTGTTGAATGACTAAGTGTTTTATGGGCACAATCTCACTTAATCTGCGCAACTAGTTCATCCTGTAGACAAGGAAACAAAGGCATAAAGAGGCTTAGTCACCTGTCCAACATGAAGGAACGTTGGCCGGGAACTCAGGCAATCAACTTCATAATTCAAAATCTTGGTTATGCAGGAGGAGCCAGAGGGAAAGAAATAGCTGGGCGGTTAGAGATGTGGCTTCAGCAAGACCATGGCGTTTGCTCTGGGCATTGAATGACAGGAAGATTTGAGACAGGCAGAGAAGGGGGAGGCTGCTTAAGGAAAAGTATGAGCCAAGTTTCCAAATCTGGAAAGCACAGCCTGTCCATCGCAGGCTCTTCCCAGAGTCTGGCCAATGCTTGGCTGAGAAGGCCTCGCAGCAGTCTCCCCAAGATGAAGGAGGTGGGGGTCCTTGTGCTACTACTGCGACCTTTAGAAGAGAGCGGGCAAGGCCCACCCACTCCCCCTCAGCCCACCGCAGCCAGAGCCAGATCGAGCCGAAGCTCCAGGCCTGGGCTGCCTTCTTTATCTTTATAATGAAACTTAATTTATACTCTGGAGCAGAGTGCTGTGTAATGACATACATGGCCATACGCTCGAGAAGGAGTGGCAGGTTAAAGACTCAATTTCCTGGCCTCTGCAGCTTTGCGTCACCCTCCTTAATGATATTTCAACATTGAAAGGTTTGAGGAGTTTTTTTTTCTCTGTAAATTAAATATACAGTAGGTGTTTTGTGTTTAATTTCCTTAAGAAAAAACTGTGTTGTGGGGGTGAAATGGTAAAAACAACAAAAAATAGAAAAGAGTCCTGGAAGTTTATAAAAACCATACTGTATGCTCAAGAGACGGGAGTTACCTTTTTGGAGCCTTTTTATTCTCCTGGGAATACTCATAATGCCGTCTTACGAGTTTGTTTGTTGTTGTATTTTTCGTTGTGCTCTTGCTTTCTGTCTCGTGTGCATTGCCTCCTGAGTCACGTGTCTTTTTATATGCTTCACAGAGGTAGATGGCTGACACCATAGCCTGGAGCAAGGAGGCTTTGGCATAGTCTGTGTTCCATCACGTAATCGCATTCACAGGGCATATTTATAGCCACTGAGGTGCCAAAATGGGAGGCAGAGGGGTAAATAAAGGGCCTTGCCTTAAGGAAGGTGGCTCACTGAGTCAGCTATGCAGAGAACCTCTGCCGGTCAGGGTTGGTGGGGAAGGAGGGAGGGAGGGAGGGCAGCCAGAGACGGCAGTCTGTTCTCAGAAAGGTCAAGAGCTGTGCACAGCACAAGTTAAGGGAGCAAGGCGAGAGGAAGGGCACAGCAGGGCACTCTCACACTCCTTCCCTCCCATCAGAATTTCTCCCACTGGGACCCTCAGAGCCCTGGGGGTTCTACAAGAGTGGCTTGGAGGCCACAGTTGGGGAAGAGCAGAAGAAATAACAATGCCTAAGAGCCAGATGTGGCTGTAGACCCCTTCCCCAGCCCCAAGGAGAGCCACTCCCCTTTCCTCTACTTAAATGTGGCAGTTCCAAGTGAGATTTTGTTTGAGGAACAGCTTCTTCATTTACCTAGGAAGTTTTGACTGTCCCTGATCTAGGAACTGTTCACACTGATCACATGAACCATATAATGGCCCCCTAAAGCCTCACCGAGTATTGTTCTCTGCCACCCTCACCCCCTTTCTGCCCTTGGAAATCCTTCAAGCTCAGGTGGAGTCACCAGCCCCACTGAAGGCTCTTGGGGGCCCACTGCAATGGCCGTACAATGGGATCTCTCTGCTTCTGGGTGTAACACAACTCATTCTTCCCAGCCACCAGAGTGTCACTCTACAACACAACTTGGATCCTATCCCTGAACGGTTAAAGCCCTTCTGTGGCTTCCTCATGTGCTGGAGGGAAACCCCAAATATACCAAATACATGTGCGTGTGTGTGTTTGTGTGTGTGTGTGTCCAGCTTTATTGAGGTATAACTGACAAAAATTCTGTATACTTAAAGTGTACAACATGATTTTTTAATGAAATCTCAGTTTATTTCTATTTTTGTTTCCTATGCTTTTGGGGTCATATCCAAAAAGTCTTTGCCCAAACAATGTCACGAAGCTTTTCCCCTATATTTTATTCTAGTAGTTTTGCAGTTCCAAGACTTATATTTAAATCTTTAATTCATTTTGAGTTGGTTTTTGTATGTGGTGTGGGATAAGGGTTCAGTTTCATTATTCTACACGTGGATATCCAGGTTTTCCAAAACCATTTATTGAAAAGACTATCTTTTCCCTATTGTGTATTCTTGGCACCTTTGCCAAAAATCAAATGACCATAAAGGTGTGGATTTATTCTGGTCTCTCTAGTTTGTTCCACTGGCTTATATGTCTGTTTTTACACAGTATTATACTGTTTTGACTACAGTAGCTTTGTAGTGTATTTTGAAATCAGGTTATGTGATACCTCCATCTTTGTTCTTTTTGTTCAAGATTTTTTGACTATTTGAGGACTTTTGTGGTTTCATATAGACTTTAGGATTGCTTTTTCTATTTCTGCAGAAAATGACATTGGAATTTTCATTGGGATTGCATTAAATCTATAGATTGCTTTAGTCCATTCTCACACTGCTAATAAAGACATACCTGAGACTGGGTAATTTATAAAGGAAAGAGGTTTAATTAACCCGCAGTTCCACATGGCTGGGGAGGCCTCAGGAAACTTACAATCATGGTGGAAGGAGAAGCAAATACATCCTTCTTCACATAGTGGCAACAAGGAGAAGTGCCGAGCAAAAGGGGAAAAGGCCTTTATAAAACCATCAGATCTCATAAGAACTCACTCACTATCATGAGAACAGCAGCATGGAGGTAACTGCCCACATGAGTCAATTATCTCCCACTGGTTCCCTCCCACAATGCATGGGGATTACGGGAACTGCAATTCAAGATGAGATTTGGGTGGGGACACAGCCAAACCATATCAGGTAGTATGAATATTTTACCAATATTAATTCGTTCAATCCATAAACATTGGATATCTTTGCATGAATTTCTTTCATCAATGTTTTGTACTTTCAGTGTATAGATTTTTCACTTCCTTGGTTAAATTTATTCTTAAGTTTTTAAAAATTTTTAATGCTTTCATAAATGGGATTGTTTTCTTATTTTTTTTTTCAAATAGGTAATTGTTCGTGTATAGAAGTACAACTGATTTTTGCATATTGAATCTGTAACCTGAAACTTAACTAAATTTGTTTAGTTGTTTAAATCAGATTTTTTGTGGAATCTTTAGAATTTTTCTATATATAAATCATGTCCTTTGCAAACAGGGACAATTTTACTTCTTTCTTCCAAATTTGGATCCCTGTAATTTTTTAAAAATTTAATTGCTCTGGGTAGGGCTTCTAGTACTATGTTGAATACACGAGACAAGAATAGACAGCCATATCTTAATTCTGATCCTAGGGGAAAGGTTTTCAGCTTTTGGCCATTGAAAATGATATTAGCTGTTAGATTATCATATGTGGTTTTTATTATTTTGAGGCCCACAGTACCATACTGTGTTGATTACAACAGCTTTGATAGCTTTTTACTGTATCTTGAAATCAGATTATGTGATGCCTCCAGTTTTGTCCTTTTCTTAGGATAATGGCCTCCAGTTCCATCTATGTTGCTGCAAAGGTCATGCATGATTTCATTCTTTTTTATGGCTACATAATATTCCATGATGAATATGTATATTTTCTTTATCCACTCTACTGCTGGTGGGCATCTAGATTGATTTCATGTCTTTGCTATTGTGAATAGTGCTGCAATGAACATACACATTCACGTGTATTTATGGTAAAACAATTTATATTCTTTTGTTTATATACTCAATAATGGGATGGCTGGGTCAAATAGTAGTTCTGTTTTAAGTTCTTTGAGGAGTTGCCACACTGCTTTCCACATGGCTGAACTAATTTATATTCCCACCAGCAGTGTATACGTGTTCCCTCTTCTCTGAAACCTCACCAGCATCTGTTATTTTCTGATTTTTTTAATAATACCATTCTGACTGGTGCGAGATGGTGTCTCAATGTAGTTTTGATTTTCATTTCTCTAATGAATAGTGATGTTAAGTATTTTTTCAGATGCTTGTTGGTCATATGTATATCTTCTTTTGAAAAGTGTCTGTTTGTGTCCTTTGTCCACTTTTTAATGAGGTTGTTTTTTGCTTGTTGATTTAAGATCCTGTATATAGATTCTGGATATTAGACCTTTGTTGGATGCATAGTTTGCATATATTTTCACCCATTCTATAAGCTGCCTGTTTACTCTGTTGATAATTTCTTTTTCTGTGCAGAAGTTCTTCAGTTTAATTAGGTCCCATTTGTCAATTTTTGTTTTTGTTGCAATTGCTTTTGGCATCTTCATCATGAAATGTTTGCCAGGTTGTATGTCCAGAATGGTATTACCTAGGTTTTCTTTCAGGATTTTTATAGTTTTAAGTTTTGCATTTACATCTTTAGTTCATCTTGAGTTGAATTTTGTATATGGTGTAAGGAAGGGGTCCAGTTTCAATCTTCTGCATATGGCTAGCCTGTTATGATAGCACCATTTTTTTTTGAATAGGGATCCTTTTCTCCAATGCTTATTTTTGTCAGCTTTGCTGAAGATTGGATGGCTGTAGGTATGCAGGATTATTTCTGGACTTTATTCTGTTCCACTGGTCTATGTGCCTGTTTTTGTATCAGTACCATGTTATTTGGTTACTGTAATCTTAACCTTGTAGTATATGTGTTTTTTGTTTTGTTTTGTTTTGTTTTCTTCTTGAGACAGAGTCTCACTCTGTTGCCCAGGTTGGAGTGCAGTGGCATGATCTCGGCTTACTCTGCCTCCCAGGTTTAAGTGATTCTCCTGCCTCAGCCTCTCCTGAGTAGCTGCAATTCCAGGTTCTTGCCACAATGCCCGGCTAATTTTTGTATTTTTAGTAGAGACAGGGTTTTTCCATGTTTTCCAGGTTGGTTTCGAACTCCTGACATCAGGTGATCTGCCCACCTTGGCCTCCCGAAGTGCTGGGATTACAGGTGTGAGCCACCATGCCCAGCCCCTTGTAGTATAGTTCAAAGTCAAGTAAATTAATGTGGCCAGCTTTGTTCTTTTTGCTTAGGATTGCCTGGGCTATTCAGGCTCTTTCTTGGTTCCATATGAATTTTAGAACAATTTTTTTTTTGTAATTCTGTGAATTTTTAAAAAATATTTCTTTATTGATTTATTCTTTGACCCATTGGTTTTTTACTAGTATGCTGTTTTAGTCTCCTTGAATTTGTTAACACTTGTTTCATGGCCTACCTAACCTTTGATTTATGCAGAAGAATGTTCCATGTGCATTTGAAAAGAATGTGTATTCTGCTCCTGATGGATGGAATATTCTTTTTATATCTGTTTGATCCATTTGATCTATAACGTTTGAACAGTATGGTTCAAATCCACTGTTTCCTTACTAGTTTTCTCTCCAAATAATCTATTCATTGTTGAGAGTGGGGTGTTGAAGTTCCTTACTGCCATTGTATACTTGTCTATTTATTTCTTTTTCTGTTACTATCAGTGTTATATATTTAGGGACCCTGATGTTGGGTGCATATATATTTATAATTGTTATGTCTTCTTGATGAATTGACCTTTTTATCATTAAATAATGACCTTCTTTGTCTCTTGGGACAGTTTTGACTTGAAGTCTATTTTGTCAAATATAAATATATATAAACATAGCTACTCCTGCTCCCTTTTGGTTACTGTTTGCACAAAATATCTTTTTCTACTCCTTCTTTTTCCACCTGTGTGCCTCCTTAAAGCAAAAACGAGTCTCTTTTAGGCAGCATATAATTAGATCTTATTTTTTAAAATTTGTTCAGTCACTCTGTCAATTTACATTTAAAAGTAATTACCAGGTCTGGGCACAGTGGTTCATGGCTGTAATCCCAGCACTCTGGGAGGTCACAATGAGAGGATCATGAGGCCAGGAGTTTGACAGCAGCCTGGGCAACACAGCAAGACCCTAGTTCCACAAAAGAAAAATTTTTTAATTAGCCAAGTGTGGTGGTGCACACCTGCAATCATAGCTACTTGAGAGGCTGAGGAGGGAGGATTGCTTGAACCCAGGAGTTTGAGGCTGCAGTGAATTATGATCACAGCATTGCACTACAGCCTGGGTGACAAAGCAAGACCCTCTCTCTAAAAAATCTTTAATTTTAATTAAAAAGGAAGTAATTTCTAAGAGGTAAGAACTTAATGTTGACATTTCGTTTATTGTTTCCTGATAGTATTATATTCCTTTATTCATTTTTCCCTCTTGCTGTCTTCTTTTGTGATTTGATAAATTTTTATAGTAGTATGATTTGATTTCTGTCTCTTTATCTTTTGTGTATGTACTATAGGTATTTGTTTTATTTTGTGGTTATCATGAGGCTTACATTACACATCTTACAGTTATAAAAGTCAATTCTAGGCTGATAATAACTTAATTATGACCACATATAAAAACTCTACACTTTAACTTCTCCTCCCTCCACATTTTACTATCGATGTCAAAATTTACACCTTTTATATATTGTGTATCCATTAACAATTATTGTAGCTATAGTTATTATTAATACATTTATCTCTTAACTTTATACTGGAGTCAAAAGTGACTTATTCACCACTTTTACAGTATTATTCCACCACTTTTACAGTATTATTCTGAGTCTGATCATATTTTTATCCTTAGAGTGAATTTTATATATTCTTTTTTTTTTTTTTTTTTTGAGACGGAGTCTTGATCTGTCACCAGGCTGGAGTGCAGTGGCATGATCTCGGCTCACTGCAATCTCCAATTCCTGGGTTCAAGCAATTCTCCTGCCTCAGCCTCCCAAGTAGCTGTGATTACAGGTGCGGGCCACCACACTCACCTGATTTTTTTTTATTTTTAGTAGAGACAGGATTTCACCATGTTAGCCAGGACGGTCTCAATCTCCTGACCTCGTGATCCACCCGCCTTGACCTCCCAAAGTGCTGGGATTACAGGTATGAGCCACTGCACCTGGATGAATTTTATATTTTCATATGTTTTCAGGTTGTTAGTTAGCATCATTTTTTTCAACTTGAACTCTCTTTAGTATTTCTTGTAAAGTAGGTCCAGTGGTAATGAACTCCCTCAGCTTTTGTTTGTCTGGGAAAGTCTTTGTCTCCCCTTAATTTTTGAAGAATGGCTTTGCTGGGTATAATATTCCTGGTTGGCAGTTTTTGTTCTTTTTTTCTTTCAGTACTTTATATATCATCTCACTTTCTCCTGGATTGCAAGGTTTCTGCTGAGAAATATGTAGATAGTCTGAAGAGGATTCCATTTTATGTCATAAGTTGCTTCTCTTGTGCTGCTTTGATAATTTTCTCTTTGACTTTGACTTTTGGGAATTTAATTATAATGTGTCTCAGTGAAGATCTCCTTATGTTCAACCTATTTGGAGTTCTTTGGACTTAGTAGATCTGGATATTTATTTCCCATTCCAGGTGTGATAAGTTTTCTGTCATTATTTTTTAAAATATGCTTTCTGTTCCTTTCTCTTTCTCTGCTCCATTAGAACTGCCATAATGCTTACATCGGGTTCCCTTGATTGTGTCTCTTAAGTTCCACAGACTTTCTTGACTCTTTTTTCTTTTATTCCTCTACTTGGGAAATTCCAAATGACCTCTTTGAGCTTGCTAATTCTCCCTTTTGCTTGATTGAGTCTGTTGTTGAGTTCTTTATGAAAATTTTCAGTTTAAACATTATGCTCTTAAATTCTAGAAATTTTTAGTTCTTTTTTATGGGTTGTCTCTCTTTGTTGAATTTTGAATTATGTTCGGTATTGTTTTCCTAGTTTTGTTTAGATTTCTATCAGTATTCACTTGTATCTCACTGAACTTCTTTAAGGCAATTAGTTTGAATCCTTTGTAAAGGGGTTCATAGATCTTCATTTATTTAGATTATTTCATTTTGTTCCTTTCTTGGTGTATGTTTTTCTGATTATTCATGTTTCTTGTGGCATCTGAAGAAGTAAGTACCTCCTCCAGTCTTTACAGACCATCTTCACCAGGGAAAGCCTTTTACCAGTCAGCCCATGCAGAGATTCTGGGTAGGCTAACTGGTGTGGCTTGTGGGCAGGCTTGCTACTGGACTCTTCAGGCAGGATGGCCTGATACCTGAGTCAGCAGCTGAGCAGGTCTGGAGCTTGAGCCCAAAGGGGCTGGCCTGGTGCTAGGGTCCACTGGGATGAGCCTGACGACTGAGTCCTCAGATGAGCCTGGGTTCATGGGGGTGAGCCAAGAGCAGAGACAGGGAAGTGGCCTGGACATGGCACAGCATACCTAGAGCCTGGGTCCACAAGGGTGAAAGCCCAAATATATTAACACAACATTCAGCAGCTTACATACTCTTAAGCTTACCTCTCCTGTTGCTCACTTGTCTCCTCATCATGCCCCATATGGCAACCACACAGATCTTTTATTCATTCAATAATTGAATCAGTGTTCACTGAACAACTACTATATGTCAGATATTCTGTCACTGCTAAGTGAAAGATGCAGTATGACTGACCTCATGGAGCTTGCATTCTACAGGACAAAGGGGGAAATAAACACAAATACCCAAATAACATGGTTGTCAGGTATTATGCAGAAAACAAGGTGGTTAAAGGGTAGAACCTGAGTTGTGGGGCTATTTTGTATAGTGCATGAGACTTAGTCTTTGAACTTAGACTTTGAACTCAGGGAAGTGATAATCTTTTAGTCTTTCCCTCCAATTTTCTTGGAAAAGGTCCAGTAGAATAGAACCGTGAGAACTGTGGTCAGTAGATGATAACCTACTTGACCTATATTAATAAGTCAAAGGAAGTTTATTAGGCAAGATATTGGTGATGAGACAATTTGTTATGTGTCCACGTGGGATTCCACAGAAAGAGATCTCCATCTGGGGGATAAGAATCTACTCTCAAGCTCTCAGGGTAGTGAATTATAAGGACCTGAGTATGTGCTCTGTTTCTGATTCTGGAGACAGCTAGGGCTCATGATCAAGTCCTTAAAAAGGCCCCTGGGAACTACTCTTGATGGCATTTGGGTGCTTGGGATAATGCATAACCTTTCCAAGATCCTGTCTTAAAGCCCATGCCAAAGTTAACAGTACTCTGAGACACCCTCTCCTCCCAGTAAGGTGGATCCACAGAACATATAAACCTCAAGGATTGCAACTAGCAGTCCTCCCAGGGAACACTTCAGACCATGTGTTTCAAGACCATCAGTCCAGCTAAAAGTCACAGACTGATCCCCCGTATTTTCCAGATGTCCCTTGAGAGCCATGGCAGCCAGCTGGCTGGCCTACCCACCAGGGTCCATGCTCTTACCAGCTGTGATCCACTACTGCCTGACCAGCCCATCGATGTACTTCAAGGCACAGCTTAACTTCTGGACCAGCCCTCTTCCCACCACCGTCCCGCCCCATTCATCACAGTCAAGCTCCAGTGCATTTGCATTTTCTTGCCACTTTTGTGCCAAAAGAAAATCAGTCAAATAAAACACAATCCATGCAGCAGTATCAGGCCACAGGCTTTTTGTCTCGGTCTAACTGACTCTGACAGCTAAGGGAGGAGAGCAGCAAAGCCAGCCTGGCTGAACAGCAGCCATGGCTCTGGTTCCAGAAACAGAAGTGGACACCGCCACACCCAGGTGCGTCTGAGTACCCTTCCAATGCATACTTGGGAGTAGGTGACCTGGGCTCTTCTCAGACTTCCTCCTTGACACCTCCCTTCCACCTGTAATCCCATGGCCCTGACTGATGCAGTGAGCAGTACTTGTCTGTGATCTGCCATAAATCCTCCCAAGTGCAGGTGCACCCAACCCATGCCCGTAATCTCTGCTTGGGTGTTCCAGTCTACCACACCCAAAGTGCACCTTGCCTTATTATGTGACATGGTTGTTTTTTTAAAAACCTATGAATGTGCCTTAAACTTAGAATGTCACCAATTTTTGCTTCTTATGCAAATCAAGCTTATTTTAACTTTTCAAAAACACTGCTGAAAAACATGATCTTGTGGGTATATCTCTACCTTCCTTTCTTTTCTTTTCTTTTTTTTTTTTTTCTTGGAAGGAGCCTTGCTCTGTCGCCAGGCTGGAGTACAGTGGCATGATCTCAGCTCACTGCAACCTCCGCCTCCCAGGTTCAAGTGATTCTCCTGCCTCAGCCTCCCTATCTCTACCTTTTGTGGTAGAGAGTAGAAAAAGTGGTAGAGGTAGAAAAAGTACCTTTCTTTCTACTTCATAGAGAACCATTTGCATATATTCCCAGAGTTTTCCAAGTCTATGTTGGAGGCAGAGTAGGAGAGGAAGCCTGCTGTAGAAGAAGTGACATAGATTTAGGAGTGAGATGTCCCAGGTTTCAGTCCAACATGAGTTCCTATTTGTCTGTGTAGCCACTTTATTCTCTGACACTCAATATTTTATCTGCAAAATGAGGGCATGGATGCCTGTGGAGCATAGGGTAGTAGAAAAGGCATTGGCTTTGGAGTCAGACGTACCTTGTTTTCGACCCCAACTCTGCCACTTCAGGGATAAAAGAAGATGCTGCATGTAGAACGCTTAGTGCCACACCTGCCATAGTGAGCCCTTTAGTGGCACCTGACCCTGCTGAGCCTTCTCTTGTTTGAAAGCACTTTCCAGTCCCCACTTTCCGGTACCACATTCCTCTGCTTTTCATCCAACTTTATTGGTCACTTCTTTCAGTATCCTTACTGGCTCTGCCTTCTCCTTCCAAACACAAAATTTTGGAGTTGCTTGGAGGTTATTTCCAGAGTCCTGACTTTTTCCTCTCTTCCAGGAAGCTCAGTCCTCCCACCTTTGTCTCTCTGGTCCAGACCACTCCCAGGGCACTGAAAGGTCTTGGATAAACATATGCCTACTTGAGGACCTATTTGAACTTCTCAAAATCAGAATTCTTGTGTCTTGCAGCCAAAGCACCTCCTCAACCCTGTGTATTGTGTCTCAGTCAATAGCACCACTGTTGGCCTGGTTGCTGAATCCAGAAACGGGAGACTTTCTTGACTCCAACCTCTCTGTCTTCACTATTCTTCTAATCCATTGTTGAACTCTGTGGTTCTATGTTAAAAAGACATTTTGAATCTATACTTGTCTCCACGACTCCTTCCACTACCCTTGTAGCAATGAAGGTCATCACAACCTCTTGATCTTACTACTACAGTAGTTTCCTAACTGTTTTCCAGCTTCCAGACCTTTTCCTATGCAACACAGTCTCCAAATATGTGTGGTCTTTCTAACCATAAGTATGTCATATCACTCAGCTGCTTAAATTCTCCTGGGTAACTTCCCATTTTATTTAGAAATATTAGTAAATTCAGACTATCCTTTGGGACTTAGAATGTTCTTTATCATCTGGCCTCTGCCTCAATCTTCAACTTCACTACATGCCACTCTCCCAGCCACTAGTTATACTGGTCCTCTTTTCCACCTTGAGGTCCTCAAAGGTTCTATTCCACAGGCTTAGGACTCCCTGCCATTTCTGGTTTACAGGATCTTTATCTAATACAGGACTCAGGTACAGGTCCAAGGGAGACAGAAGTAAGAGATCCCATGGATTTATAATTGCTCCTACTCTCTCAAGCTACATCTTTGACCAAGAGTCAAGTTCCAAAGTGGTTATTTTCCCTGGCAGTACCCTGATTTCTCATATAAACAGACTTTTCTGAACATGTCCTTCAAATAGTTCAGACCTGTCAGTAGGTCTGAATTACAGGGGTAGAAACAATCCTAAAGCATATGCTGGGATGCTCACTGCATACCAACATGGGTATCTCCAAATTATCTTGCCTGTTGGGGTCAACAGTTCTTGGAGTTGGCTAGTTAGCAAGCCTAGGAGAATGACCACTATGGAGGCATCGCATTCTGGAAGAATTTCTTAGTGTATTAGTCAGGCCATCCAACATTTTGGCCCAGCTTATTTCTTCATTCACTATTCTACCCACACACATGCATCTTGCTACCCACACACAATTCATTGCTTGATGAATTTACCTTTCACAGCTCTGTTTTCATTCTCTACCTGTGATACTTATTTAGCCACTGTGGAAGCCACACTCTCCTTCAAGTCCTAGTCTGAATGTCAACTCATGAATACTCTGAATCTAAGTGTTCATCCCAAAAGTAGCTTTGTGTTATCTTCTTGGAGCTCCAAGTGATGGTGCTTATCTCCCACTAGTGGCCCCTGCCACATCCTACCATGGTAGACCAGGCACCATGCTATGCATTTCATAAGCCTTATCTAACATAGTACCTATGAGATAGGTACCATCAATAGCCCCAGTATACTACCCATGAGAAAAATGAAGCCTAGAAAATGAAGTGGCATGTCCACATTCATAATTCAAACCCAATCTGTTTTACTCTATCATGCATTATTTTAGCCATTGCACTATTTTGCCTCATTTCAAAGCATGACTCTCCATATTCCTTGAGGCTCATCTTCATATATACTAGGCCTCCACAGCATATAAAACACTGACACTTTCCAGGTCACACACTGTTAATAGAGTGGTTTCCTATTCTGCTTCTGTAAAGTCTCTTAAAAGTAGGGGGAAGGTAAAGAAAGGTCCATCCACAACAGCATCAACTATTTGTTATAATGAGAAAAAGTTGGGAAATTGATATCTAAATGTTTCCAACACCAACATTAGCTTAGATTCTCTTCCCCACCCTTGGCCTAGGAGGGTCACACCAAGACAAGTCAGACTGCCCTTTGGAGCCCATTCATTAGAGAAGGGAAGTGTTTATGTGGCCTCAGCTTGGGATGAAATAATGATTGCCTTTCCTCCCAGCAGGTCTCACCCCATCTCAGGAAGACGTCAGGGGTCAGCACAAGGACAAACTCTGTGTTGATGAGTCATTCTGGGAGAAAGCCAATCTTAGGATGGAGGTGGGCTCCAGGGACTGGTGAAAGGAAATGGTACCTTTTCCTTTAAGAACTGAGGTTGAATTTAACCTCAGTCTGATGGCATGAAAAACCACCTGGTCTGTCTGGCTGGGGATCCAGGAAAGGGAACAAGGGTTCCCAAAGAGGAAGACTTATGGGCTAGTTTCTGCCATGGCCCTTGGGAGATCTTCGCTGCCAAGTCTCTGAGGAGCACAGGTGAGGCAGGTGTCAGAAATGCAGGCCCGTTTTGTTTTTTTCCATTTGTAAATCTGGTTCCATTAAAAGAAGGAAGAAGTGGTGGAAAAAGTGTACTTCTGAGGAGGCAGTAGAGTGGTGAGGCCAACAAACTCTGGTTTCTCTCCAAGCCAGTACATCTGCTGTGGTGCCCTTGGAGTACTGTTGAATCATACGGTGAAAATGCTGGAGCTTGCAAGTATTACTGGCTTTTCTGCTTCTACTGCCATTACCACCATCCTCAACACCAATACCATAACCTTGGCCACTCTTCCAACTACTGCTACTATCACTAGCCACTCTTTAGTCATTGAATTATTTGGCAGGTACCATTATAGGTGATCAGATGTTTACTTTTCATTAATGCATATAACAGGAATTATTAGAGGAAACCAAGGTTTAGAGGCCAGACAAGCTGACCAAGGCATACTTCTAAATGGCAGAGCTCTTACCCAAGTGCATCTGACACCAAGGCTCTGCTCTTAACCACTATGACAGATGAAAGATTCCCTTTGGGACAGAGAAGAAGAGTTCAGATTAACAAACCACAAACCATAAAGTAAGGATAAGGCCTACTCCACATCTCTCATCCCCAACTACTCCTCTCCTGCTCACTCATACTTTGTGACTCCATTGCACTCTTTAGAATAACCAGTCTCTCTCCTTCTCCTTTGGGGCTATCACTCCCTTGCCTATTTCTACCATGCAAGATGTGATTGTCATGTTTCTTCTAAATTGCTGTAGACATTCTTGCCTTCTCAGCAGGTCATTGTGACCTCTGCTTGAAAAATGCAGGAAAAAAATTCAGGAAAAAACTCTCATCCTTCAATATCAATCACTGCAGAACAGGTAGGCCAAATATTAACAGTGAGGATTTGGCCAAGCAAGGAGCATCTCCAGCCTCATCATAATGGCATCCAGAGAGCCCACAGCACCCCACTGAGTTCAGGGAAACTCAGTCATAAAGGGACATCCCATCTCTCCAGGGATCCAAAACCAGTTATTCCCTCACCAGAGGGTTATGAGCAAAAGAAACATATTTGAGTCTGGAAGCCTGAACATGCTTTTCAATCATGAGCAAAGCATTAATGTTGATACAAATCTGGACAGGGAGACAGTCTGCTGAAGGTTCCTGAGGTCTTTTCTCTGCTATGCCAGCAGCTTAGGAGAGAATCACCCAGGTAGCAGTTTCCTGTTGCTGGCTTGGAAAGTTTTCCAGTGGACTCTTCAAGCATAAATATATTGGAATGAGTCTGATCCCAGGAAAAGCAACAAATATCAGGAAAGTGGAACATAAATCTTGCCTAGGGTGGAGATTCCTTGACAGGAAGATTTTTTTTTTCACTAGTGATACAAGAGAGAATGTGAAAGTTCAGCCTGATTTTGTGAGCTATGATCATAGTGTTTCTCTTTCTGGAAGAAACTTAGCATTGCAGAGTGTTTCTGGGATTTAAGCTTATGGAAACTGAATTTACTAGAGACTCTGTCTGTGGTTGCATATCCTGCTCCCACAGTTGGAAGCCAGTTCAGTGGGATATGCCCTGAAGTTGGTAGACAAGGATTGATTGATGTTTTGGGACTGAGATAGGGATAAATCAACCCACTGCTTATACTTATAGTAAAATACATGGGAAGTAAAGCATGTTTCACATTACAAAATTCATACATTAAAACAGGTAAAGTACATCCTGGAAAGTCCCACCCTTAACTTCTAGAAGGCCAATTTAACACTATTTACAACAATTATAGCAGCCAACATTTAACAAGGCCTTATTCTGTAGTAAGCATTTTGCATGTATCATGTCACTCAATCATCCTGACAATTCTATGAGATAAATAGCTATATTATGCCTATAGGTAAAACTGACACAGAGAGGATCAGAAACTTTTCTAAGTTCATACAGAATATGGGTCAGCATAAAGATCTGACCTTAGGGTGTTAAGGTCAATGCCTATGCTATTAACTTCTATATAATGCAAACTAAGGATCAAATAAAAGAAACTCAAAGAGTCCCAATTTAATTGTTGTTTCCCATTCTCTAACTCTTGAGATTCTTAAAGTCATACATGAAGGTAGATTATAGGAATAAAGAACAGCTGAGTTACTGGGGCCAAGGTTCCAAACCACCAGAAGCAAGCTGTTTTTTTTTTTTTTTTCCCCCAAATATACAAGGGAAAGGTCTTCACCTCCTGCAGTTCATGAGCTGAACAGATATCTAATTAAGAAGCCTGCACTGTTAAGAAGAAAGTATGGTGAGTTCTGACGAACTGACCACACAAACTTAAGTCGGGAACACCAAGTTCTCATTGCCTTGGTTTAATCTCATGCTTTCATTTAGGCAGGATATCTAAACCAAAAGGTTGTCGGAGCCAAGGACTAAGACAGCAAAAGAGTCCTAAGAAGAAGGAGGAGAAAGCAGGCTGATCCACATATACTAGAAGCATAGAAAGGTTTTCGAAGCTAAATGAAGGAACAGATGGAGATGGGCTCAAGTTTTTGGGCTTCCAAACAATATGGAATAATTCTAAGAAATAACCAAGGATGAATTGCTGCTCCTAGAGTAAAAAAAAAAAACATACGAATCCAGTTTTACCTGACAAAACACCAATTCTGATGACCACTTTTATCTCTTCTTGACTTCAAACTTGAACCAGAAAATTAATAACATATTCATTCATTAATTTGTTTCATTGTTTTTTCTCATCAATTACATTTATACAATTTCAGGAAGGCCAATGTTCACCTATAACATCTTTATTATTTTTAACTTTAACCTGAATTCAATGAGTAGCAGACTTCACATGCAATTAGTGTGAGCCTTAATCAAAGAGCTTTATTGTGTGTTCTAACAGGAAGCCTATCTATAGTCCTCTTCTGTTGATGACAGTGGGGATCTTGAGAGCACACGCACAGACACACACAGCCTTGATGTGTGCTACCAATAAGATACATTCTACAGGGACCATTGAGTATTGCCTTCCATAGGAGAAGAGAGGATAAAATTTTATAGCAGGAAGTAGCTAAGATGATCCTCTTTATAACCTGACCATAAAGAAATAGAAGCAGTGGATGATAGACACCAGAACTCCATGCTCCACAGAACAACTGGGTCATTTTGACTGCTTCTGAATAGAAGTAAACAGAGCTTTATGTAAAATTGTTTATACTGGCCAGACTTCAAGAACTTCAACTTTAGTGTTGGATATTTCAAAACCTTCATAAATTAATGGATTATTCCTCCATAATTGGAGCCCAGTGGATCATCTTCTGATGCCTGGAGGGCAATGGAAGACATTCCTGTGCGTGGTAGATCTAGTCAGTTGCTCTCATCTATAACAAGAACATTTCATAACTTCCAATACTTTGTCTAAAAGGAAACTATGAAGCAAACAAAGGTTGAGAAAAGGGACCTTTCTCAGGGATTCAGACAAATATTAGAGCCAATGTTGATTTCCTTAGCAAACCAAATGATCCTTTTTGTGATGGTTTTCACATGTGCATTTTTACTATCCTAGTCCTTAATGTTACTTTAGATTATGCCTTTTTCCAGGGCTTACCCTTTAGCTTGTTGAGCTCCTCCTTAGGCTTTCCCTGGGATGGGAGCAAAGGCTTCAGAATAAACACAGTTCTTCTATCAACAGGACTTCAGCTTGACCCTCTCCAGAACCACACTATGTGGTAGAAGCCAGTGTCAACTTCCACATGGTGAAGGATGCCACTGTGCCTGAGATCTGCAAAAGATATGGAGGTTATTTCCCAGCCTGCTGCTTTACTTGTCATGCAACTATTATGTTAAGAAAGGCCTTAACAATGTCCTCTTTTATATCAGGATATGGGGCCACCCCCATCTCCCAGCCAAAACAATAAAAGGAGCATTTGATATGCAATAAAGTGGCTGTTGCTCAGATGACCCATCCTCCCAAGTTCCATAAACATGTACCTGAGTCTTAAGGGAGAATGCAGGAGGCTCAACTTGACAGAGAGGTTTCACTAAAATCTCTGTACATCATTGAGTCCCCAGAAGAATTGCTTTTCTATTCATGTAATGAATGGAACACAAATATGAAGAAGAATAATTCTTCACACTTTAAAGGGAATGGGAGCAGCTTTAGCACACCGGGGAATGTAGAAAACACATAAGAGTTGTGTTCTATATAGCAGTGACAGGTTATGGTTTCAAAGTAAGCCAAGGCTTTGGCTGATGGTTCACGAGAAGAAGTTAATGATGGGTGCCTCTAGGTTTCTGAGAACATGGGAGAACATGTTACCCACGAAAACATGCGAGGACAGAGGCAAGCTATTTTACAAGAAACTGAAAATCTCATAGTGGAGGATGAGATGGTGAAGGGATAGGTAGAAGTTATGTTCTGTTATGTTTTCTAATCCCACTTTTATAGTCTATATTGGTATGAGACACATATGCTTGTACAACTTGGCCTCATAATCATTCTGCATAGCTTTCAAGGACCAAAGGCTTGAGGGTTATTCTCTCTCCACCTCACAATAAGCTGTTGACCAGAGGATCCTTCATGGTTCCATCAATATCCATTCTCTTCTAGGCCAGATGGAAAATCTACCTGGCTGCCTTTGCACACTTACAACAGAACTTCTCTTTATCAGCTCTACTCCTTTTTCCTGTCATGAAACTTTGAGCACAGGTCACTGAATCATAAACCATTAGAGTTGGAAAGTAGCCAAGAGATTCTCTAGCCCAGTGATTTTTTAACTGTTTTTCATAAAAAGATTTTTCCCAATGAAATTTTACTCAGATCTCAAAATATAAAATAAACATAGTCGCTATGATTCAACATGGCATTTTGATCATAACTTTTTATTACTTTTACCCAATAAATAAATATAGATAGTAGAATTAGAAAAAAGAATAATCGTTTTGCAGTCCCTAATGAAGCCATGGATTTAGGCAGGAACCATGAATGGGTGCTGAAATCATAAGATGAAAGATTGATGTGGAGCTTCACAATACAAGATCGGGCTGACATTCACAGAGCCCAATGATCACACCTATTATTAGTAAAAGTGGGTTAATCAGCTATGTTGTGCCTTCAGAGCAGTTGCAGCAGGGAGTATAGAGCACGACTTATGAAGTACTCTTGCCTGAATAAACAAATAACTAAATAAACTCAAAAATCTTTCCTCTAGTTTCCAGGAAATCTAATCACATCAGTTTCCAGGAGTTATGGGTCATAAAAGCATAAATCAAACAATACCATGAGGAAGCAAGCAGCCAAATTCAGAATGTAGGACAGTCTACAGAACTAATATCCTAGTTTCTCCAAATGATCAAAAGAATGTGCAGTGAGCTGGATTATTGCCCAATTATTCACTCCCTTTTCCTGTGAGAAGATTATACATTCAGGCCTATTGCTCTTTGGCTGACCATTCTCTCAAGGAACAGAGTATGTTCCTGTCCTATTGGTGTTGACTGGGCCCCATGACTTGCTTTGACCAATGGCAAGTAAGCAGCAGAGATTATGTCATGTCCAAGCAAAGCCATGTCAGCTATGCCATCACCAGCTTTCTTGCCCCTTTATTTCTGCCACAAGAGCATCCTGACACAAATAGCCTGGGTCCCAGAAAAACAAGACACATGGAGAGAGGCCAAAGCACTGCCCAACTGCAGACAGTGTGCACTGTGGTCCAGAAATTTAAAAATTTAATCTTTTATGTCATAGCCGTTGAGATTTGGGGGTCATTTGTTACCACAACAAAACAGGTAAATGTAATATGGAAAAAAAATATGCAAAATGAATTATTATAGAATAAAAGAAGCTGGAGAAATGTAACTATTGAAGACATTTCTTGAACGATGATTAGGCCTCATTTCAAACTATAAAATCTCACTTTGGGGAAAACAGAAGCAATATTAACAATCTTTGTGTATGACAGAATGTTAAGGGATTGTTGATTTTATTAGGTATGAGAGTTCATGTATGCATGTATTTCTGAGTTAGAGATGTATACTGAGATATTCAAGACACAAATGACATGATGTCTGGATTTGCTATGAATACTTCTAGAAAACAAAGTAAGAAATGAATAAGCTGTTCACAAAACATTGATAATTGTTGAAGCTAGATAATGAATACATGGAGGTTAATTACACTATTATCTCTAACTTTATACATGTTTTAAAATTTTGCCTAGTAAATAGGTTTTAAATCATAGTGAATAAATTAAAAGGTATTTCAAAAAATGACAGACAGGACATGAAGGAAGTCATCAGTAGACAAAATTATGAAATTCCTTAAATACGTAAAGTGTTTAGATGAGTGGGAACTTAGAAAGTAAGGTTGAGGGGCCGGGCGCGGTGGTTCATGCCTGTAATCCCAGCACTTTGGGAGGTCAAAGCAGGCGGATCACAAGGTCAAGAGCTCAAGACCATCCTGGCCAATATGGTGAGACCCCGTTTCTATTAAAAACTCAAAAATTAGCTGGGCGTGGTGGTACGTGCCTGTAGTCCCAGCTACTTGGGAGGCTGAGGCAGGAGAATCATTTGAACTTGGGAGGCAGACGTTGCAGTGAGCCAAGATTGTGCCACTGCAGCCTGGCGACAGAGCAAGGCTCCATCTCAAAAAAAAAAAAAAAAAAAAAAAAAAAGAAAGTAAGCTTGAGAAAGCTTCATTCTCAAGTATGAGCATGTGTGGCAGAGGGTAGCAGGGGTTTTTCTGGTGGAGGGTATTGATTTGCCCTGGAGAGCTCAGTATAAAGCCAACAACTTTGCTACATTCACCCATCCAGATATCTGCATACAGAATGATATCTGGTAAAGTATTTTCCTTCCAAGTGAAAAATAACAGGTTTCCTTTTCCTTTAAACAAGGCAAAACCTGTCTAAGGAAAACTAGAGCAGCTAATGTGGGTACTGGTGCCCAAGAGCAAAGCACTCCAAAATGTAGCATCTATGCCTTTTCAGCCCAATAGCCAGCTCCTCCTGTTTTCACCCTACAGGGAAGCCTACCAGACAATCAGCCCTGTCCACAGAGGAATGCCAAACAGGCCCATATTGCCTTATTCTTAGATGTGAATGGACTATGAAGAATCGCTATACAATTGGGGAAGGTCTTCAGCTCAACAGAGATAAACACAGGAAAAGTGACACCAGAGAAAACAGAAATAACTAGGAAACAGGATAATATTTTTTAAAAAAGAAAATCTTTAAATTAGCATTCTCAGAGATACTGAAACAAGGCAATGCTCAGAAAACAAGAGCAGAATTCTATGAAAATGGGAAAACAAGAGGTAGTAGAAAGGACTGCTGGAAATTAAAATTCAATCCTAACTCCTACCCTGCCCTGGTTTTAAAAAAAGAAGAAGAAACAACAAAAGAAGATGTAATGGAGTACCCCCAAGACAGGAAAGAGAAATCTGATACTTTCTATCACAGGGAAAGTGAAGGAAACTTTTGGGGCACCTAGAAGTGGGAAGTAACTGAAGCAGATAAGAGAAGAGTAGTAGAAATCTGCCACTTATCTGACAGAACAGTGGAATTCTAGAGCTTGGTTTAGATCTTTGGCGTTTTCATCATGTCTGGTTTTGTCACCATGTAGTTTTAGAATATGTGACATGCACATGTGCAGAAGCAATTTAATGTGATGAGCATATTCTAGAAATGTAAAACCAAAGAAGATTCAGCAGTATATGGAGTAAATCCTCAAGTATCTAATAACTCAGCCAGGCTTTTATTTCTAGAACTGAGAATTTCAAAGTCCAGTCCCTACATTCATTGTCAGCTCTTGGTGTATACAGGTTAAGATTAAAAACAAATCTAAGAATCTCTCACAGGGATGTAAATCAGCTAGAGAAGTTCCCATCATTTTGGTTTTGAAAGCTGGAACTAAGTGGTTTTCAGATGAGAGCTATGCTTGAAATTTTTATAAAAAGAAAATGTTTGTGTGTTGAGAAAAACTCCATTCACACACACACTCCTCATTGAGTACATATTAATTCACTGCAGTACATTATCAAAAAACGAAAGAATATGTCAAAATTATTTTTACACTGGTTAAGTCTAAAAGATTTATAGAACCCATGGCTAATAATTTTGGGGGAAATATCCAATAACAAACCTTGGAATCACATGTCATTTCTGGTAAACACACACAGACACACATTTGGGTGTAACATGAAAGGTATTCTTAGAAAGCACTTGCTAAATTGTTTATTACATTTTATCTAAAGACTAACGTGTCAATTACAAGCCATGTTTCAAAAGAAATTGTTTGGGCACATGCTTTGGCTGAAGGAGTCTTCAAGAGGTTAAAGGAAGGAAGATATTCCTTCAAAACAAAAGGAAGAGATTCCTTGCAAACAAAATTGAGTAGATATTAACTTTAAATGATTTTGAACTTTGTCTAGGCTCTAAGTGAAAAAAATCCATGTGTATATTAAAGAAGAGAAAGGCTTTTATGAATTCTAAGAAAGGGTACTGTCAAAAAAAAAAAAAAAAAAATGACTGATCTCAGGGGAAATTAGACCGCGGATGCTGTGGAGTCCTGGAATGGCTCCAGGCTGCACAGGCCCCTCCAGGAGTAGCGGCTGCACAACCAGTGTATGTTCACAGCGGGAACCCGTGGCTCTAGGCAGCAGCCCTAGGATGGATGCACAAATACAAATCCATTCAGCATGGTTATTCACCAAACCGCCCCAAAGGCCTTCACCAGCCCCACACACCAACCCCACCTTCCATGGGCCTGAAACAACCTAGGAGGAATTTGGAGCGCCTCTGATTTATGGTGGTGAAGGTTTCCTTCCTTTCCAGCCTGCTAGAAGGAAAGAAGCCGAATGAAACACTACTCATACACAGACTTCTAAGCCATGGGTGGCATTTGCACCTAAGTTATATCTTCAACTTGGTATACACACGGGATCCTCTTTCCTTTAAAGTATTTAAATAACTTTCTAGAAACTTCAATATGCGAAGCATGTATATTTTCTAGTATGGTCCTTCTGTTCTTTCTATGGAATAAATTGACAGACAGCTATAAGAGTGTGGGTTTAAGAGTAATGTTTTAAGAGTGTGCGTTCTAGAGTCTGACTTCTTATGTGCACATGAAAGCTCTGGCATGCATGGTTTTATGACCTTAGGAAAGTTACTCAAGCAATCTAATTTCCAATTTGCTCACCTGAGAAATAGAGACGAAGACAGTGTCAATCTTACAGAGTTATTATGAGGATTGAGATAATCTCAACAAAGTTGGAACATTGACCTGTCCAGAGGTATTATGGTTGCAATTAAAAAAGGAAACACACACACACACACACACACACACACACAAAACCCAGCAACTCAAAATGGCCAAAACAATAAGTAAATGTATGTATCATATAAGTTGGAATCTACAAAAGCAGGCTTCAGCACAAAATAATTGACAATTCAATGGGTTGTCCAAAACCCAGGTTCTTTTCCCCTCTTCTATGGTATTCTTGGCTTTGATTTCATCCCAAAGCTGCTCTCTGTCTTGGTCACAAAATGGCAGCCCACGGACAACATTATGACCACCTGTGGCATTATTTCTTGTTCATGTTCAGTTAGAAAAGGTGAGACAAACTTTCCCAGAATCTTTCCAGGAGGTTTCCCTCATCCCTTGGACCAGAATTAGGTCCCATGCTCATTCTAAAATAATCACTGCAGGGAGACTAGGACCACCACACTTGGCACAGACTCATCTTTGCAGGAGAGATGGATGAAGGGGAAGATTACTTATAGATTCTGTAAAGGTTAGCTTTTCTTAGCATTCTAGTCTACACACTTGTAGACTTACAGGAAGTTTTTCTAAATATGCAACTGGTTATTGCCTCAAAGGTCTTGAAATGACAAACACATTTTATTTGTTGTGTCACTTCAGGTTGATTTCTAGTGGCTGTCTAAAGTGGTACTTAAGAAGGATTCAGGGGTTCCAACTGTGTTGAGTAGGAGAAGGAAAAATGATTAGTTGTAGGAATTAGCCTGGAATGGAAGACATGGCCTCATCAATGCCATGGGTAGGACTGAACAACTGGGTGCTGTTTCATTTACACTCTTTTGTTCTGCCACCTTTTAAACTTTAGACAATATGGAACTACACTAACATGTCCTCAAGCTTTTTTGACTAAAACCAGAAGCACATCCTCCCCATGGAAAAATAAATTTCTGAGAGAATGATTTCTGAGAAAGTGAGTTTTCTCAACAGTCCAATTCAACAACTATTTCCTGAACACTAACTTATTTCTTATGTTGTGCCAAGTGCTAAGCAGAATACAAAAGACGTGTAAGACAAACCCTACCCTTAAGAAATTTCCAATCTATCTCAGAAGAAAACATGTGAGCAGTAAAGGGTTAATAGTAGAAAAGACCATCTAGAACTCAGAGTGCAAGGAAATTGCTACCGCCATTTTAATTGGCCATGACTAACTTGACCAGGGAGAATCCCATAATTAAGTGCAGTGCTGTTTGGCAGAGTGGCATATGGGCTCTGCCTAAATCTGTAACAGGGACTGATACTTTCCATGGAGCAGGCAGACAGATGGCCTGAGATTTTCAGACTTAGCTTCAGTTTCTCCCACGTATTAATCATACCCACTACTGTGACCTTGTATAAATATATATTCTTCCATTAAAGGATAGATCTTGAAGCCTGATGAGGAGGTACATTTCTAGAGCACTAAGTGTGGTAGTGGCTTCTTAGGCTCCTGCACCTTCTTGCAATACAACTCTCAGGATTCCCAGTTGAACAGCATTGATCTATCAAAGTGGCTCTGCACTCTTGGCCCTAGAGAATATGTTGTATAGAGAATATACTGTATATCACAGATTCTTACATGCTCATATCAGTGCTACATGTCTATAACTAATTTGGAGCAGCTAAGCCTGATAAAAATTTATGGGGTGATAATAACAGCAACAGTTACTCACTAACAGTCACTTAATCCAGAGCACTGTATAGGCAAGAAGAATCATGATATAAAACTGAAAATAAAATGTCTTTGGCTTACAAGATATTTATAATCTGGTTAACTTAATATAACAGAGATATATAGAACAAAATGTATAAAGGAACGTACAAGACTACTATGTCTCATCTAGGTCCCTACTGTCTCAAAAGCAGATTATGACAGTTGGTTCTTTTGGCTCAATTTTGGTCCACTCTATACACAACTGTCAGGGCCATCTTCACAACGTATACCTTTGGATGAATCATTTCCTTGGTGGAAAACCTACAATGCCATCACAGTGCCTAGAGAAAAATTACCCTCTTGACTTTCAAGGTCTCCAACTATCATCTGAAATCTGCTTCCCAGTCTTCCAATCTATTGCCATGTAATTGCCCTCTTTCACTACCCACATGGCTCCTTTAACTAAATTTGTTTACTTATGATTTCTATTTCCAAATATGCCAATGGTGTTCCTGCCTCCATGGCCTGCTCACCTCTGCATGTAACACTCTTCGTGCCTCTACTTATATGAGTCTTGTTTTTCTTTGAAGATAAAGGCTCATTTCCTACAAAATTATTTTCCTAAGCACAGCAGTTTACAGAGTCATTCCCATCTCTGAACTCCAACAACACTGGCATTTCTTAGATAATAGGATGAGTTATTATGCATCAATTTTATGTGTCTTGCCTCCCAACCTTGGTTTTAAGTTCCTTGATGTTGAGTACCTGTCCTAATCCACTCTGTATAGCCAAAACTTAACAAATACAAAATCTTCAACACTGCTCTTGATGGCAATATAAAGTTAGGCATAAGCACTGAGCTGAGTAAAGGAGTAATCAGTTATAACCAGAATAAACTGGAATTAATTTTTCAAAGGTTTACTAGACCACTGACTTTTAAAATTGGATTTGGAAGAAAGGGCAGGAATGACTGAAGTGTGAGAAGGAGGAAGCAAGGAGGGCGTAGGTTAAAATGGTGGCTGTGGACATGGAAAAGAATGTGGACATGTAATGGGTGGGCCCGGCAGCCTGGCCACATTCTGATAATGCAATAAAATCAACAAACCAGTGCAGAAGTCTGGTTGCCAGATGCCCTTCCCATTGCATATCTTCTAGGTGTAACTTGCTGAGGTCTACAGAGTCAACAATTAGGGCCAAGAAAAAGTCATCCTGTAGGCTCAAATTCTATCTTATGACCTTTAAATATTTTTTTCAATTCATTTCTTTAAAATACCATTTCCTTTGGCAAAGTAGTTTTTTCCAATGGGAAGCTTGTTGGTAAGTTTTTTGGTCCTCATTTTAACCTTGTTAGAACAATTGGACAGAATTGCAAATGTTGATTAATATTTTGCACATGTATTTATCCTCTTTTTCATGTCCTCAAGTCCCTCTCAGAAGCTCCATATTGTAGAGAAGACCCTATAACTTCTAGATCTGCCGGTTTTCAGTGGGGTAGGATACGTTACTGTTATGTTCTGATCAAGGGATCAGCCAGGTTTGGCTGAGGCTGCACAGCTGTGACCCAGTCAGCAAGCCCTGACCTCAAACCCCTCTTATGCTCAATGCTTTAGCTTTAATCCACCTCAGTTATTCTCCAGAGCAGACATCTGAAGAGTGAGTACACCAAAGAGTTAGGAAAGTGTGCCAAGGAAGGTATGAATTCTCTCACTTGATATTTCTTAACTTTGTAAACACTCTACTTCCCTACAGATCTGGGTTACCAGATACCCAAAAGAGGTACAGTCAATTCTTCATTTAAAGTTTCTTTCTCCTTTAAACTTCACTGTTCAAAACTGTCCATCTATTTTCTCTATACTTATTCCATTCTCTGTGTATCCACAGTATGAAAGAAATAAGAATGGCAGAACTCAAAATACGGATCTTAGATATTATGTCCTCAGAGCCCCTGATTCATCAGAATAAACTGTGGCCCAGAGGGGGGTGCGGCCTGGTCAGTGTCACTTAGACAACTTATAGTTCTTTAATTATATTAAGAACTAAGATCTTCCCTGTAATTTGACTTACGTCCCTAATGTAACTGCAAATTTAAAGAACAATTAATGAGGACCCTTCTTTAGATAGAATGTTATGCTTCCTCCACGTTAGAAACAAACTCATTGCAAGAAGCCAAAATAAGAATTTCACAAGAAGTCAGAACAAGAATTTTTCATCAAAAAATCACTATGGTAAGTTTTATCTGTGGATCAATTATACTGCAATAAGCCCACCTCTATCCTCCCTTAAACTTATATAATGTTAAAAAAAAAAAAGATAAATAGACAGGACGGTCAGGCACCTGCTCTCCCACCTCAAGGATTAGCTTCCTCTAGAATAGTGTTTCTCCGCAGCAGCATTACTGATCTTTTAGGTTGAGTTTTTGCTGTGGGGCTGTGCTGTGCATTGCTGGATGTTCATCAGTACCCACTATCCCCAGCTTCTACACCTTGGACGCCAGTAGCAATCCTTCTTCCCCCACACCCTCCTCCATTCTGCCCCCAGTTATGAGAACCAAAAACGTCTCCAGACATTACGAAGTTTCCCATGAGGGAAAAAATTGCCACCCTCCTCCCAGAGAACCACTGGTCTAGAACATGGAGGTTATTCTGGGAGGTCCTTGCAGAAGTTTCTCATTAATATTTGTGTTCCATACCCTTTACTACCTACTCTACCATTACTGCTGTAATTTCTATCCTGAGCTCCCTCAAAGAGGTTAACATACAGCAAACAACACTGCCCTTTCATAATGCCTCCTCCAGACAAGGCTTGACAAAGAGTGGAGATCACTGAAAGATGTGAAAACCAGAGGGTGAGGCTCACTGGCGGAGGTGGGGTTGCGGGGGGACTATAAAGGTGACCTACTGCAGAAAGCACTCAGGAAGTTAAACTCCTCTCTGAATTTACAATTAATTATGTATTGCTATATAACAAACTATCTAAAATTTAGTGGATTAAAACAATGTCAATGTATGTGGGTCAGAAATTTGGTCAAGGTTCAGATGGGCAGGTTCTTCTGCTCCATGTGGCACTGGCTGGGGTCACTCATTCAGTTGTATTCCCTTGGTTGCTGAGATAAGCTGGATATCCAAGAGAGCTTCAGTCACATGTCTGGTATACTGGTGCTCCTCCAAATGGCCCCCCTCTCTCTCCACATAGTCAGCTTGGGCCTCTTCAGAGGATGATGTTCAGATATCTAGCATGCTGGTTGATTTCCAAGAGCAAAAAAGGAAGATTTCATACCTCTTAAAGGCTTAGCTTAGAAATGGCATGTGGTTTTAAAAATATGTGCAAGGATACATATAGAAACAAATATAAATGTGTGGCTAGGTGTGTGTGTATGCATGTATTTCCTCCCTCGTTTGTAAAGAGGACCTAGTCATAATGATATTCCAGTAACAATTAGCACGTCTAGTATTCAGATCTTGGCTTCCATTACCATTTTCTAGTAAAAGGAACAAGGGTTTTTTGGAGAAATGATTAATTCCAGGGCTACTGTAGGAAAAATACAACATGATCCTGAACATCTTGTATTGACAGAAAGTAAGAAAGTGTTCATAAAAAGGTAGGAGCGTGTTGAAAGGACATTCAATTCATGCTGAAGAAGCTCCCAGTGGCCAGATCTATGACAATTTAAGCAATAAAATAATGAGTACAGTAAACGATAACCTACAAAATAAAATAAATATCAACTGGTCCATATTGATATAAATAAATAATTGAATAAATAAACAAATGGAGAACGGGCAACTCTTACAATAGAATTACAGTTAATAAATCTAAAAACAGGAAAAATAGAAGTAGAATATCAAATAATTGTTTAAGGCAAGAATCATGGACAGATGCTAAAATTAGTGGGCAAAACTATAATGAAAAACAGAATATTTGCATATTTTCTATGGTATCCTAGAAAATGCCTCCTCAAAAGATAACACATTCTATCTAATCCCTGAAATCTATAAATGTTATATTACATGGGAAAGACTTTATGGATGTGATTAAGTGAAAGATCTTGAGATGGAGGGGTTATTCTGGATTGTGTGGGTGGGCCCTGAATACAGCCACAAATTTCCTTACAAGAGACAGGCAGAAGGAGATTTGATGGCACACAGAAGATCATGTAAAGGAGGAGGAAGAAAGCAGAGTGAGAGAGAGACGATGTTACACCACTGCCTGTGAAGGTGAAGAAATGGCCATGGGCCAAGGAATGAAAGGAATGCAGCTTGAGATGCTGGACTATGTGAGGAAGGGAATTCATTTCTAGAGCCTCCACAGAGAGCACAGCCCTGTAACACTCTTCTTTCAGTTCAATGATATTGATCAGAATGAAATCCAAAGACTTCCGGCCTCCAGAATTTTAAGAGAATTAAGTTCTATTGTTTTACATGACCACGAGTGTGGTAATTTGTTACAGTGGCCAAAGTGAACTAATACAGTCTCAGAATATTTACCGTAATATGCTTACTAATTACAGAAACAAACAAACAAAAACAAACCCAGGACTTTTAAAGGGAACTTGTAAGATGCCACCTTAACTAAAGGACCAAGGTTAAAAAGACCAGTAATACAATATCTTAACATCATGTACCTCCTGTTACAATATACTGCAAAGATCCAAAATCACCTCTGGAATTTCTTGCCAAAAATGCATAATCCTGATCTAACAATGAAGCATTTCACACAAAACCAAATTAATGGACATTCTACAAAATAACTGCACAATACGCTGAAGGTAATTAAACAAAGAAAGATTGGAGACTGACCCAGATTGGAGAAGACTAAGAAAAAATGACAACTAAAGGTGATGTGGAATCCTGTAATTGATCCTGGATGAGAAAAACAATGACATTCGTGGGTATATTCATTTACTATCACTGCATAGCAAATTACTCCTAGCTTAGAGGCTTAAAACAACAGTCATTTATAAGCTTTCAGTTCCGTAGGTCAGAATTCCAGCATGGTGTATCACTACTCAGGGTATCACAAGACTGAAATCAAGCTGGCATGACGGAGTTCTTGTCTGAAGCTCTGGAAATGGATCCACTTCCAAACTCATTCAGGTTGTTGGCAGAATTCAGCTCCTTGCGGTTCTAGGACTGAGGTCTCTGTTTTCTTGCTGGCTGTCAATTGGGTCTTCTCTCACCTCCTAGAGGCCACCTGCATTCCTTGCCATGTAACTACTTCCAGCCGTGGGGGTTTTCCACATGTCAAATCCTCTTTGTGCTTCAAATCTGAGGCCTAATGAGTTTGACCTCTAGACCCAGGTTTAAAAGACTCAGGTGATTAGCTCAGTCCCACCTGGAGAGTCTCTCTATATTAAGATCAACTGATTTTGGACCTTCATTATATCTACAGATTCCTTCCCTAGCAGCACTTACTTAGTGTTTGATTGGATAACTGAGAGACAGTGTGTGTGGCTGGGAATCTTGGGGACCATCTTAGAATTCTGCCTACCCAAGTGAGACAACTGGTAAAATTTGAATAATGTTTATAGATTAGCTAATAGGATTATATCAATGTTAATTTTCCAACTTACATAATGATACATTGGTTATATAAAATGTTAACATTAGCAGAAACTGGATGAATGTACATGGGAATTCTGTGTACTATTTTTGGCATTTTTTGTAAATCTAAAATTATTTAAAGTAAAAAGATTTTTAAAAAGCAAGTCATGGCCAGGCTCAGTGGCTCACACCTGTAATCCCAGCACTTTGGGTGGCTGAGGTGAGAGAATCACTTGAGGACAGGAGTTTGAGATAGGCCTGGCCAACATAGTGAGACCCCCCACCTCTACAAAAAAATTAAAAATTAGCAGTGCATGGTGGTGCATGCCTGTAGTCCCAACCACTCAGCAAGCTGAGTTGGGAGATCGCTTGAGCCCAGGAGTTTAAGACTACAATGCGCTATTATTGTGCCACTGCACTCCAGCCTGGATGACGGAGCAAGGACTCACCTCTTAAACAAAAACAAAGCAAGTCACAAGGCTATCTCGGTGTCATGGAATACTATGCAGCCATAAAAAGGAAGGAGATCATGTCCTTTGCAGGGACATGGATGAAGCTGGAAGCCATCATCCTCAGCAAACTAACACAGGAACAGAAAACCAGAAAACCAAACACCACATGTTCTCACTCATAAGTGGGAGCTGAACAATAAGAACACATAGACACAGGGAGGGGAACACCACACACCAGGGCCTATTGGGGGGTGAGGGGTGAGGGGAGGTAACTTAGAGGACAGGTTGCTAGGTGCAGCAAACCAACATGGCACATGTATACCTATGTAACAAACCTGCACGTTCTGCACATATATCCCTTTTTTTTGTTTGTTTTGTTTTTTAGAAGAAACAAAGAAAAAAGACTAGCTCAGTGTCAAGGGGAGGAGAAATAAAGTGTATTTCTTGCAAGAAAGAGGCACATGTGCATATAGGGAGGAATAGATGGTGACTATCCTTGAAGGCTATTACAGACACTATGCGTAATAAAATAAAAATATGACCAGTTTCTGTCTCATAGAACTTGTAATCTGGTGGGTGAGAAGATGTCTATTCAGCAGATATTTGTGATGTATCTTCTATAGAGTAGGCGCTATGATAACAACTGGAGATGCAATAGTGACCATGATACCCACAATTATATTATAGTTTAATAGAAGAGAACCACCAGTAACCAGATAATGATAGCTCAGTGTGTGACAGCTATTTTGGTCATATAAGCACAGGGGACTCAGACAGCAAAAAACATGCAGTGAGCACTTCTAATTGTGCCGATTAGAAAGAGCTTCATTTGTAGCTTAATAAACAAACATGAAGATGTACTTCGTTCTTGCTTCTGCTCCAATATTTGAAAATGTTCCAAGAAACCAAAACTAAGAGAAGTTATCTGTTTAATTCACTGCTGTATCTTCTCATTTTGTGGGACTACATTTTTTTGTTTAATTTGCTTATAGAGTAGGTTTTTATATAAATGCATGTTTTCCTACTAATACAATTTTTAAAACTCCTACTAGAGTTATATATACAATTCTAGACACCTCTCATACTTCTTTTTATTTGTCCAAGAATCTGAAATTTAATTGGAAATAGGTTTCACTCATGTTCTAACAGTTTTCAGAATTTTCGGTAAGCCATCATTTATAAGCTTATAAGAGATGCTCTCCCTCTCTCTCTTGCTCTCTCCTCATATATATAGAGAGCATATATATGTGTGTGTATATATATATATGCTCCAATATTTGAAAATGTTTTATAAGCTTATAAGAAACGTTCTTGTAAGCTTATGATATATATATATATATATATAATGTATTATATATATACAGAGAGAGATATAAAGACATATATATGGGGCATGTGATATAGAGATATAAATATATATGGGGAGAGTTCTTATTTTATATATATGAATCTTATTTTATATATATTGATCTTATTTTATATATATAAAGAGTTCTTATTTTACATGGATGCGTCTTGTAAATCTACTTCCACTTTGTTCAGGAAATTAAAGGTAATAACTCTGACAACTGTCAGAGTCCTCTGTCTCCCCCCCATCTGGGCCTATTCTAGATCTGAGAGCTTTTTTTGGCCGAGCTAATAAACCTTCCCCCAGAAATGCACCCACACAGAGACCCACCAAGCTACTCATTTCACCTCATGTCACCCAGGTTGTATGAGAGGAGTTGCATAAAACATTGAGTTTGGATCGTTGTCACCTCTCCGTGGTTTGTCAGTGAGTTCAGCTAACGATTCACTTAGCAAGTCTTCAGCACCACCTCTGGCCTGCATGCTGGGCTTACATCCTCGCCCTGGAGTTTTCCCAGACTCCAGAAAGTAAAGCTAGAGAATGAGACAAAACATTTGGGACTCAGCATGTGGGAAACGTGGGCTTGGAGGTGGGAGCCCAAGTCACTGGCTACTTCGGCTCTGTCCTGTTTCTGAGAACGGGGGCTTCAGTCTTCTGTAGCCTCAGACCTCTCCCGTCGCACTTGTGGAGTTACTGCACTTCTGTCCTTCCCTGTGACCGGTGTCAAAGCCATTGCAAGCATGTTCGGCTGTATGAAGAGGCAGTCCTAGATAGGAAAAGAGAGCTCATTTTTCTACCTCTAGAGATAGTATTTCTTTAAACTGGCCTCCCAAAATGGAAGCTATAATTTTCCTGACCCTTTCCAAGGAAAGAACACAATAGTGTTCATCAGGAGTACATTTCAAAGCTTCCATCAGGAACAGCTGGAAGTTTTTTGTAAAATCTAAAAACATAAATCCAGGACCGTCAGGGTGAATGTGTGTTATGCATGTTGCCACATCCCATACCAAGAGATGCTATGGAGATCCAAATTCTTGTGGGTTCACAAAGAGGTAAGAGGGGTGGAAAGAAAGGTATTTTCCTGTGGTAGTTTGACATTAATTTCTTTTCTTTCAATATCCCAATTGCGTCTTCTGAAGCTGAGTCTCCTGTTTTATGGTGAGTACTCATGCAAAGTTCTAGACGAGAGGAAGGGGTGTGGGTGACGGGATGCGAAGCAGGAAAACACTGTTCCCCCAATCTATGTGGTCAGGAGCCAAAGAAACTAACTGGAGTTGAACGGATTGTCACATGGTTAGTCTGCAAAGAAAGAGAAAGGGAGGCGGCACAGGGAGGGATGTAGTGAAGTGTTTTCAGCCTGTTGGGAGAAGAAAGCAAAGGGAACATGAGAATAGAATCACCCTATTTAACAAGGTAGAGGTGAGGGCACCATCCTTCTGGAGGCCATTGGACTAAAATGGCCACGGACAAACTATTCATCACCACCTGAGGCTGAGTAAATTTTCCTTCGCTAAGAGTAAGAAGCAAAGTCCAAGACCCAGCCTGACGCTACAGCGGAACAGTCCCCCATCACGCCATCATGCTCTCCCTGCTCCTGCCCTAATGGAACTTCCTCTGCAACCACAACAGCCAAGATCCACACTGTTCGGCTCCAGCATCTGGGGTTGGAACACAGTGCCTGGGCCTGGAACGAAGAGTCTAGACTCTGCTCTGCATTCTATTTTATTTACTTTAGGTTTTCCCCCTTAGAACTGGGTGCATGCGACATAGAGCCAGAGAGCCTGAGAACTCTGCCACAGCCTAGAGTAGCATTTGGAGCACCCTTTCATTTCTTTCCCTGCATTTCAAGGGACAAGAAGTGGCAGCTAGTTATTAAAGAGCCACCCCACCCAGAGATTAATTCAAGACTGCTTGTGGTGGTGAAGTCATGGTGAGAATTACCACTAGATATCTTCCTAATGGCTGAGAAAGGTCATTAGGAAGGCCGGACACAGTTTGGTATCCACGGTTGTATAACATGGATCTATAACCCTGTGCGTGTGTCAGCATGTGGAGAGAGAAAGAGAGAGACAGAGAGAGAGACAGAGAGAGAGAGAGAAAGGGTGAGGAGATGAAGAAAGAAGAGCAGAAAGAGGAAGAGGAGGGATTAGAAGATAAAAGGACGGGAGGAAAACAATTTTTACTCCAGAGAAGGAGAGAGAGGGGAAGAGGTTCAAAGGATGAGAAAAAAGACAGGTAAGAATGAGAGTAATCAGGACAAAGAGAGAAAGAGGCGAAAATGGAAGAGGGGGGAGGCAGCAATTGTTTATGTTGCAAAGGAGAGACTTTCTTTTCCTGTACTTTTAACCCTAAGGTCTTAATGAATGAGAAAAAAGAGCTGCTTCTCATGAAAACTCAAGGTGAGTAAATTCTGTTATCTGGGTGGTGTTCGAGCTCTTTCTAGTGCCTGCCCCTCCCTCTTGGCACCGACATGTCAGGGTGAGTTCCTCCTGCCTGTGGCTTCCAGAGTCTTCCAAGGAAATGTGTCCTTGGATCTGCTGCTCCTGGGTATGCTCTCTCTTTCCCCTTCCCCCTAATCAAATTTGCCTATTCCAGTTCCCATTCCTCCAAATCTCTCTTTTTGTGCTTGTTTTCCCATGTGTGTGGAATAAATGTATTAGTGCAAAGTATTTGCATTCATTTGCCTATAATACTTTAAATCTCCTAAAGTGACACCGGAAGACGTATTTTTAAATGGGTGTTGGGGGAAACATATCTAGTGGAGTTGCTTCTGCTCCACTAATCTCACCACGGAAGCCTGTCCTACATATTGCCGACCTTGTTTAAAAGTTCAAGGCCATTTTGGGCACAGTGGCTCATGTCTGTAATCCCAGCACTTCGGGAGGCCGAGGTAGGCAGATCAATTGAGGTCAGGAGTTCGAGACCAGCCTGGCCAACAAGGCAAAACCCCGTGTCTACTAAAAATACAAAATTAGCCAGGCAGTGGTGGTGCATGCCTGTTGTCCCAGCTACTTGGGAGGTTGAGAAATAAGAATTGCTTGAACCTGGGAGGCAGAGGTTGCAGTGAGTTGAGATTGTACCACTGCACTCCAGTCTGGAAAACAGAACCCAGGCAACTGAGATGTTACAAAAAACATTCAGGGCCATTCATGCTCAGAAAATGGCATGGTGTGTCTGTATGGAGAAACTATTCAAGCATCTTATGAAAGCAGTAATTCATGAAACATTTAACCCTAGTATTGCTATACTGGGATAGTAAGAAGACATTCAATTATACCTTATGCCTAAGAAAACTTTTAGACCTCAATATAAAACGCCTCTGTGATGGGTTTTTTATTTTCCCTAGCTGCTGTTTGAAATGGAAATATACACCTTTGAGGCATCTCTTCATCTTCCTTATCAAACACATGCACCAGTACTAGTTCCATTAGCTGGAGAAGGGAGAGGAGCGAGATTGACATCCTAACCTCCTAAAGATCACTCATACTATAATCAAGTCAAGCAACTGTTTCTTTCAGGCCCATTTATACCTCAAGAATTCCATCAATTAGAAGGCTCACTACATCAGGGAGTCTCCCATGAATAGAGGCAAATGTAAGGAGACTATCATAATCTTGGGGAACGAGTTTGAAAATGAATAGCCCAGGGTTAGGGTACGGAGGGCAAGAATGTGCATTTTTCCCACTCATCTCCTTTGCCAATTCAGAGTCAATGGTGAGCAGTTATGAGAAGAGGCTGAAGATCTGCACAGTCTATCCAGCCTGGATCTGGCCTTCATTCTCAGATTCTTTAGTTCCATTATCTGGAGTATGAATCATATGCACAAATGCAGCATTCGTGGGACCTGCAAGTTTCGTATCTATAAAGCCTTTAAAATACAACATGCCAATCCCATGGCACAAAAGAGTCAGTGGTGAAATAGCAAACTCAGGTGAGATATGAGAAGGTGCAGGCTTCCCAAGGGCAGGAGTTGTGAAGTCTTCATACCAAAGCCCTGCCTTGTGGTGCTATCCAGCCTAATGTCCTGGTACGAACTAGCATGTATAAAACCATCTTTGTTTTGAGATGGAGTCTCACTCTGTCACCCAGGCTAGAGTGCAGTGGCGCTGTCTCAGCTCACTGCAACCTCCGCCTCCCAGGTTCAAATGATTCTTCTGCCTCAGACATCCAAGTAGCTGGGATTACAGGCGTCTGCCACCACGCCCGGCTAATTTTTGTATTTTTAGTAGAGACGGGGTTTCACCATGTTGGCCAGGCTGGTCTCAAATTACTAATTTCAAGTGATCCAGGTGCCTCAGCCTCCCAAAGTGCTGGGATTACATGCCGGAGCCACTGTGCCTGGCCTCCTCTTTGTTTCCTTAAATCATGATTGTACTTCTAACCCCTAGGAGATGGATCAAACACACGCTCACACCAAGTAATTGAGTAGTCACACAAAGTTGATCAATGTTCATTTTTCTTCTGCTAGAGAAGCATTCAGCATATCAGACTGCTTCCTGGAAAATATCATGCTTGATCAATCAGAAAATCATGGCAGTAAAAAGTTTCAGAAAGAAAAAAAAAAACAAGAAAAAGAAGCTCATTTGCTTATGGACACACTTCCAATTCTGTAACGAGTAGCCCACTGAGTTTCAGAAAATTTTCTAAGCCAACCTTAGACCCAAACCTGCCAGAAGGCAGGCCTTGACACAAACTGAACTTGAGCATATGGTATATTAGTAGTGTGCTGTGTTTCAGGAATGTGTAAGATAATAGGCCCTGATAATTAAAACAGCACATTTGTTTATAAGCATAACTTGATCTGGGGCATATTGTTAGAAATTTTAGCAAGCATGATGTTTCTTTCAGGACTAATTATTCATTTGAACTTGAAATACGTTCCATATTATTTATTTCACTAAATCAGTAGAGCACAGTGAATGCTTTCTGTTGGTTGACCAGTAGGTTCAAAGTTCTGGATCATTTTGACTTGTGTAGGTGGAGTCCTAGATACTTACATACATGATTTCACTAGTGATAGTCTTTTTGTTTTAATTGTGACTGTGTCATGTCTGAAGACTGCACTCTACATGGATTTGGAAATTTTAGGGGAATTTTGAAAATTTTAGAGGAATTTTCTGTCCCCTATACATGATCAATATCATCCTACATATGTTTACCTAGATATTTAGGATGTGCTCAGTAACTGAGTAAATTAACATTTCAAGATATCTACCCAGATCAGCAGAAGAAATGGTTGGGCCTGTATTTCAAGATATGTGGTTTTGCCAGTTCTCTGCCATCTAATCTTTTACCATTTTTCATATTAAATGTACAAGCATAAAGAAATGTTTCAATACCTGGCCTGAAGTAAGTGTCTCTGAGTATGCATTTGTGAATTAGCCAAGTGGGGAAAAGTACTGCATAACGCATCCAATTACCCTTATATGATGTGATTCTAACCAGTAGAATAACAGCAGGAGTTCTTCAAAATAAGATGTCCACAAAAAGCAAAGCAGAGAAGACAATATCTGTTTCAAAAATTAGTAAACATTCTTTGGAAAAGTATCATGAGACCTTGTGAGAAGACAAGCTTCCTATTTGTTTGGAATCCTTCATTCTAGAAACATCTTAGGCCTTACAGCATAGATTAATGACTCAAATCACTTTAATAAAGAAGAAGAGGAAAACAAAATGAGTTTTAAGTCACAGTTTGAAGGATGAACATCTGTAATTTAGCTTTCAATTACCATTTGGTACATAATAACATTGCTTTAAAATAGATGTGCCTAATAGCCAGGAGTTGAGGTCATCTCAGAATAGTGATCGTGGGGTCATCTGATTCACCAGACTATACCTGGGCTTAGCAGTCTTGAGCAACAATTTATCCTGCAACATACATCCTAGTCATTTCTCACCTACTGGACACAGGTGTTTTTTATACTTTATAATCATTGAAATACTCAATGCTAAGGCATGATCTAGTCTTCAACAGCAGATGCTCAGATTACAAAGCAATGTCTTCCTGTCATTCTTTTATTTGTCATTATGTATAAATTATTTAATACCTGGATAGTCATTTAAGAACCTGTTTAATTCATTAAAAAACCCTGTTGCATTTTCACTTGGCTCAAAATAAGGTACCAAGTGCAGAACCACTTCTCACCTACCTGTGCAGACAAGATACCTACATCTGTAAATGCATTGGGGAAAACTGATTTTCTGCCACATAGCATCAAATCACCAAAGAAATACAACATAAAGTAAATATTTACAGCTGTAGGGGAGAGTGGAGCTCAGTTTTATAATGGACATCAGCAAAGTCCATGGTTTAAATTACAGACTAACAAAGGGTTCAAGAGCTCAGAATTAAGTTATTCTGTTTAAAATTAATCACAGAGACTGTCATTCTGCTTATTGCTTTGACTCCCTAACACAAATTTAAATGCAGGTTTTATGTACAAGTAGAAAGTATCAAAAGATCTGCTCTTTTTCAGGCCTGTATGGACTGGGCGGGGGTGAGGGCATGGCGGGTAAGGAGCAAATGTTTAGGACATTAATGTAATTAGAATGAAGAGTGCATTTTTCCAGGAAAAAATTTAAATCTTTATTTTTAAAAATCCCACAAATCCATAATTAAATCATCCTCTGAAAAAAATGGTAGGGAACAAAACGTGGGGTACATTTAAAAGGCACTAGATTAATTAATACCAGAGCCATTCTGGAGACGCCATGCAGGCAATCTGGAGTTTCTCTAAATCTTCTTTTTAGTGGTATCAGAACTGGGGAGAAGGGTCCAAGCAAAGTGTTGCCTTTGCCAGGGTATTCGGATTGAGGTTATGAGGAAGAACCCTTTTCCTTTGTCAGTGAGTTTCATGTTGGGCCACCACTCCAGCGCTGAGCAGCTCCCCGACGGCCCTGTCATCGTATCTCAGGACCTCCTTCAGGATGTGCATCGTGTGCTGCCCGAGCAGGGGAGGCGGCCTGGCCTCTGACATCTTGAACTTACTGTATCTCACAGCTGGGCCTGCCAAAGAAGAAGGGAAGCAGGAAGCCTGTTAATGACTAACCCTAGGAAATTAATTACCTAAGCAGCCTGGGGTGTTTTCCATGAATGCCAAAAATATCAATGAGTGCCAGTTACACCATTTCAGACGCACCATCGTTTTGGAAATAAACGTGTTTTCACTTGTGGCTTTTCTTGACTCAGGTTCATCCAAATGTGCAGTGTTCATCTGACTCGCTCACTGCCATGCGGTGGGGCTGCATGGATGAAGCTAACATGTGCCGGGCCTGTTTGGAAGCTGGTGTTCCTGTCATGAAGACTCAGAGGTAGGGCACTCAACTGAGTGAACTCTGGGTAGGAAAGAACAGTGACCACAGAAACACAGTGTCTCTCTGAAGCTGGAAATTTGATCCCAGGTGAAAGCATCCCAGAAGTTGACTACTCAATGTCTACTGTATAGGTCCACGGTTTAGTTCAACTGACTGCAGATCACTGAAACCTCAGCTAGACCCTGGTTCAAGGCTTTTGGTGGTAGAAGAGGTTGTATGTGCAGGCTTCACTGTCAGAGAGATTTAGGCTTTGCTCTCAGCTCTTATGCTCTCTAGCAGAGCCATCTTGGATGAATGACTGAACTTCACACGGTAAACTGGGTGTGATAATGTTTACCATACAGACTTGAGGTCAGGATTTAATTGAGATAATAGACAGAAAGCACTAAGTAAGCATTCCATAACCCATGATAATGCACAAAACTTGTTCGTTACTATGATTACAAAAGCTGCCACAACATCTCTCTTGAAGCTTATAGTGTAAAGAGAAAAGGGGTGCTGGGCACTAAGTTCCTCTAAAAAGAGTTGAGCAATGCTTTTAAGAACTGTTGGAAATAGATTTTACTATCTCCATTCTTCCCATGAGGACACAAAAGTCCCTAAAACCTAAAGTTTTGCTCAAGGCCACATAGCTAATCGTAGGGTCTGGATGAAAATCTGTGTGTCTCACATTAAAGGCCATGAACTTTCCATAACATCATCGGCCACTTCTGACTTCTCACTCTTCCATGGAGAAACTGGACACTGGGGAACATGTTGTTGAAACTAATTTTACCTTTGTTATCACATTCAGTAAGTGGTATTTATGTTGGCTGTCCTTTATGTCTCATTTGATTAGGCTTCAGGAGAACAAATGAGATGGTAGTCACAAGAAGACTTGATAAAACAGGATATTCCTATCTCAATTTTTTTTTTTTTTTTCTGGCTTTCTCTTGATTTGAGGAGCCCATAGAAAGAACAAGTAAAACCAAAGCATGAGTGAGTAAAAGAATGTCCATCAGTAAAGCAGCAAATGAGCTTTGAGCTCTTTGGAGAATTCCATTAATAAAAGTACTTTTGCGCATGACACTGTTGATACAGATGGAGGACTTGGGTCTCCTAACACCGTCAGGCTGCGCCTTTGTGTAACACATCCGATCCACTACCGAGGGACAACTTTCAACTGATGCCTAAAGTTTTTCCTTCTCTGAAGCTTAGTGACATTTGTTGTTTTCTTCTCACATTTTCTTTTAAATGCCTCAGTGCATGACTACCTTTTCAAGGGTTTGTCCCTTTTCAGTAAGAGAGAAATCAACTATAGCACACACTGGGAGGCAGGGTCCACAGCTCTCCCAAGAATGCCAATAATGTGATGGTTTAGGGATCTGACCCTTACTTGTTGCTCTCTCTAACTCTGTTCCACTTTGATAGTAATTAAAAACAGTTTTAATCTAAAACCCGTCTATCAAAAGAAGAACTCCACTGAGGCAATATATGCCTCCTGAAGTCAATGTCATGTGACTTTACCCCACTTGAATTACCTGAAGCAAGACTCCAGAATGGAAAATAGTCATTTGAATATACCAAGAATCTGGGTTGGAATACAGCTCCTGCAGCTACTGCTACAGTAGTAGTAGCAAGTCAGTCAGCAGTAGTAATAGCGATCATAGTCCAGCTACCATTTCTTTTCTTTTCTTTTTCTTTCTTTTTTTTTTTTTGAGATGGAGTTTCGCTCTTGTTGCCCAGGCTGGAGTGCAATGGCATGATCTTGGCTCACCGCAACCTCCACCTTCCAGGTTCAGGCAATTCTCCTGCCTCAGCCTACTCAGTAGCTGGGATTACAGGCAAGTGCCACCTGCCCAGCTAATTTTGTATTTTTAGTAGAGATGGGGGTTCCTCCATGTCGGTCAGGCTGGCCCAGCTACCATTTCTTAAGAACTTGTGATGTGTCAACCACTGCACCAAAGGCTTTATGTATTAATACATCATTGCATACAGTTCTCACAACAGTCCTGTCTGGTGGGTAGACTGTCAGTCATCTTTATTTCCAGATCAGGACATTAAAGGGAATGGAGGTTTAAATGTTAAAGTTAGAATTAAGGTTAGGAAATTAAAATAACTTGCCCAAATTCACACAGCTAGAAAATGATTGAGTTAGATTCCAATTTCATGTCTGTTGGGTTCAATAACTTGGATTAAAAAATAATAATAATTTATTGAAGTAAAACTTATATAACATAAAATTAACCATTTTAAAGTGAACAAGCAGCTTCTCCTCATTCCTCCCAAATCCAGGCAACCATTAATCTACTTTCTGTCCCTATGGATTTATCTATTCTGGCTCACTCCTTATAAGTAGGATCATATATAATTTGTGACTTTTTGTGTCTGGCTTCTTTCACTTAGCATAATATTTTTGAGATTCATCCATTTTGTGCATATCAGTACTAAAAGCCTGGACTTTTAACCTCCACACAGTGATCGAATGAGGGAATTCTTCAGGTCCAGCCAAACTAAAGGGTAGTTCAACTTGTGTTACTCCCACTGTATGCCATACTTTTCTGGTAGCTTCCAGATCTACAGTGAAGACTATGCTACCAGTTTAGAATGAAGAGTATTCAACTTTTTGCATCAAACATCTTCAAGAATTTAGGTTGGTAAAATGGTATTACTTGGCAACTTTTTCACACTTGCTAGGATAAAGACATAGACTACAACGGGACAAATAAAGTGATGTCAAGATCTCAGAGAAAGCTAAATTCCCATGAGTCATTTGAAATCTGTTCTTGCAACCCTGTGCAATAATAATAATAGCAGAGACATCCCTCTCTGAATAAGGTTTGCATGAAGAAAATAAAGGGCTCAAAAAACACATTTGTTTCAAAAAGTAGAAAATATTTGACATAATTATTTATATCTAAGGTTCAAAGAAAATGACTAATCTGATCTTTCATCTAAAAAGTTATGAGCAAGGTAAGTCACATGTTCTTAAATTTTTTGGCAAACTAATATCTATGTTTTCATCTGTTTTTAAATACGTACAAGCTGTGTGAACTTCAGAACTCTTAAGGTCTCAGAGCCTCAGTCTACACATTTCCAAAACAAAGTCAGCAATACCTACTGAAGGTTGGTTTGGGCACTGAGTAATATTATATAGATATCATTCAATATCAGTAATAATCTAAGAAATGTATGTAAAAATAACAAGGTAAATTTTTGCTTATAAAATTAGCAAATAATGTGGGAATTTTTGTTTGATGTCAAGAGGTTGGTGGCTGATAGGAGTGCAAACTGGTGCAATCCTTCTGGAGGAAAAATTTGTCAACTAAACATCAAGACTTTTAAGTGTCTGCCTACTTGGATGGAGAAATTCCATTGAAAAAATTTTTTCCTATGGACATAATTAGGAATGTTCACAATTTTCATAGGCAAAGATTCATATAGATTTTTTAATCTGCTCAATACTCTTAAGAGCTCTCGACTTCCTACATGGCATTCTAACCTACAGCCCATAAAAATTCTTTGCATGGGATCCCTAACTTTGGTTTAACTTGAATTTTCTGTCTGCTCATTGCTTCCAAAGGTTACCCCTGTTAGGACTAGGTGTTCAGCTTCTCATTATTTAATGTACTGCCCTGCAGACCTATCTTCAACCTCTCTTTTCCAGATAAAAAGGTTAAATAGTTATAATGTGGAAAAATATTAGAAAGATTTATCCAAAAGTTGGGCACTGGTTAAATAAATTATAGGGAAATTGTACAGTAATTTCAAGTTATAATTTAACTTTTGTCTTTGAGTACATATATTGTCTTCACATTCTCTTGAAACCCCACTGAAATAAAAGTATAAAAATTAAACAAAAAAACTTCATATGAATGAAAAGAATGGAAGGGAGCATCACTAGTGAATGGGATATTTCCAATGAATTTACAGGTCACATGGATGAGATCATGTTGATGGATAAAAGAGATAGAGAAAGCTGAAGCCTAAAATATTCTAGAAGGAGAATAAGAGCAAGTGGATACCAGTTGATCTGTTTTGCCTTCCAAGAGCCTTTGATCTTAAAGTCAGTGATTATGAGAGACACAGAACAGGGACTAGAAATAGGACTAAGAAGAAGGATTGAATGTCTCAATAGAGAACAAGTGGTCCAGTTTGGATCTGCAATAACATTTAAACAAGCTTTGTAAAAGTAGAGTACAAGCAGCTAGCATTTAGCCAGCATCAACCTCTTCTTTTAAAAAGAAGCTCAAGAAACCTATAAAAGGAAAGTTAAAAATTTTTAATATGGATTTTTGTGCCCCCACGCAAAGCCCTCCATACTCGTACATTGAGGGGCCCATAGCCTGTCTATGGCTCTGAATCCACGTCGTAAAGACTGTCAGTGAAATAACCTTGACCCACACTTCCAAGCATTCTCATTCGGAGTAGATCCAGTAAAAGTGGAAAACATCCTCAACAACAGAGAAAAATCAATGCCAGGCATCCAGATCTTTTTTCTATAAAAGATTGATCAACCAGAGATCACTAGAAATATGAGAACCAAATAAAAGATTTTAAAAGTGGAAAAATGAAGATAACTCAGAACAGAGCAAGAACAGAATACTATGCAAAAAAAAAAAAAAAAGAATACACACAATTGAAACAATATTTAGCACTTAGATTTTCCAATATTATTGTCAAAATTAGGAATTTAGAAAATAAAGTGAAAGATGCTCCCAAGGATATAGGGACAAAAATACAGCTTGTCTAAAAAATGTGAGAAAGAAGCTAAGAGTTCTCATAAAACAGCCAAGAACCCCAGGAAAAAAGAGGCAAAAAGAGGTAAAAAGAGTAGAAGAGGATAAATTTTTCTTTTTTTTTTTTTATTTTTTTGAGGAGAAATTTTTCAGTAAAGAATATGAGGAATAGAGAAGAGAGCATTTTTGCAGATTAAAAGAGTCAACTGAGAATACGACAATATAGATGAAGAAAAGATTTACATCTTTACATCATGTAAAATTTCAGAATATCAACATTAAAAATATCTGAGAAACTTCCTGGAAGTGGAGGAGGGGTGAATAATTCAAGATCTAAACAGTGGGACGGGAGGGTGGAAACTAGTTTTTGTTTTTTTTGTTTTTTAAGAATCAAATTAGACTGCACCAAACTCCTCACTAGTGTCTACTAAAAACTACAAGTTGAGCTTGTTTTCAACTTTTTGTTTTTTTTTTTTAAGACACAGAGTCTCGTGCTGTCTGCCAGGCTGGAGTGCAACGGCACTGTCATAGCTCACTGCGGCCTCGAGCTCCTGGGCTCACGGGATCTTCCCACTTTAGCTTCAAAAGTAGGTAGGACTTCAGGAGGGTACCACCACAGCAGGCTAATTAAAAAAAAAATTCAGAGATAGGGACTGGCTATGCTGCTCAGGCTGGTCTCAAACTCCTGGCCTCATCCTCCTCCCTCAGCCTCCTGAGTAGCTAAGATACAGGAACATCCATGTCCACCTTTCAACTTTCTTAAGGGAAATGTTGTTAAACCTAGAACGGTATGGCCAGTCAAATGATTAATCAAATATGAAGATATTTGCAAACTCTCAAAGAGTAAGTGCACTGAAATAAGTTTCTTGAGTATGATTCCAGTAAAATATAGAAGCCAATGGAAAAGAAAGAAAGAAAGAAAGAAAGAAAGAAAGAAAGAAAGAAAGAAAGAAAGAAAGAAAGAAAGAAAGAAAGAAGAAAGAAAGAAAAAGAAAGAAAGAAAGAAAGAAAAAGAAAGAAAGAAAGAAAGAAAGAAAGAAAGAAAGAAAGAAAGAAA